>NC_041385.1:179413820-179517813 GCF_002162155.2 Triticum dicoccoides | reverse complement strand
TTCTGCTGCGGCTGCTGCTTCCCGGTAGATCTTGTCGGTGCAAATAAGAGCATCCTTCTTGTCGCCAGGGACAGAGATGACACTTATCGGGCCTGGCATCTTCAGCATGTTGTATGCATAGTGAGAGGCTGCCATGAACTTGGCGAGTGCTGGACGGCCGAGTATTCCATTGTAAGGCAATGGAAAATCAGCGACGTCAAAAGTGACCCTCTCAGTCCTGAAGTTCATCTCGCTGCCAAATGTCACCGGCAACGTGATCTTTCCCTTCGGCTTGCTCCTTCCCGGATTGACCCCTTGGAATGTGCCGGTCTCTTCGAGCTCGCTGTCAGGGATCTGTAGTTTCTGGAGTACCGCGGAGGAGATCGGGTTCAAGCCGGCCCCGCCGTCAACTAGCATCTTTGTGACCTTGAGGTTGCGGATAGTCGGTGAAACCAACATCGGCAAGCACCCGACCGCAGTTATGCGATCAGGGTGGTCCTCAATATCAAAGATGGTAGGCGTGCTGGACCATTTCAGAGGCTTGCGTGACTCGACGGGTGGTTCTGCGGCATTGACTTCCCGCACCCACTGCTTGAGCTGGCGGTGTGAAGTATGCAGAGAAGCACCACCGTCAACGCACAGGACCTCTGTGGCTTTCTGGAACTCCTGCTCATCAGCCTCGTCATCATCCATATCTTCATCTTCATCGTCATCTTCGTCCTTGTCGCGGCCGCGGGGAGGTCTGTCTCCTTGCCGCTGCTTGGCCTTGCCGCGGCGTCCTCCTCAGCCAGGACGTTTCTGGCCGGATCCTCCAGTACCTTCTTGGGCCTTCTCCTTGTCGCGTCGCTCGTACTCAGCCTTCTGCTGCTCGACAAGCTACTCGACCTTCTTGCAGCTCTGGAGATCATGGCCCTTGGTGCGGTGGATCTTGCAGTACTGCTTGTCGGAGCCGCCCTGCTTGTCGGCGACCGCCACAGCCTCACCGGAACTACCAGCTTTGGCTTTCTCGGCGCCACCTTCGTTGCCGGACTGCTCAACGACTAGCACGTCTTTGCCTTTTCTCTTCCTGTTGTTCCGCCGCCGATTTCTCTTTGCCGGGGCAGCATCTTCGCTGTCAGATCCTCCTGCTCCTGTATTCTCTCCGGGGAGTCTCCTCCCTTCTTCAGCACGTGCACACTTGTCGGCCAGGGCATATACCTCACTAACGTCTCTGATCTTGCACATCACCATCTCCTCCCGCATCCTGCGGTTACGCACATTCTGATGGAACGCGCTGATGACCGCGGCAGGGTGGACATCTGGGATTGTGTGCTGTACACGGCTGAATCTCTGAGTGTATTTGCGTAGGGACTCTCCTTCCTTCTGGACGAGTATATGAAGGTCGCTCTCTTGACCATGTGGCTTGTGGCCGCCTGTAAAGGCACCGACAAACTGATGGCATAGGTCTGCCCATGACGATATGGAGTTGTCCGGCAAGTGCATGAGCCAGGATCTGACATTGGGCCTGAGCACCAGCAGGAAGTAGTTGGCAAGGATCTTGTCGTCCCGTCCCCCAGCAGCTTGCACCGCGATGGTGTAGATGCTGAGGAACTCCGACGGATGCGTCTTGCCGTCGTACTTCTCTGGTACGTCTGGCTTGAAATTCTTCATGCTGGGCCACTGGACTTGCCGCAGCTCACGAGTGAACGCAGGGCTACCTACCGCGTACGGAAAGTCGCCTGGTTCCCCTGGCGCATGCATGTCAACAGTGGGCCCAGCGCGCTGGTCTGATTGACGCCGCGCTTCTCTTCGACGCTCGATGCGAGTACGAGCGTCTTCTTGCTGCCGTTCGTGAAGAACTTGGCGCTGATCGCGACGAGCTCGCGGATCTGATGATGCGGTGGAGTCGCTGTCGAGGTTGATCCGGCGAGTCGGCGATCTTGGCCTTCGGGGCGGGGAGTGCACGGTGGTTGCACCCCCACTGGTGTTGTCGCCATCGGCTCGAGCCTGGGCGTCTTGCCGCGGCTTCGATGTGCTCGGTTGCCGTGGAGTGTCGCCGTTTGCGAAGCCAATGAGACTATGAATGGTGGCCCTCCAATCGTCGATCTTGTCCACCATTGGAGGGTAATCCAGAAGCAGTTGGGCTTGGGCCAACGCTTCTTATGGAGTCTTCAGTGGCGGCGGTGAACGGTGCGAGGAGCGGGATATGCTCGGACTTCCAACTGGGTTGGAAGGAGCAGGATCCCGTCCAGGCGACCGCGTCTTGCTCGTGCCAGCATGTTGGCGCGCATGCTGGTCTTGAGCACCCTGAGATCCACCGGCTCGATCTTGATCCAACGAACGTATGGTACCGCGAGTACCATGACGCTATCGGTCCCGCGCCTCCTGGGACGGGCGCGGTGCATGTACGGACGCCGAGGTCTGTGCAGCCTTGTCCTTGGACCTGGCAGCATCATGAGCTCCCTCGTCGACGCCCGTTCTTCCGCCGGCGTCTACCCCACCACCTGTTTGCTCCGGTGGCGGTGGGTTCGACGCGGACGGAGCAGCCACCTCTGAAGCCTTCTTCTTCGGTGGCATGTTGATGAAGAAGATGAAGATCTAGCTCGCGTGAACGCTGGATCAGGTTCACACAACCTCGACGCCCCCTTGCCTGGCGCGCCAAAGATGTCGTGGGAAACGAACACCTATGGGGCCGGCGGACAGGGCCCCTTTCGGTTCGGCGGGGGGCGGAGGTCGCACGAAGAGCAGATCGAGGCGAAGCACACGAGCGGTTTACCCAGCTTCGGAGCTCTCCGAAGAGATAATACTCCTACTGCTGCTTGTCTGATTGTATTGTGTTCTTGCTCGGGAGCGCGGAGTGCTACAGTACACCTCAGCTGCTAACGAGACCGAGCGTGAATGCTTTCTGGTTTCGAACCTTTCGAACCCCCCTCTACGTTGCCCATGGGCCTCCTTTTATATGCTCAAGGGGTCACCGACAGGTGGCAACGTAGATAAGGGCAAAAATGGAAAAGGACTTGTGGTTGGTACAAGTACTTGTACATCGTATCCTACCTAACCCTGACGGCAGGGGACAAAAGCATTAAATGCCCATCTGTGTCGCCCAAACAGTGCATAAAAGGTACCGCCAGGGGCGCCACCGCTTGCCACGATGGCCATCTTGTCATCTCCGCTTGCCACCTCGCATCGCTGGCTGCACAGCCTCTTGCCACGCACGCCTAGGACGGTCCCAGGGTGACACATTGGTGGATGCACTGGAGCGTGGGCATAGGGTGGTAGCTTGCCACGGCAAGCGCCTCGCCGCGGTAGTTGTCTTGCCGCGTCCGGAAGCTTGTCGCTCTCCGGGCCTTGCCGGGATGCGTGGCGTGTCGCGGCAAGTTCCTTGAGACGCCTTGGTTGGCCTTCCCGGCAATCTCCTCTCGCTGGGGTCTTGTCTCCTCGTCTTGGACACTTTGTTCTTGAATGGCTCCAAAGGAACCACGGAGGACCTTGGCAGTCACCCGGCAAGCCTTGCCGCGGGGCGCTGCGACTGCCCGTGCACAAGTTCGGGATACTAAGGTACCCCTACTTTGGTACACCGACAATCGCCATCAGGACGGATGCCCCGTCCCGTCTTTAGAGACGGCACTGTGGCTAAAGGAGCTTTGGCTATCGACCAAACTCTCCGGATAGGCGGTTTCCTTATGACCGCCTGTTCGGCCGCCGCACCGACGATGACTTCTCGGGTCATCGAAAGCAATCTTCACGTTAACTCGGAACTCGCCGAGCAGTTAGATCCGATGGATCTCTCTTCCTTAAACGAGCTCTTGGATTGCATCGCCGCCCTGTGAGTCGCTACAGACTACGATCATATTGGGCTTAGCCCGATCTGAGAGAGATTAACTCTCCCCAGGTTACCCACCACATTGCTGTGGTAGAGAAACAATGCAGCGACCCTTCTTCTATCTTAAGGACTAGCTATGTCCGGATTCCCGATCCCTTCATGCCGGATTCCCGCGGAGGGGAGGATGTCACTCAAGCCCTGAACCTAAAGTCAGGAAGCGGGCTAGATTCATTGGACAACATCCAAGAACCCAAGCTTCCAAGTTCGGAAACTTCTTGGCCCCTGAGTTTTAGATCGGACGGGGTTCCGAATTTAATTCCACCCACCCACCCAAAAACAAGCGATCTATCCCAAATCCGGCAAGAGCCCGCAGAAACAGTACACCATTACTGGGCCAGATTCCTCCTGGTCATAAACAGGATAAAGGATTGCCGTGAGGAGGACGCAATTTCATTCTTCTGCAATAATTGCACGGACAAGGGAATCCTCAACACCGTCAGTCGCCGTGAAACCACACGCTTCGCTGACTTAGCGTCCATAGTACGAAAGTACTATGCGATGGAAAGCGCCCAGAAAACCGAAATCAATTTTTGGGACAATCCGGGCCTAAATACAATCCCAGTCCGAAATAAAAGGGTGTGTCATTGCCAGGCACCTGGGTTAAATACCAAAAAGCAAAAACCCTCTATAGGGCATGGAACCGTATTGGAAGGATGGCTCAATGGACCCTGCAAAATTCATAGTACAGAGGGCGCCACTCCAACTCATAGCCTTAGAGCATGTTGGATACTACGGCAGGTGGCCAAAAGTGGCGAAGAGCTTCTAACTCCAGAGCACCAGCCCAAGGACACCAGTACGGTATTAACAATCTTCGAGACTTTCTTATCAAATAATATGTGGAAATGAACACTCCGCAACCTTGCCGAAGTCTACCAAGTAGAAACAATAAACCCATGGAGTGACACGGCAATTACCTTTAATGCCAGTGACAAAACTAAATTCCGAACAACCCGAGCACCAGCCGCATTGGTCCTTAGTCCAATAGTGGACGGCTTTCGCATTACCAAGGTACTCATGGACGGTGGCAGCGGATTGAACCTCATTTATGAGGAAACCCTCAGAAAAATGGAAATAGACTGGAGCCACATTGAGCGAAGCGGCACAACCTTTAGAGGAATAATCCCCAGTAGGGAAGCATGCTGTACAGGAAAAATCACACTGGATGTGGTGTTCGGCACGCCTGATAATTACAGGTCCGAGGAGGTCACATTCCAAGTGGCCCCGTTCAGCAGCGGATATCACGCTCTATTAGGGCGAGAGGCATTCACAATTTTTCAAGCTATACCCCGTTACGGGTACATGAAGCTCAAAATGCACAGGCCCAACGGAATCATCACTCTTGCTAGTGACCCGGACATAGCACTCCGCACCGAAAACAAGACAGCCGCACTGGCCCTTGAGGCACTATCCAAAGCCCTAGCGGCCGAGGAACTCACTGCGCTGCGCTCCACAGTGAATAGGGACGACGTGATACTCGATAAGAGATCCAAGTCCACCTCCTTTAAACCAGCGGACGAAATAGTCAAATTCCAAGTCCATCCAACGGACCCTACAGAAACGACCTCCATTGGGACACAATTAAACCCTGATGTGGACGCCGAACTACGAGAATTCCTACGTGAAAATTGGGACATCTTTGCCTGGCACCCTTTAGACATGCCAGGAATCCCACGCCGGCTGGCCGAGCACAGCCTAAACATCCTAAAAGGATTCAAGCCAGTCAAATAGGATCTTCGGCGTTTCTCCGAACCCAAGAGACCGGCCATGGGAGAGGAGCTAGCCAAATTATTGGAGGCCGGATTCATCAGAGATATAAAACATCCGGACTGGCTAGAAAACCTGGTGATGGTACCAAAGAAGGAAAAATCCTGGCGCCTATGCGTCGATTTTAAGGACCTCAACAAGGCTTGCCCAAAGGATCCCTTCCTCCTCCCCCGCATCGATCAAATTATCGATGCTACCACAGGACACGATTTTTTGTGTTTCCTCAACGCATACTTCGACTACCACCAAATTAAGATGGCAGAGGCCGACCAGGCCGCAACGATATTCATCACCCCATACTGCCCATTCTGCTTCAACACAATGCCCTTTGGGCTCAAAAACGCCGGCCCAACATATCAGCGCATGATTCAGACATGTCTGGCAAACCAGATCGGCAAAACAGTGGAGGCATACGTAGACGATGTGGTCGTCAAAACCAAGCACGTCGAAACTCTAGTAGATGATTTGAGGCTCACGTTCGATAATCTCCGAACATATGACGTTAAGCTTAACCCAGAAAAATGTGTTTTCGGCGTACCGGCCGGAAAGCTCTTCGGCTTCATTGTATCCGGTAGAGGAATTGAAGCAAACCCAGCCAAGATCCGAGCTCTGTCACAATTGGATATCCCAAAGGACCTCAAACAAATACAAAAATTGACGGGATGCGTGGCGGCTTTAAGCCGCTTTTTTTCCCGTTTATGAGAAAAGGCACTACCCCTTTATCGCCTCCTCCGACGCACCGAACACTTCGAGTGGACGGATACCGCCACAGCCGGACTCAAAGATATAAAAGCCATATTGGCAACAAATCCGGTCCTGGCCGCGCCCAACATAGGCGAACCAATGGTATTATATATCGCGGCAACTCATCAAGTGGTGAGCGCGGTGCTCGTTGTCGAACAAGAAACGGACGGACACAAGTTCCCCCTTCAAAACCCAGTTTACTACGTGTCCACGGTCCTAAATCCATGCAAGTCACGGTACCCGCATTATCAGAAGATAGCGTACGCGGTGTTCATGGCATCCCGGAAGCTGCGACACTACTTTCAAGAGTGTTCGATAACAGTAGCCTCCGAAGTACCTCTTAATGACATTATAAACAACCGCGACACAACGGGCCGGATTGCCAAATGGGCCATTGAGCTCCTCCTGTTTGACATAACCTATAAGCCACGGCGAACTATTAAGTCACAAGTTTTGGCCGACTTTGTCGCCCAATTTACTGAAGCCGAACTCCCTAAAGAGTACGGCGCATATTCCAACTGGATCATGCACTTTGACGGCTCCAAAATGTTGGCTGGTCTGGGGGCTGGCGTCGTTCTGACATCCCCAACCGGAGATACGGTTCAATACGTACTCCAGATAATGTATATGGACTCCAACAACGCAGCCGAATATGAGGCCCTTCTACATGGCCTCCAGATGGCAGTCTCCATGGGCATTCAGCGCCTAGAGGTGCGCGGGGACTCGAACCTCGCGATATCCCAAATAAATGGAGACTTTGATGCCAAGGCTCCGAAAATGGCAGCTTATCACAATGTTGTCCTAAAAATGTAAGCTCGGATTGAGGGGCTCGAATTTCACCATATAGCCTCGGATAACAACCAGGCAGCAGACGTATTGGCATGCATGGGCGCAAAGCGCGATGCCGTCCCTCCCAACATCTTCCTAGAGAGGCTGTTCAAGCCATCTGTACTATGGGAGGGGGAATCCAGAAATAATAATCCGGACCCAACCGCACTGCCCGACACCGAACATTCTGACACAATTGACGGTTCAGCCAACGAAGTAACATCCTCAGCCCACCTATTAATGGCAGTGATTGCCCCGTGGACGGAACCATTCCTAGCCTACCTAACTAGGCAGGAACTTCCCGAGGACCAAAACGAGGCCCGCTGCATAGTGCGGCGATCTAAAGCTTATAAGGTCCATGAGGGAGAGCTTTATAAGAAAAGCACAACCGGAGTCCTTCAAAGGAGTATCTCCGAAGAGGAAGGGCGGAATCTCCTGGCTGAAATTCATGCCGGACTCGGCGGGCACCACGCTGCAGCCCGGGCCCTTGTAGGCAAGGCCTTCCGTACAGGATTTTATTGGCCGACGGCCCGGGCAAATGCTCAGGACTTAGTCCAACGATGCGTCGGTTGCCAGCTCTTTGCTAATCAAAGCCACATGCCACCCACCGCCCTCAAAACTATACCCATAACCTGGCCCTTCACGGTCTGGGGGCTTGACATGGTTGGACCCATTAAAGGAGGAACCAACAAGCAAAAATACCTACTGGTCATGGTGGATAAATTCAACAAGTGGATAGAGGCCAGACCTGTTAAGACGGCCGAATTCGGACCGGTGAAAGACTTCATATTAGGGGTCGTACACCGTTACGGCGTCCCCCACAGCATCATCACTGATAACAGCACAAACTTTACGGCCGACGAGGTCAAACTCTGGTGCAAAAACATGGGCATCAAGCTCGACTATGCTTCAGTCTATCACCCTCAAACTAACGGTCAAGTCGAGCGAGCAAATGGTCTAATCATGAGCGGCATCAAACCCAGATTAGTGCGGTCCCTCAAGGAATCTAACATGCACTGGGTAGAGGAGCTCGACTCCGTACTCTGGGGGCTGCGGACCACTCTGAATAGCACCACCAGATTTACACCATTCTTTATGGTATACGATGCAGAGGCAGTTCTGCCCTGTGACATAATTCATGACTCACCTCGCGTGCGCATGTACGAAGAAAGAGAAGCCGGGATCGATCGGCAGGACAGTTTGGACGCATTGGAGGAGGAGCGTGAAGTGGCAAAAGCCCATTCCGAATTCTATCAAGAGCAAGCTCGAAGATATCAAAGCAGAGAAGTATAGGCCAAAACTTACAACGTTGGCGAGTTAGTTCTATGTTTGCCGGACAAGAAAAAGGGCAAACTCAAGCCCAAATGGAATGGTCCCTTTATCATTGACCAAGTCCTGACCGGTGGAGCGTACCGTCTGCGGGATGCATCAGATAACCGACTCGAGTCGAACCCATGGAACGCAGCCCGTCTCTGAAGATTCTACGCCTAGCGCCGGATTTTGAGTTCGTCTCCTCCCTCCGTCTATATTTTACATACTAGCTATCTTCTGTTTCTCTCCTTCTCCCCCATTTTCCTATTACAGCCTTTGAAAGCTTGTTTGCGCATTGTTCGCACACACTTGACGCGCTATCCGCGCTCATTATACCTGGGGGCTTCTTTAACAGAAGCTTATTTTTACGGGCTTCATGCCCAACACATGTGTCACACTTCCACATGAACCTTTTATTCACCATTATATGCATCAATATGACTTAAGTTTTGGCCAAGCTGGCTTGCCTGGCTCCTGTGCTTACCCCTACGTTCCCGATTGTTCGGCTAGGCGGTAAAGGGAGCACCTCTGCGATTGTTACTGCCGGGTCAGCCGGACGTGTACCTCAGACTGGGTGAAGCCGAAAGCTAGCGTTCTTAAGGGAATATTCGGTCGGTGAACTAAAAGACGATTTCTTATCTATTTATTTATCTGCCCCTAGATGTTTTTCTGCTTTTTTTGCAGTCCGGACATGCACTTTAGGGCATGCCCCCCAGGGAAAGGAACCCCTAACTGAACTATTCTCCCTGGAAGATGTTTCTTACTAACCATGTAATATAACATAACTAGTTGGGCACTTGTCTGATACAGCACTAATGACCCCTACGCCTGATCTCCATGCATGCCCCGGTTCTTATATAACCGTGAGGGTATTCGGACACACTCCGGACTATTGGGTCCCGAGGTTGAAGCGAAAAGGTCCGCTATGACAAACGATCTACAATCCGGCTAGAAGGCATTTTACATGTCATCTTAAATTACATAGTCAACTTGACTGGGCATATTCCTCTTCAATGCCATCCAGTAGGCTGTCTAGTTTACAGTCCTGTTGGGAATACTTTGCGGCCAATTCTACTTGGCCGTACACTAAGCTCACAGGGATCTCCTTCCCATCTGGCCCCGCAGGTCCGACCTCGGCCATGTGGTTTGGGTCTGCCTTCGTGTACCAAGTCTTCACCATGGCCCAGGCCTCCCTGGCATCTTGATGGAAGGCCGATATCTTCCATAAGCGGAAGCGCTGCCGCGCTCCCTGAAGCCTCTCTGTAAGCTCTTCAAGGCCATCGGGCAGGGAGACAGATGGCCACAAGGCCTGGGCGACGCCTTTCGTCACCTGCCGAACTCGTTCGTGTAGTTGCAAGAGATCGGGAAGAAGGTCACCCATAGAACCGGGCATTTCCTCTGCAGGACGGCTGTGAGCATACCTACAGACATAACTCTGTTAGTCCACTTCCTGGCCGAACTCTTTTTCAAAGTTCGTTCAAGCACTTACTAAAAATGCCGCGTCAAAGCCGTCGATTCTCCTTAACGGAGTCAGATAGCTGGGCACGAACATCTTTTAGTTCCTCACCCAGCTGGGTGTTAGCATCTTGGAGATTTTTTTTCTCCTGCCTCACCCTTGTAAGCACATTCTCGCCGGCCTTTAACCAACACAGGAGCTGTTGCTTGTCCGAATCTACCCCGGCGCCATCTGCAATATTATTGTCAGACTTATACACACGCCGCACTTCACAAATTACTTATCTTTTGAAGCATATATTACCAGAGGGGGTCTCTTTGGCTTCCCCCGCTGCGGCTAGTGCGGCCTCAAGTTGGGCTTTGCACTCCTCCAGCTCCTCGGACAGTTGGGTATTCTTTTCCATAAGATCCTGCACAATAAATGATCCTTAAATTAGTTATTCTAACTATTTCAAGTCTCGGGGGCTACTGGCATATATAACTGTCAAATTTTCTCACCCATATGTCTTTTACGTACTGCTCCGTGGCTCTGGCTAGACCATTTTGAGCGGCACGGAGGTGCACATCTCCCGAATTAAAGGCATCCAAGGCCTCTAGGGAGATACATGCGTCACGAAGAACAGTCCGGCGGCGCCTGTGATTCATGGCACTCTCCACCTCGGAATTGGTGGCAGATAACCTGTCGGCATCCTCTGTCGGAGGAACATCCGACACATGCCCTGTGTTCGCCTCCGCTTCTGGAGCCTGGCGAGCGGAGGATTGATTGGCAACCTCTCCGGATACAGTCTGGCGAGCGCTCTTCCTCCTGAAAAGGCACGGGCGTTAGTATGCCTCCCAGGAATAAAGCCGAGGAATGAGGTGACATGCCATACCGTTGCGCCGGAGTTTCAATCCGGACCGCACTTCTTTTTAGCCCGCTGGGATGTGCTGCCCCTTGTCGGCTAGCTGCCGCAAGCTCGGTCTTTTGCCTTAAGGGCGCCCCCTGCAAAGTGCCATCGGTATACAGTGATCAAAAACACGCACGGATGGGTCATTTTCAAAGTATTGGGACTTCGGTCTCAATTACCTGCGAGGCGGGAAGTAATCCGGGGTAGTCGGCCGTAATGGCGACCAAGGCATTATCGATGCTCAGTTGGTGAAATACCCCATATATCAGCTCCACCGATATATCTGGATCCTCTTGGGAGGTCGGATCGAGGGACCGTTCCGGATCCTCGGGTTGTGGGGGCGGGCTGTTTATGTCCTTTACGGCCTAGCGCAGTTCCTGCGCCGAAATCACAAAATGAGATATTTGACTATGGGAATATGTATCGGATAGGCAAAAACAAATGTCCGCTTACCCAACTCGGAGGATTGTACATAGAAAATCCATTCTGTGGATTGACGCGGAGAAATTCCTCCTCTTCTCCCTTTTACAATGCGGACAAGATCTTCATCAGATCAGCGACCGATCCCGGCCCCTTGCGGCCGCAGCGGGTGGCATCATCCTCCCCGTTGAAATCCCACATGGGGTGGCCTCTATACTGGAGCGGCTGCACCCCCCGCATAATGCATGTGGCCATGACCCCGATCATGGTCAGTCCGGAATGAGCTAACAATCTTATCCGGTTCATCAGGTAAAGGACGTCCCTGATGTTTTCCTTCTGAGGGCTCCATATACGCCAGCTTAGGCATTTCTTCAATGGGGCGTTGTTAAACTCAGGGAGGCCGACTCGAATAGGGTCCGGCAGGGGGACATCTTATATATAAAACCATGCCGAAGGCCAGTCTTCGGATGCCTTCTTCGGGGTTCCGGATAGATATCCGGTCCCGGCGATGCGCCATAGTTCGGCTCCGCCCACTTGATATATCGACCCCTCTTGAGAACGGGGCACAAGGCAGAACAGTTTTTTCCACAGCGCAAAATGAGCCACAATACCCAAAAACAGCTCGCAAAGGGCCACGAAGCCCGCAATATGCAAAATGGAGGCAGGCATAAGGTTGTGCAACTGGAGGCCGTAGAACTCCAGGAGCCCCTGGAGAAGCGGATGAATTGGAAATCCGAGCCCTCTTATCAAATAAGAGACAAGGCATACCCGCTCTCCTTTGGAGGGGCTGGGGACGCTCTCTGCTTGCTTTCCGCCCTTGTAGGTGGTGAGTCTGGCTCGAACCGGGACCATGAAAGCTGGGGGAAGAAATCCCTTGGTTTGGAGCGCCACTAGCTCACTGTGCGGGACGGAGCATCTCTCCCAATCTCCAGGATGAGGACTGGGAGGGCGAGAAGAGGAGCCGCGGCGACTGTCCATGATGGAATGGATTTCTGTCAGATGCGCTCTGATGAATGCTCGCGAAGGGAGGATGGTCTGGTTCAGATCTAGATCCTCGTCTCTTTTATAGGTAGCTCATTTGCGCAGCCAGGGGGTAAAAGTAAAAAATACCCTAACTTTTCACATTCGTTCAACACGTGGAAGACAGCCATTATTGGGCGTGGAAGCCGAGGAACTCAATGTTTATATGAAGCCGGACGCTATTCAATAGGTACACAGGATTTGGAGAAGAACCCGCCTAGCAATGCCGAAGACAATCTACGCGCCGGACTCATCGCCATTGAAGCCTGGTTCAGGGGCTACTGAGGGAGTCCTGGATTTGGGGGTGTCCGGATGGCCGGACTATAGCCTTTGGCCGGACTATAGCCTTTGGCCGGACTCCTAGACTATGAAGATACAAGATTGAAGACTTCGTCCCGTGTCCGGATGGGACTTTCCTTGGCGTGTAAGGCAAGCTTGGCGATACGGATATGTAGATCTCCTACTATTGTAACCGACTCTGTGTAACCCTAACCCTCTTCGGTGCCTATATAAACCGGAGGGTTTTAGTCGGTAGGACGAACAACAATCATACCATAGGCTAGCTTCTAGGTTTCAGCCTCTCTGATCTCGTGGTAGATCTTCTCTTGTACTACCCATATCATCAATATCAATCAAGCAGGAGTAGGGTTTTACCTCCATCGAGAGGGCCCAAAACTGGGTAAAAACATCGTGTCCCCTGTCTCCTGTTACCATCCACCTAGACGCATAGTTCGGGACCCCCTACCCGAGATCCTCCGGTTTTGACACCGACACCCTCCCTCCCCCTATATATAGTGGGGGTTTGGGGCTTCCATAGACATGAGAACATCTCCATCTTGGCGCAGCCCTACCCCTCTCCCTCCTCGTCTCTTGCGGTGCTTGGCGAAGCCCTACTGGAGTGCCATGCTCCTCCACCACCACCACGCCGTTGTGCTGCTGCTGGACGGAGTCTTCCCCAACCTCTCCCTCTTCCCTTGCTGGATCAAGGCACGGGAGACGTCATCTGGCTGCACGTGTGTTGAACGCGGAGGCGCCATTGTTCGGCGCTTAGATCGGAATCAACTGCGATCTGAATCGCTACGAGTACGACTCCTTCATCCGCGTTCTTGTAACGCTTCCGCATCGCGATCTTCAAGGGTATGAAGACGCACTCCCCTCTCTCTCGTTGCTAGTATCTCCATAGATTGATCTTGGTGATGCGTAGAAAATTTTGAATTTCTGCTACGTTCCCCAACACCCACACACAACGGAGCAAGTTTGCACAACCACAATGGCCCCAAGAAAGGCAACGGGAATGGAGGAAGCAACAGTCAGAACCGTTCCAACACCTCAACACCAGCCAAGACGGATCTGAGCCACATTACTTGTTTCAAGTGCCAGAAGACCGGACATTATGCCAATGATTGTCCTGAAGCCAATAATGAAAATGGGAATGGAGGTTTTGCCAAGAAGCCCAACCCCTTAACCAAAGGTCACATGAACCACGTCAGTGTGGAGGAGATTGAGGACCAACCCGATGCAATTGTCGGAAGTTTTTGATTCATGCATTTACATCACCTGTTCTTTTCGATACTAGTGCATCACATTCATTCATATCAAGGGGATTTGTGGATAAGTATAAATTGCCAACAGTAGCCCTTAAGTCACCTATGTTAGTAAGTTCCCCAGGAGCGGAGTATATGGCTAGTAGGGGATGCTACCAGTTGCCAGTAACCAAAGGTAGACATGTTTTCCCCAACGACCTGATTATTCTGGAGTCACAAGGACTGGATGCGATACTAGGCATGGATTCGCTATCCAAGTTTGAGGGAAACATTGATTGCACTAGTAAATCAATTCTTCTCACCACCCCAGAAGAAAAGAGGATGAAGTATGTATCCAGGCATGCGCCGAGGAGGACTCATGTGAATTCCTTATCAGGAGTTATACATGAGGAAGTACCAGTGGTGAAGGATTATCCCGACGTATTTCTGGAAGAGTTACCAGACATGCCACCAGATCGAGACTTTGAGTTTTTGATTGAGCTTTTGCCAGGCACCGGACCAATATCCAAGAGACTGTACCGGATGCCCGCAAAGGATCTGGAGGAAATTAAGAAGCAGATTAAGGAGTTACTGGAAAAGGGTTACATTCGACCAAGTTCATCACCTTGGGGAGCCCCAGTGCTTCTAGTTGAGAAGAAGGATGGATCTTTGAGGATGGTTGTTGATTATCGTGCGCTGAATGAGGTGACTATCAAGAACAAATACCCTCTGCCGATGATCAATGATTTGTTTGACCAACTGCAAGGAGCTAAAGTTTTCTCCAAGATCGATCTTTGATCAGGTTATCACCAGTTGAAGATCCGAGAGCAGGATATACCTCAGACAACTTTTACCACGAGGTATGGGCTATATGAGTATACAGTTATGTCATTTGGTTTGACTAACGCCCCTGCCTATTTTATGAGTATGATGAACAAGGTGTTCATGGAGTTTTTGGATATGTTCGTCCTGGTGTTCATTGATGATATTTTTGTCTACTCGAAGAATCAAGAAGAGCATAAGGAGCATTTGCGTTTCGTTCTCGAGAAGCTCAGAGAACATCAATTGTATGCCAAGTTCAGCAAATGTGAGTTTTGGTTGAAGGAAGTCAGATTTCTCGAACATGTTATATCCAGAGAAGGAATAGCAGTAGACCCTACCAAGGTTGCTTCTGTCACTAAATGGTTGGCTCCCACCTTAGTTGGAGAGATCAGAAGTTTTCTTGGACTCGCAGGTTATTACCGGATATTTATTTAGAATTTCTCCAAGATTGCAAGGCCCATGACGGAGTTATTGAAGAAGGGAACCAAGTTTAAATAGATTGAGGATTGTGAGGCCAGTTTTCAGGAGTTGAAGAAACATTTGGTTACAGCCCCAGTGTGATTCTCCCAGGCCAACGTAAGGATTTCCAAGTGTATTGCGACGCTTCACGTCGAGGACTTGGAGGTGTACTTATGTAGGAAGGAAGAGTTGTTTCATATGCCTCACGACAGCTTCGACCTCATGAGATGAATTATGCTACGCATGATTTGGAGTTAGCAGCCATAGTGCATGCGCTCAAGACATGGAGACATTTTCTCATTGGAAACCGTTGTGATGTATACACGGATCATAAGAGTTTGAATTACATCTTCACGCAGAACGAATTAAATCTCAGGAAAAGGAGATGGTTGGAGCTAATAAAGGATTATGATATGAGATTGCATTATCATCCAGGAAAGGCCAACGTCGTAGCAGATGCGTTGAGCTGCAAGAGTCATCTTAACACGCTCATAATTGGAGGTTTACCTAAGGAGTTAGCAGCTGATCTTCGGGAGCTATGCTTGGAGATAGTTCCAAGAGGTTATGTTGCAGCATTGGATATTCAGTCCACTTTGTTGGGTAAGATCAAATAAGCCCAGAAGACGGACAAGGAGATTGCTGAGATAAAGGAAAGGATGAGTAAAGGAAAGGCTAAAGGATTTCGTGCGGATGAGCACGACACCTTATGGTTTGAGGATCGTATATATGTGCCTAATGACCCTGAGATCAGGAAGTTGATTCTTCAGGAGGATTGTATATACTTGCCTAATGACCCTGAGATCAGGAGGCAACACTAAGATGTATCTGGATTTGAAGGAAAGTTTTTGGTAGACAGGAATGAAGAAGGATATTGCCGAGTATGTAGCAGTATGTGATGTATGTTAGAGAGTTAAGGCAGAGCATCAGAAGCCAGTAGGATTGCTACAGCCATTGCTGATACCCGAATGGAAGTGGGATAAACTTGGCATGGATTTTATCACTGGATTACCCAGGACTTGTTCAGGCTATGATTCTATCTAGGTTGTAGTAGATCGTTTAACGAAAGTAGCCCATTTCATCCCGATGAAGACAACTTATACAAGTGCTAAGTTGGCGAAGATATACATCACCCGGATCGTATGTCTTCATGGAGTTCCGAGGACTATTATATCAGATAGAGGAACACAGTTTACTTCAAAGTTTTGGTATCAGTTGCATGAAACTTTGGGTACCAGGCTAGAGTTCAGTACAGCCTTTCATCCACAGACAGATGGACAGACTGAGAGAGTCAATCATATTCTGGAGGACATGTTGAGAGCTTGTTCGCTAGATTATGGATCTAGTTGGGATGATAATTTGCCCTATGCAGAGTTCTCTTATAACAACAGTTATCAAGCCAGTTTGAAGATGGCCCCTTTCGAAGCTTTGTACGAAAGGAGGTGCAGGACACTGTTATTGTGGGATGAAGTTGGAGATCGACAGTTGTTCGGAGCAGACTTAATCAGAGACTCTAAAAAGAAGGTCAAGTTGATTCGAGAAATACTCAAGGTAGCCCAGTCCAGGCAGAAGAGTTATGCGGATACTAAACGCAAGGAGATAGTCTACAAAGTCAGAGACAGAGCATATCTTCGTGTGTCCCCACTTCGAGGAGTTAAACATTTTGGAGTAAAGGGAAAGCTAGCACCACGTTTTGTGGGACCATACAGAGTTTTGGAACGCATCGGAGAAGTTGCCTACAAGTTGGAATTGCCCGAAGGATTGTCAGGAGTTCATGATGTGTTTCACATTTCCCAGCTAAAGAAGTGCCACGAAGAGATGGCCGATATTCCTTTGAGAGATATAGTGCCACTGGAAGCAATTCAGTTGGATAGTGATCTGACCTATGAAGAGAAGCCAGTCAAAATTCTTGAGTTTTCCTGTCGTGTTACTCGCAGCAAGGTTATCATGTTTTGCAAAGTTTAGTGGAGCCACCATACCGAGGAGGAAGCCACCTGGGAGCGAGAAGAAGATCTTCGCAAAGACCACCCGAACCTTTTTGCTGACCAACCCGAATCTCGAGGGCGAGATTCATCTTAAGGGGGGTAGGTTTGTAACATCCCAATTTTCAATCTGGATGTTATACGTACATCATCATATGCATATCGTTTTTATTTTTGCATTTTGGTTGTGATCCTAGAAATCTTAAGCAACTCAAGGACCCAAGGAGAGAGTTGGAGGTTTCACAAAATTCATATTTGAATTTATTGCAAATTTAAAAATAGGATCAATTTGATTTTAATATTTTTCTCTCTAAATATTTCCAATAATAAAAATAAATGAGAGAAGATAATATGACTTCTTCAAACTAAAAGAAATATTGGAGAGAGAATTTTAAAATCAAATTAGTATCTTATTTGTATTTATTGTTGTTTTATTTGAATTAGAGAAAACTTGCATTTTTTAAAATTGAAGCTTAGTCCAGAAAAATGTTCATCTTGTCCTAAATAATAGGTTTGGACGTTGAAAATTGTTTCTGCAATTTTAGAATTTTTTAATATTTATTTAGGATTTTTCTCTAAGGCGAAATTTATTTTAAAAAAAGAGTTCGGACCGAGTGGGCCGAAACCCAGCCGACCCATCCGCCCCGCACCGCCTTCGTCTCTCGTGCGGGCGTCAGACTCTCGCAGGAGTCCGGGTCGGCCTCGCCCCGTCGCCCCCTCTCCCAAGGCAGGAGACCCCCCGAGCTCCTTTATATACCGCCGACGCCACCCGCTCCTCTCCCCAAGTCGCCCCGCCGCTGCAGCCCGCTCCACCGCCGCCGCCACCCGAGCTGCTACAACTGCTGCCGAGCGCCGCCGCCGTCGCCGCACGCTACCGCGCTGCCGCCCGTGTTCCCTGCCTCGCCTCGCCGCCGCACCGCCGCCCGCACCGCCGTACGAGCCGTCGCACCGCCGCTGCCCCCGATCCGATCTTGCCGCCGCTGGTCTTTTTCGTTTAACCTGTAAGAACCGCCCGGTTCAGACAGTTTTATTCTGTTTTTTCGGCTTTTAGGGTTCGATCGGTTTAGCTTTCATTTTAGTTTATTTAGTAAACATTCGCTCATTCGTTTGTTTTAACGAAAAGTTTTTGTTCGTTTCATTCTGTTAACGAACGTTTGTGTGGTAGATTTTTCGTTTTAGTTTTATTTACAGCTAGGGACCTATCCGCGAATATGTTTTTTTGCGATTTAGCCCCTAATCTTATAACTAGCGTAACTTTTTGCTCGTTAGTACAAATTAGATGAAACCAATGCCTGAATCTTCGTAATGATCTCTTCTTTCCAGTTAACCAACTTGAACATGATTTTGACACTTTAAAATTTGACTTTAGTTCAGATTAGTAAATGATCTTGTTCCGTTCGTATCTTGAGTTTCGTTTCTCCGTTTGAGTTGTTTCTTTTTGCAAATCATAGCTAATCACATGTACCTACTATTAAGATCGAATCCACATGATAATAATGCTGTTAGGTTTCATTTTCTATATAGTTTAGATATTCATTTGTTACGTGGTTTGATTTGGATCTTTTCTCGTTTTCTCGTTGTTTCGTTTGAGTGATTTCTTATGTATGCTACTGTTTGTCTATGCTAGATTGCCCGGAGTGCAAAGCTTGTTACTACAAATCTATGGAGTTTGCAGATCGTCAGCAAGGCAAGTTACACTTTGATCATACTCTTCTATACCTAGTTTTTACTATGCATTAGTATTGCTCCTCAAATATTTGCATGAGTAGGATTGGGAACATGTGGTTTGGTTGTAGTACTTGAGATAGGAACCTAATAAATTTTGATCACCCCGGGAATATACGTTATGCTTTATTATTGCTTAGCCATGCTCGTAGACGGGGATTGGATTGTGATTCACATGGAAGTTATGAGAGTTATTAATTTTGGATAACATTAAGGCGGCAACTTTAATACACATCTGTGTGGATTGGTTGGGGCACCTGGGGAACCTAGTGTTGTCCATTAAGGGAAATCCAGGGGTTTCCGTGTGATTTTTTCCTCGGTTCGCCACCTAGGCTCAAAGGGATCATATGATATTTCATGACTAGAAACTTCCGTGTGCATACACAAGCCATTATGGGCTCTGGCATAGTTGAGTAAGTTGTATCATCTCTCGAAGAGGTGGACTAGCAGATGTAGAGGGAAAGTAGGTGTACCGGTCTGCCCGGAGTAGAGAGTTAATGCTTCAGCAAGACTATGTCTCAATCTTTCGATCATGGATGCGGTCGAGTCTTGTGGGGAAAAGTGTGCAACCTCTGCAGAGTATATAAACTAATCATGGTTAGACGTGTCCCCTTTAATTAATTTAATTGGGTTTAATGATGGTACTTGTTTAATTGGGATTTGAGTTGGGGAACCTTCTCAATTATTGGAACAACTTGGGAGTAGTTTAAATAAATTTATTCCTTTGTTGTAGGGAAAAACTAGCTTCATGCAAAACTATAAACTTAGAGCCTCCACCAGCCAAATATTGCATGTAGATATAGATCTTGCATTCATTGCTTTATAATGTAACTCTGCCACCATATGCAATGTGCTGACCTAGACGATTGCAACATCTCATGTTGCAGACTACTCAGACAACGAATAAGGTGCGATAGGTCGTTGTCTTGAACTCAGCTATGCCGTTGGTGTTGATGGACTCATTTACCCTCGAAGATTCCATAGTTATTTAGTTTAGATGGCCTTCAGCCATGATATTTTTGTGTAATCATACTCTTTATGAGGACTCGATGTAATAAGTGTGTGATTGAACTCTGTTATAATTCCTCGAGTACTGTGTGTGCAGCATTACCAATCCAGGGATGACACTGAAACACAGAGACTTCGGTCCATTAGGATCATGGTCGCTACAAGCAATATTATTTTTGTGTAATCATACTCTTTATGAGGACTCGATGTAATAAGTGTGTGATTGAACTCTGTTATAATTCCTCGAGTACTATGTGTGTCAGCATTACCGATCCAGGGATGAAACTTCAGCACAGAGACTTCGGTCCATTAGCATCGTGGTCGCTACAAGATGGTATCAAAACACACGCTGACTGTAGGACGCGACCATAGGAATAAGCCATAGTATTTCTATTCTTTGCTCATTTCTAATTCTCCTCTATTTCTACTCTATAGATAGTGGACACCAAGAACAAGTTCACTCAGCCGGATGACGACACCCCTTTCGGATGACACTTGAAGGAAGTCACTAAGTACTTGAACGTCAGACTACCAAGCTTCACTTGGACTTTCTCTGCAACTTTACCAGAAGAGGAGCGCTGGAAGAATAAAGTCTAGGTACCTGGGAGGACATTTGCACCAACAACAGAGCGTATTGATTTCTACCTGGACGCACCAAGTTGGACTTTGGGAAAGAGCATGGCAGCCCACATCACTTCTAGACGCATATGTGAGGTGTATCACAAGGAGCTTGAAAACACCATATATCAAATACGCGGTAGTCGAGATGAAGAATGGGAGATGATTCGTACCAAGAAGGATGGATCAATTGCAGCTTACATTCAGGAGATGGGTGATCACATTCGCCGACAAGAGAATCAACTATGCTTCAACATGAAGAAGATCAAGAAGCTGATGAAGAAGAATATCGAGCTAGAACAAGAAATCAAGTCAACACGCGATGGATATGAGGAAGAAATTGCCGTACTACTGGAGAAGCATGAAGAATTGAAGAGGAAGGTAGGACTAAACGTGGAGAACCATAGGCGAGAAACTGAAGTGGATATCCGTTCGGAGGACTACATCATCTTGGACAACACCGACACGGACAATGATGCAAATGATGACAGTGATGACGACTACGTTGACAAAACTGGAGCAGATATCATTGAGTCTTCCTCTGATCAAAATTTCTAGATGACCACTGTCGGCATCCTGGACTTGGGGGTATCTAGTCCTGCCTGCCTGCGGCCCACCACGTGGCTCCATCGACGGCCTGGTACGACCGAGCTTCAGCACCAACACCACAAGACCCTCGCGAGGGGCCAAGCCTCGTGAGGTGGATGGCGCCAAGACCCCGGAGGAGTGGCCTCCTCAGGAGGGCTCCTGAGGGGCGGAGAGTTCTATCCAGCTACCTCATGAGGCTCAGCTGACGTGAGCCATGATGACCAAGGCCAGGAGGGCGCCAGGCGGGTGTAGAGCGCAGGTTTCCTCTTTGGTGCAAGGGAGGCAAGCCTCAGGCGCGGAGTCCCGAGGAATTAGCCAAAGGTTTCCATTCTGGTGCAACAAGACAAAGACTACCAGGACGGCAGGACGGAGGTCATCACCGAGCCCACCGCAGCGTCACGATGATACGTCTCCAACGTATCTATAATTTTTCATTGTTCCATGCTATTATACGTCACCGAGCCCCCCTTTTTCATGTTTATGTGCTCTATTTTACACATTTATATCATTTTTGGGACTAACCTACTAACCGGAGGCCCAGCCCGTATTGCTATTTTTTTTGCCTATTTCAGTATTTCAAAGAAAAGGAATATCAAACGGAGTCCAAATGGAATGAAACCTACGGGAACTTGACAAGAACTCCAAGTTCTCCAAACGGAATGAACTCCAAGTCCACCACGGAGGGCTTCTACATCATCACCATTGCCCCTCCGATGAAGTGTGAGTAGTTTACTTCGGACCTTCGGGTCCATAGCTATTAGCTAGATGGCTTCTTCTCTCTTTTTGGATCTCAATACAATGTTCTCCCCCTCTCTCATGGAGATCTACTCGATGTAATCTTCTTTTTGCGGTGTGTTTGTCGAGATCCGATGAATTGTGGGTTTATGATCAATTTTATCTATGAGAAATATTTGAATCTTCTCTGAATCCTTTTATGTATGATTGAGTTATCTTTGCAAGTCTCTTGAAATTATTAGTTTGGTTTGGCCTACTAGATTGATCTTTCTTGCCATGGGAGAAGTGCTTAGCTTTGGGTTCAATCTTGCAGTGTCCATACCCAGTGACAGAAAGGGTTGCAAGGCGCGTATTGTATTGTTGCCATCGAGGATAAAAAGATGGGGTTTATATCATATTGCATGAGTTTATCCCTCTACATCATGTCATATTTCTTAATGTGTTACTCTGTTCTTATGAACTTAATAATCTAGATGCATGCTGGATAGCGGTCGATGTGTGGAGTAATAGTAGTAGATGCAGGCAGGAGTCGGTCTACTTGTCACGGACGTGATGCCTATATACATGATCATGCCTAGATAATCTCATAATTATTCTCTTTTCTATCAATTTCTCGACAGTAATTTGTTCACCCACCGTAATACTTATGCTATTTTGAGAGAAGCCACTAGTGAAACCTATGGCCCCGGGTCTATCTTTTATCATATAAGATTTCAATCTACTTTTATTTGCATCTTTACTTTTTGCATCTATATTATAAAATAACAAATATATATTTATCTTATAATACTATCTCTATCAGATCTCACTTTCGCAAGTGGTCGTGAAGGGATTGACAACCCCTTTATTGCGTTGGTTGCGAGTTCTTTGTTTGTTTGTGTAGGTGTGTGGGACTTTTGAGGAGTCTCCTACTGGATTGATACCTTGGTTCTCAAAAACTGAGAGAAATACTTACGCTACTATTGCTACATCACTCTTTCCTCTTCAAGGAAAACCAACGCAAGCTCAAGACGTAGCAAGAAGGAGTTCTGGCGCCGTTCCCGGGGAGGCTTCCACCAAGTCAAGTCGAGATTCGACCTCCCGCCAACGTGCGATTTCTGGCGCCGTTGCTGGGGAGGTCTTCTCTCAAGTCAAGACATACCAAGTACCCATCACAAACTCATCTCCCTCGCATTTATATTATTTGCCATTTGCCTCTTGTTTTCCTCTCCCCCACTTCACCCTTGCTGTTTTATTTGCCCTCTCTTTCCCAATCTCTCTCTCTTTTTCGCTTGCCTTTTTCTGTTTGCTTGTGTGTTGGATTACTTGTTACCATGGTGCAAGATAATACCAAATTGTGTGATTTCTCCAATACCAATAATAATGATTTCCTTAGTACTCCGATTGCTCCTCTTAATGATGTTGAGTCTTGTGAAATCAATACTGCTTTGTTGAATCTTGTTATGAAAGATCAATTCGCCGGTCTTCCTAGTGAAGATGCAGCTATGATCTAAACAACTTTGTTGATTTGTGTGATATGCAAAAGAAAAAGATCCGGATAATGATATTGTTAAATTGAAGTTATTTCCGTTTTCACTTAGAGATCGTGCTAAAGTTTGGTTTTCGTCTTTGCCTAAAAATAGTATTGATTCTTGGAACAAGTGCAAAGATGCTTTTATCTCTAAATATTTTCCTCCCGCTAAGATTATCACTCTTAGGAACGATATTATGAATTTTAAACAACTTGATCATGAGCATGTTGCCTAATCTTGGGAAAGAATGAAATTGATGATTCGCAATTGCCCTACTCATGGTTTGAATTTATGGATGATCATACAAAAATTTTATGCCGGTTTGAACTTTGCTTCTAGAAATTTTTTAGATTCGGCCGCGGGAGGCACGTTTATGGAAATCATGTTAGGAGATGCGACAAAACTTCTTGATAATATTATGGCTAATTATTCTCAATGGCACACCGAAAGATCTTCTAGTAAAAAAGTGCATATGCTATAGAAGAAATCAATGTTTTGAGTGGAAAGATGGATGAACTTATGAAGTTGTTTGCTACTAGAAATACTCCTCTTGATCCCAATGATATGCCTTTATCTACTTTGATTGAGAATAATAATAAATCTATGGATGTGAATTTTGTTGGTAGGAATAGTTTTGGAAACAATGCTTATAGAGGAAACTTTAATTCTAGACCGTTCCCTAGTAATTCCTCTAATAATTATGGAAATTCCTACAATAATTCTTATGGTAATTTTAATAAGATGCCCTCTGATTTTGAGAATAGTGTGAAAGAATTTATGATCTCTCAAAAGAATTTTAATGCTTTGCTTGAAGAAAAATTGCTCAAAGTTTATGATTTCGCTAGGAACATTGATAGACTTTCGCTTGATGTTGATTCTCTTAAACTTAGATCTACCCCTCCTAAGCATGATATCAATGAGTCTCTCTAATCCATGAGAATTTCCATTGATGAGTGCAAGGAAAGAACCGCTAGATTGCCTGCTAAGAAAGATTGCTTTGTAAAGGCGTGTTCTTGTAGTTTCAATGAAATAATTATGAAGATCTTAAATTTATTGATGTGTCTCCTATTAGATTTTTGTTTTGCAATATGAATCTTGATAATAATGGGACTGGAGATGAGTCAACTTTATTTAGAAGGCGTCCCAAGAATTCGGAGTTTTTAGATCTTGATGCTAAATTTTGTAAAAGTGGGCTTGGAGCGGTCATGGCTTTAAATAGTATTGAACCCACTATCTCGGATTTCAAGGAATTTGATTATGATAATTGTTCTTTAGAAAGTTGTATTTCCTTGTTCCAATCCGTTGTTAATTTTCCTCATGCTTATAGTCAAAATAAAGCTTTTACCAAAAATATCGTTGATGCCTTGATGCAATCTTATGATGAAAAACTTAATTTGGAAGTTTCTATACCTAGAAAACTTAATGATGAGTGGGAACCTACTATAAAGATTAGAATTAAAGATCATGAGTTTTTTGCTTTGTGTGATTTGGATGCTAGTGTTTCCAGAATCAAGAAAACTTTATGTGATATTCTAGGTTTCTATGATCTTGATGATTGCTCTTTAAATTTGCACCTTGCGGATTCCACCATTAAAAAGCCAATGGGAAGGATCAATGATTTTCTCATTGTTGCAAATAGAAACTTGGTACCCGTAGAGTTTATCATTCCTGATATAGATTGCAATCTTTCTTGCCCTATTATTCTTGGTAGACCTTTCCTTAGAACGATTGGCGCGATTATTGTTGTGAAGGAAGGGAATATTAGATTCCAATTTCTATTAAAGAAAGGCATGGAGCACTTTCCAAGAAAAAAAGTCAAATTACCTTATGAATCTATCATGCGAGCTACTTATGAATTGAGTGCCAAAGACGGCACTACTTAGATCAATCTTCGCTTTTATGCCTAGCTAGGGGTGTTAAACGATAGTGCTAGTTGGGAGGCAACCCAATTTTATTTGTGTTTTTGTTTTTTCTGTTTAGTAATAAATTTTGCATCTACCATCTGTTTATATGTGTTTTTATGTTTTAATTAGTGTTTGTGCCAAGTAGAACCTATAGGATAACCTATGATGATAGTTGATTTGATTCTGCTGAAAAATAGAAACTTTGCACGCACGAAATTAGTTTTTTTAAATCACAGAAACGTGATTTTGCGTTGATTCTTTTTTATGATGATGAATAGACAAATTTTCCAGGACTTCCTATTTTGGTAGGATTTTTAGAGTTCCATAAGTTTGTGTTAGTTACAGATTGATACAGATTGTTCTGTTTTTGACAGATTCTGTTTTTCGTGTGTTGTTTGCTTATTTTGATGCATCTATGGCTAGTATTAAGTGTTATGAACCATAGAGAACTTGGAATACAGTAGGTTTAACAGTAAAATAAATAAAGAATGAGTTCATTACAGTACCTTATGTGGTGGTTTTGTTTTCTTTCACTAACGGAGCTTATAAGATTTCCTGTTGAGTTTTGTGTTGTGAAATTTTCAAGTTTTGGGTAAAGCTTTGATGGACTATGGAATAAGGAGTGGCAAAAGCCTAAGATTGGGGATGCCCAAGGCACCCCAAGATATTCAAGAATAGCCAAAAGCCTAAGCTTGGGGATGCCCCGGGAAGGCATCCCCTCTTTCATCTTCGTTCATTGGTAACTTTACTTGGAGCTATATTTTTATTCGCCACATGATATGTGTTTTGCTTGGAGCGTCGTGTATTATATTAGTCTTTGCTTTTTAGTTTACCACAATCATCCTTGCTGTACACACCTTTTGGGAGAAGCCTACTTGATTAGAATTTATTAGAATATACTATGTGCTTCACTTATATCTTTTGAGCTTGATAGTTTTTGCTCTAGTGCTTCACTTATATCTTTTAGAGCACGGCGGTGGCTTAATTTTGTAGAAATTTCTAGTCTCTCATGCTTCACTTATATTATTTTTAGAGTATCTTAGAACAGCATGGTATTTGCTATGGTTATAAAATTGGTCCTAGAACGGTAGGCATCCAAGTTGGGTATAATAAAAACTATCATAGGAAGTGAATTGGATGCTATGATCAATTTGGTACTTGATAATTGTTTTGAGATATGGAGGTAGTTATATTAAAGTCATGCCAGTTGGGTGATTATGAATTTAAAGAATGCTTGTGTTGAAGTTAGCAAGTCCCGTAGCATGCACGTATGGTTAAAGTTGTGTAACAAATTTGAAACATGAAGTGTACCTGGCTTGTGCATCCTTATGAGTGGCGGTCGGGGACGAGCGATGGTCTTTTCCTACCAATCTATCCCTCTAGGACCATGCGTGTAGTGCTTGATTTTTGATGACTTCTAAATTTTTGCAATAAGTATATGAGTTCTTTTGACTAATGTTGAGTCCATGGATTATACACACTTTTACCTTTCCACCATTGCTACCCTCTTCGGTGCCGTGCATTGCCCTTTCTCACCTTGAGAGTTGGTGCAAACTTCGCCGGTGCATCCAAACCCTGTGATACGATACGCTCTATCACACATAAACCTCCTTATATCTTCCTCAAAACAGCCACCATACCTACCTATTATGGCATTTCCATAGCCATTCCGAGATATATTGCCATGCAACTTTCCACCGTTCTGTTCATCATCATGACATACATTACTTTTGTCATATTTCCATTGCATGATCATGTGGTTGACATCGCATTTGTGGCAAAGCCACCATGCATAATTTTTCATACATGTCACTCTTGATTCATTGCACCATCCCGGTACACCGCCGGAGGCATTCATATAGAGTCATATCTTGTTCTAGTTTCGAGTTGTAATTCTTATGTTGTAACCAATGAAAGTGTGATGATCATCATTATTAGAGCATTGCCCAAAAAAAATAAAGGCCAAAAAAGGCCAAACGAAAAAAAGGAAAAAAAAGAAGAAAAAAGAAAAAGAAAATAAATAAATAAATAAATAAAAGGGGCAATGTTACTATCTCTTTTTCCACACTTGTGCTTCAAAGTAGCACATTGTTCTTCATGTAGTGAGTCTCATATATTGTGCTTCAAAGTAGCACCATGTTTTTCATATAGTGAGTCTCATAGGTTGTCATTTTACATATACTAGTGGGAATTTTTCATTGTAGAACTTGGCTTGTATATTCCTATGATGTGCCTCCTCAAATGCCCTAGGTCTTCGTGAGCAAGCGAGTTGGATGCACACCCACTAGTTTTCTTTTCTTGAGCATTCATTTATAGCTCTAGTGCATCTGTTGCATGGCAATCCCTACTCCTCATGTTGACATCAATTGATGGGCATCTCCATAGCCCGTTGATTATCATCATCAATGTGAGACTTTCTCCTTTTTTTGTCTTCTCCACACAATCCCCATCATCATATTCTATTCCACCCATAGTGCTATATCCATGGCTCACGTTCATGTATTGCGTGAAGGTTGAAAAAGTTTGAGATTATTTAAGTACGAAACAATTGCTTGGCTTGTCATCGGGGGTGTAGAATTTGAGAACATCTTTGTGTGACGAAAATGAAGCATAGCCTAACTATATGATTTTGTAGGGATGAACTTTCTTTAGCCATGTTATTTTGAGAAGACATGATTGCTTTGATTAGTATGCTTGAAGTGTTATTATTTCTTTTATCAATATGAACTTTTATTTGAATCATTTGGATCTGAACAGTCATGCCACAATAAATAAAATTACATTGAGAATTATGCTAGGTAGCATTCCACATCAAAAATTCTATTTTTATCATTTACCTACTCGAGGACGAGCAGGAATTAAGCTTGGGGATGCTTGATATATCTCCAACGTATTTATAATTTTTGATTGTTCCATGCTATTATATTACCCCTTTTGGATGTTTATGGGCTCTATTTTACACATTTATATAATTTTTGGGACTAACCTACTAACCGGAGGCCCAGCCTGTATTGCTGTTTTTTGCCTATTTTAGTATTTCGAAGAAAAGGAATATCAAACGGAGTCGAAACGGAATGAAACCTTCGGGAGCGTGATTTTTGGAACGAACGTGATCCGGAGAACTTGGAGTGCAAGTCAAGAAGCAAACGAGGCGGCGAGGAGATAGGAAGGCACGCCCACCCCT
Organism: Triticum dicoccoides; assembly: GCF_002162155.2. Taxonomy (NCBI): domain Eukaryota; kingdom Viridiplantae; phylum Streptophyta; class Magnoliopsida; order Poales; family Poaceae; genus Triticum; species Triticum dicoccoides. Next base: position 179,489,487 of record NC_041385.1, on the reverse strand, counting down.
CCTGGGCGCGCCCCCTGTCTCCTCGGCCCCACGAGCGGCCACCGACGTACTTCTTCCTCCTATATATACCCACATACCCCGAAAACATCCAAGGAGCCAACGAAAAACAATTTCCACCACCGTAACCTTCTGTATCCGTGAGATCCCATCTTGGAGCCTTTGTCGGCGCTCCGCTGGAGGGGGAATCGACCACGGAGGGCTTCTACATCAACACCATAGCCCCTCCGATGAGTTGTGAGTAGTTTACCACACACCTTCGGGTCCATAGTTATTAGCTAGATGGCTTCTCCTCTTTTTTTGGATCTCAATAAAATGTTCTCCCCCTCTCTTGTGGATATCTATTCAATGTAAACTATTTTTGCGGTGTGTTTGTCGAGATCCGATGAATTGTGGGTTTATGATCAAGTTTATCTATGAGAAATATTTGAATCTTCTCTGAATTCTTTTATGTATGATTGAGTTATCTTTGCAAGTCTCTTCGAATTATTAGTTTGGTTTGGCCTACTAGATTGATCTTTCTTGCCATGGGAGAAGTGCTTAGCTTTGGGTTCAATCTTGCGGTGTCCTTACCTAGTGACAGAAAGGCTTGCAAGGCACGTATTGTATTGTTGCCATCGAGGATAAAAAGATGGGGTTTATATCATATTGCATGAGTTTATCCCTCTACATATATCGTGTCATCTTTCTTAATGCATTACTCTGTTCTTATGAACTTAATACTCTAGATGCATGCTGGATAGAGGTCGATGTGTGGAGTAATAGTAGTAGATGCAGGCAGGAGTCGGTCTACTTGTCACGGACGTGATGCCTATATACATGATCATGCCTAGATAATCTCATAATTATTCGCTTTTCGATCAATTGCTCGACAGTAATTTGTTCACCCACCGTAATACTTATGCTATCTTGAGAGAAGCACACTAGTGAAACCTATGGCCCCCGGGTCTATCTTTTATCATATAAGCTTTCAATATACTTTTATTTGCATCTTTACTTTTTGCATCTATATTATAAAATCCAAAAATATATTTATCTTATCATACTATCTCTATCAGATCTCACTTTTGCAAGTGGCCGTGAAGGGATTGACAACCCCTTTATTGCATTGGTTGCGAGTTCTTTGTTTGTTTTTGTAGGTGTGTGGGACTTTTGAGGAGCCTCCTACTAGATTGATACCTTGGTTCTCAAAAACTGAGGAAAATACTTACGCTATTATTGCTGCATCACCCTTTCCTCTTCAAGCAAAACCAACGCAAGCTCAAGACGTAGCACACGACCAGAGGCTTTTCGCAGGCGAAGACTACTTTTGTCAGGATAGACTGTACTAATTGTCCCCTTTCAAATCCTGCCATTGTGGAATCCCTTCCCGCTCATATTTGGGAAGAGGACCAAGGCCACTATATATAGAACTTAGCCACCACCATAGGGAGTAGATCCATTCCGACCCGAGCACCACACCAGCTCAAGAACACCTCAGCTCCTGAGGCTTGTTCATCCTTGTACTAGTTCATCCATAGCCCCTCGAGGCAATCCACCACACCACACTGGATTAGGGTATTACACCACAACAGTGGCCCGAACCAGTATAAATATCTGCGTCTTTGTGTCTCTATGAGCTCAACGCGCTAGACTAGGGAGGATCGCAAGTAGGCATGCTAGGCAGGTTGAGATCTCTGCACGCACCCCATAGTTCGAACCTCTCAAGGGTTGTCGGATCCCGAAATCTGACATTTGGCACGCCAGGTAGGGGTGTGTTGGGATCCTCTTCCTCGACCTCCAGATCGTGCCACTGACCCATATGGCGGGCGCTCCTCTGTCGGCTTCGTCGATGCGCGTTCCCAGAGAAGCGCTGGGGCTGCGCTGCTTCGCGCCCACCCTGTGGCAGGTGCAGTGGCCGCCCAAGTTCCGACCGGAGATGCCGCCGAGCTACGATAGCGCGGCAGATCCAGCCCCCTTCCTTCAGTCATACGACGAGGCAGTTTGGGCAGCTGGCGGAGACGACAATGTGAAGGCCAACTGGTTCCCCATGGCCCTCGTAGGCGCGCCACGTGCCTGGTTGTTCAACCTACCGGCGTCTTCTGTGGCCTCCTGGGAGGAGCTGCGCGACCTCTTCCTCGCCCACTACACGGTGCCAGCGCCCCCGGTCGTTGCAGCTCTCCTGGGCGGCTCGCAGGCACCACCCTCCAACCGCCACGTCAAGCAGTTCTACCGACGGGCAGGCAACATGGAGGTGGGGTCGGGGGCTCCCCCGGGCTGGGCGGCGCCCCAAGCTAACCTCGCCGTTGGCCACGAGGATCACCCTGTCGCCACGACGGGAGCAGGCGCGCTCCTGATGCTCTGCACCCCCACCATCTGCCACGTGGCGATCACCAAGACCCTCATCGACGGTGGAGCCAGCCTCAACATGCTCTCCCTAGAGGTGTTCGGCCTGCTCCACGTATCACCCAGCCGGCTCCGCCCCTCCAAGCCTTTCTCCGGTGTCGGAGACGGCTCCACCAAGCCCCTAGGGCAGATCCTCCTCCCTGTCACCTTTGGGACCCGCGACGACTACCGCACCGAGCTCGTTGACATCGACATCGCCAAGATCGACCTACTGTACAATGCTATTCAGGGATACCCAGCTTGGCGCAGTTTATGGCTACGACCCACCCCGCGTACAACCTCATGAAGATGCCGGGAAGCAACGTGTCCTCACGATGGCGGGGGACACCAAAGGCGCATTGCAGGCCCTCAAGCTCGCCTTCAAGACAGTTGTGACCGTGATACTCGGCAAGAAGGAGGATCAGAGGGCCCCAAAAGCTGCGCCTGCAAAGAAGAAGCAGTTGTTCTCCCAGGACCAAGCCGAGATGAAGCAAGTACCGGTCTGCGAGGATGGGACAGCCAACGCCACCTTCACCATAGGGGCTGGCCTCCCTCAGGACCAAGAGCAGGCATTGATCATCTTTTTGCGAGCCAACAAGGATGTATTCACGTGGGAAGCCAAACACCTGGCCGGGGTCCCAAGGGGGATAATCCAGCACCATCTGAGAGTATGCCCAAATGTGCGGCCGGTGAAGCAGAAGGCTCGCCGGTAGTCCACCAATAAGCAGGCCTTCATCGTCCAAGAAACATCTAAGCTACAGGCCGTGGGGGTCATCAGAGAGGTGCGGTACCCAGAGTGGCTGGCGAACCCCGTCATCATCCCCAAGAAAGGAGGGAAGGAGCGCATGTCTGTCGACTTCACCAACCTCAACAATCCCTGCCCTCAAGATCCCATCCGGCTCCCTCGCATCGACCAGCTCGTCAACTCCACTGCCGAGTGCGACCTGTTGTGCTTCCTGGACGCCTTCTCCGGCTACCACCAGATCAAGATGGTCGTGGAGGATATGGAGAAGACGTCATTCCTCACCCCATGTGGGGTGTACTGCTACACCTGCATGCCCTTTGGGCTGCGCAATGCCGGAGCAACCTTCCAGCGGTTGATGCACATTGCCTTGGGTTCGTAGCTTGGGAGAAACGCAGAGGCCTACGTCGATGATATAGTGGTGAAGTCTTGGGAGGCCAGGACTCTGATAGAAGATCTGGAGGAGACATTCGCCGGCCTGTGCATGCTGGATCTTCGGCTTAACCCCGAGAAGTGTGTGTTTGGGGTCCCCTCCGGCAAGCTGTTAGGCTTCTTGGTATCGCACAGAGGGATCGAGGCTAACCCAGAGAAGGTCAAGGCGTAGAAGATATGAACCGTCCACAGACCCTGAAGGAGATGCAGAAGTTGGCCGGCTGTGTAACCTCACTTGGGCGCTTCATTTCCAAGCTGGGGGAGCGCGCCCTCCCGTTCTTCAAGCGGATGAAAAGGAAGGAGCCATTCGAGTGGACCCCCGAGGCAGACGCAGCCTTCGAGGACCTCAAGAGATATCTGACCAGTCCGCCCGTGATGGTGGCACCGCGCCCTCTCGAGCCCTTGGTGCTCTATCTGGAAGCAACCCCACACACAACAAGCGGCGCCCTGGTGGCGCTAAGGACGAAGCGCCCAGTCAAGAAGCCGCAGCAGGATGCACAACCAGCAAGTGAAGTGCAGCACACCCCGGGGGAGGCATCTGAAGTCTCGGCCGGTGAAGCGGTCGACATTCCTCCTGAGGCCACGATTGACCCCGTGGCTATCGAGGCTCCGGAGCACGGGCTCATGAGGCCAAAAGGGACATGTGCCCTCATGAAGAACAAGATTCTGCTGATGCCTCCCCCCTCGTCGAGCACCTCGTCTACTTTGTCAGCACAGTACTGAGGGAGGCCGGGCATGCTACCCCATGCCATAGAAGCTCTTGCTCGCACTTCTAGTCACCTCCAGGAAGCTGCGCCACTACTTTCAAGGCCACCCCATCAAATTTGTCTCAGCGTACCCACTAGAGAGGGTGCTCCGGAGCCCAAACGCAGCCGGGCGAGTTGCTGAATGGAACATTGAGCTTCAAGTATTTGATCTCGAGTTCAGTACCACCAGGGTCATCAACGGCGCAGCCCCTCGCTCACTTTGTGGCCGAGTGGACCGACGCTCCAAACCATGGAGTAAGCAAGGACTGCTCCCTCTTGCCAGGAGATGATGAGCCGGATGGATGGATCATGTACTTCGACGGGGCGTTTGCTCGACAAGGCGCAGTGGCAGGGGCCATCCTCATCTAGCCCACCAAGGACAAGCTTTGGTATGCAGTACAACTCTGTTTCAGCGGGGCGAGAAGGTCTCCAATAACATCGCAGAATTCGAAGGCTTGCTCTCCGGGCTCAGGGCCGCGGCCGCGCTGGGGGTAAAGCGCCTCACCATCGAGGGCGACTTTCAGCTTCTCGTCAATTTCTCCAACAAGGAGTACACGCCTAAGGACAAGCACATGGAGGCGTACCTAGAAGAGGTGCGCAAAATGGAGAAGCGGTTCATGGGCGTGGAGCTGCAGCATGTGCCGTGCGGGACGAACAAGGAAGCAGACAACATCGCCAAAAGAGCCTCTCGCAGGCTCCCTCAGGAGCCAGGGGTGTTTGAGGAGCGGCTCTTCAAGCCATCTGCGGTCCCGCTCGTCGCGACTCCAGCACCACCTCAAGAGGACTTGCCACAAGCACCCGAGACGGGCGCTCCACCTGCGGTCACCCCTCAGGAGCCCGCTTGCTGCTTGTGTTCGAGCCTCAGGAGGGGTGCTGGACAGAAGAGTTCAAGGCGTACTTTCTTCAAGGGACCTTGCCAGAGAAGGAAGAGGACACTGAGCGCGTGCCACGTCAGGCCACTGCGTACTGTATCAATGATGGTGAGTTATATCGTAGGAGGCCCAATGACGTTTCCTTGTGGTGCATCTCCAGGGAACAAGGGCTCGAGCTGCTGGAGCACATCCATGGTGGGGACTGCGGGCATCACTCGTCGTGCCGCACCCTCGTGGGCAAGGTGTTCCGCAGCGGCTTCTACTGGCCCACCGTGCTCAACGACGCTACCGAGATGGTGCGCTCTTGTGAAGCCTGCCAGTTCCATGCCAAGCAGATCCATCAGGCCGCGCAGGGCCTCCAGACGATCCCGCTCACACGGCCATCTGCGGTCTATGGGCTGGACATCTTGGGGCCATTCCGGAGGGAGTTCTGGATTAGGGGGTCCTCGGACAGCCGGACTATATACTTACGCCAGACTGTTGGACTATGAAGATACAAGATTGAAGACTTCGTCCCGTGTTTGGGTGGGACTCTCCTTTGCATGGAAGGCAAGCTTGGCAATTCGGATATGTAGATTTCCGTCTCTGTAACCGACTCTATGTAACCCTAGCCCCCTCCAGTGTCTATATAAACTGGAGGGTTTAGTCCGTAGGATAACAACAATCATAATCATAGGCTAGCTTCTAGGGTTAGCCTCTACAATCTCGTGGTATATCAACTCTTGTAATACTCATATCATCAAGATCAATCAAACAGGAAGTAGGGTATTACCTCCATAAAGAGTAGGGATGACAGTTTTGCCCATGGGTATGGGTACCCGCGGGTACCCTACCCAAAAACAGTGGGCATGGGTGAGACTTCTACCAATTCATACCCATGGGTAATGGGTATCCATACCCGCAAAATTCATGGGTAGGGTATGGGTATGAAATTATACCCAGGGGTAACCCAATGGATACCCAGAAAAATTAATAAAAAAATTAAACCCTGTAATATCTGGGTAAACCTATAGTAATTAGGATTGGAAGTTTAAAAAGTTGATTTTTCTTCAAAGTTAGTTTGTAATGGAGATTAAGATGTTTGTGTGTCAACCGTCATCGCGAAATTTTGATGTAAGTACAAACCAGATTGTGATGGCCGAGTACCTAACTTTTACTAGAGTCAATAATCTAGTTCACATCGCCATGTGATTAATATCCAAAGAGTACTAAGGTGTGATCATGTTTTGCTTGTGAGAGAAGTTTAGTCAACGGGTCTGCGACATTCAGATCCGTATGCATTTTGCAAATTTCTCTGTCTATAGTGCTCTGCATGGAGCTACTCTAGCTAATTGCTCCCACTTTTAATATGTATCCAGATTGAGACTCCGAGTCATCTAGATCAGTGCTAAAGCTTGCATCGGCATAACTCTTTATGATGAACTCTTTATCACCTCCATAACCGAGAAATATTTCCTTAGTCCTCTAAGGATAATTTTGACCGCTCTCTAGTGATCTACTCCTGGATCACTATTGTACCATGATGTCGCTTGAAGCTACATCGGTATTTCCCCAAAGAGGAAGGGATGATGCAGTACAGTGGCGGTAGGTATTTCCCTCAGATATGAAACCAAGGTTATCGAACCAGTAGGAGAACCAAGCAACACAACGTAAATAGCCCCTGCACACAGATAACAAATCCTCGCAACCCGACGTGTTAAAGGGGTTGTCAATCCCATTCGGGTAATGGTGCCAGAAATTGGTGCGTGACAGGAGAAAGTTGTAATAGATTGAATAAATAGATTGCAAATAAAATAAAGTGCAGCAAAATATTTTTTGGTTTTTGTATTAATAGATATGAAAATAAAAGCAAATAAAATTAGATCGCAAAGGCAAATAATATGAGAAAGAGACCCGGGGGCCATAGGTTTCACTAGTGGCTTCTCTCGAGAAAAATAGCAAACGGTGGGTGAACAAATTACTGTTGGGCAATTGATAGAACTTCAAATACTCATGACGATATCCAGGCAATGATCATTACATAGGCATCACGTCCAAGATTAGTAGACCGACTCCTGCCTACATCTACTACTATTACTCTACACATCGACCGCTATCCAGCATGGAGAAACGGAGTAATGCAATAAGAGCGATGACATGATGTAGACAAGATCTATCTATGTAGAGATAGACCCCATCATTTTACTCTTAGTAGCAACAATACATACGTGTCGGTTTCCCTTCTGTCACTGGGACAAGCACCGTAAGATCGAACCCACTACAAAGCACCTCTTCCCATTGCAAGATAAATAGATCAATTTTGCCAAACAAACCCCAAATTTCAGAGAAGAAATACGAGGATATAAGCAATCATGCATAAAAGAGATAAAAGAAACTCAAATAGTTTCATGGATATATAGATCTGATCATAAACTCAAAATTCATCGATCCCAACAAACACATCACAAAAAGAGTTACATCATATGGATCTCTAGGAGACCACTGTATTGAGAATCAAGAGAGAGAGAGGAAGCCATCTAGCTACTAACTACGGACCCGAAGGTCTACAAAGAACTACTCACGCATCATCGGAGAGGCACCAATGGAGGTGGTGAACCCCATCTGAGATGGTGTCTAGATTGGATCTGGTGGTTCTAGACTTTGCGGCGGCTGGATCAATATTTCGTCAACTCCCCTAGAGTTTTGGGAATATTGGGGTATTTATAGAGCAAAGAGGAGGACCGGGGGGCACCCGAGGTGGGCACAACCCACCAGGGCACCCCTGGGCCTCCTGGCACGCCCTAGTGGGTTGTGCTCCCCTTGGGGCACCCCCCAGGAGTACCCAGGGCCCGTTGTGTTCCTTTTGGCCCATAAAAATTCTCCGTAAAGTTTCGTGGCATTTGGACTCCGTTTGATATTGATTTTCTGCAATGTAGAAAAACATGGAAAAAACAGCAACTGGCACTTGGCACGATGTCAATAGGTTAGTACCAAAAAATGATATAAAATGACTATGAAATGATTACAAAACATCCAAGATTGATAATATAATAGCATGGAACAATAAAAAATTATAGATACTTTGGAGACGTATCAGCATCCCCAAGCTTAACTCCTACTCGTCCTCGAGTAGGGAAGTGATAAAAACAGAATTTTTGATGTGGAATGCTGCCTAACATGTCATATAATATTTCTTTTCTTTATAGCATGGACATTTGGACTTTTATATTGTTCAAAGCAATAGTCTAGTTTTGACATGATAATTTAAATACTCAAGCATATCAACAAGAAACCATGTCTTTCAAAATATCAACTCTAAAATAAGCTATCCCTAGCCCATCATGCTCAACCGTTGATCCATTCATGAAACACACTCGCATATTAGATACACCCAATACTCAAGTATGATCATATTGCCTCCTAGTTGGTGCTTTTATAAGCGAAGATGGAGACTCTAATTCAAAATAAAAATTGCATAAAGTAAAAGAAAGGCTCTTCACAGAGGGAAGTAGGGATTTGTAGAGGTGCCAGAGCTCAAAGCGAAAAACTTAGAGATAAAAACTTTTTGGGAGGTGTATCCATCCCACCAACAAAAACGACTTAGAGTTCCCACCACTTTCCATGCTAGATATATCATAGGCGGTTCCCAAATAGAAAATAAAGTTTATTCCATTTTCCACCATACTTTGACTTTCCATGGCTAACCGTATCCACGAGTGCCTTCCATACCAACACTTTCCAAGGAATTTATTATTTGACAACATAAAGTAAATTCATTTTTTTCACTTCGGGACTGGGCTTCCCTAATACCTTTGCCTTACTCTCGTGCAATGACAAGTGAATAAACACTTATCTTGAGAATAATACATCTAGCATGGAAAATATTAGCCACCCCTCACTGCTCCGCGAGCGAAACGAACACACAAAAGAGAAGTTTATTTTTGAAAATTAGAGATAGCACATGCAAATTTGCTTAGAACGGCAAAAGAATACCGCATATAGGTAGATATAGTGAACTCATGTGGCAAAACTAGTTTAAAGGTTTTTGGATGCACAAGTAGTGATCATACTTAGTTCAAAATGAAGGCTAGCAAAAGATTGAGAAGCGACCAACCAAGAAACGGATAATCTCATAAGCGAGCATTAATCATAACTAACACCGAATAATGCACCACAAGTAGCATATAATTTCATTGCATGACTATTGACTTTCGTGCTTGCATAGGGAATCACAAACCTTAACACCAATATTCTTACTAAAGCATAATTACTCATCAAGATGACTCACATATCACATCATCATATCTCAAAACTATTACTAAGAATCAAGTTTATTTTGTCCAACGATCTTCATGAAAGTTTTTAGTTTATCGTTCTTGGATACCTATCACTTTGGGACTAATTTCATGTGTTCCTTTTGACAAGCTCAAACAAATATAAGTGAAGATCATGAGCATAATATTTCTTTATCTCAAATTAATTTAAGTGAAGCAAGAGAGAATTTCTTGAAAATTACTAAAGCACACCGTGCTCAAAAAGATATAAGTGAAGCACTAGAGCAAGTCCATAGCTCATAAAAGTTTTAAGTGAAGCAAAGAGAGCAATTATAATAAGTCATTACATAATTTTGGCTCTTTCAAATAGGTGTGTCCAGCAATGGATCAAGACTTAAAGCAGAAAATAAAACAAGCAAAGACTCATATCATACAAGACACTCCAAGCAAAACACATAGTATGTGACGAATGAAAATATAGCTTCGAGTAAAATATCGATGGTCGTTATAAGAAAGAGGGGATGCCACTTGTTGGAGTAAATGACAATGGGTAGCCTCATATGCTCCCCATGGCGATTCAGGACATCAGGGCTGGTTGTGCCCCTCAAGCCTCGAAGACGAAGGGCCGCATTCTCAAGGCTGGCTGGTCCGAGCGGCTGACTGCTAGAGGGCGGCAGTTCCACGAAGACCGTCTTGAGGTGTGCCGTCTCCTACCAGGCGGCCTCTAGAGAGGTCTGCTTCTAGGAGACGGCCTCCCTCTGCCCCCTTGAAGTTTGCACCACATTATGACGATGATACTGGGCGTGGCTACAGTGCAGCCTGCCACCCCCGAATCCCGGGCAGAGCGTCGCTATAGTGCGGTGTACTAGGCGGATGTCCCGCACCCGGTGCAGCACTGTTGCCCCGCAGCCCATGACATCACCCATGGTAGATAAGACCATGCCCCCACTACAGGCTGTCGGTACGGCCCACCAGACGGTAGGCCCTATTTGTCATTGAGAAGCCAGAAGGCGGCGAGCCCGGACCAGTCGGCACGAGGGGAGGCCGACTCCCAGCAGGCGGCCCTCTCCTTCCCTCAAAGTCCGTGTGTCGTGGTATTATCACGGGGGGCTTGCAAGTCGACAGATGCCACAAGGGCTTAGTGTGAGGGTAAGACTGCTGCTAATAGGCCCGGGAGAGGGTATGCGAGTAGCACGCGGTGGTTTACCCAGCTTCGAAGCTCTCCGGAGAGATAATACTCCTACTGCTGCATGTCTGAGTGTATCTGATATATCTAATACAGAGTTGCTCCTGGAGCTGTATCTGAGGTCAGTGCCATAGGCATCTGGCCTCGTATATGTGTGTGTGGCATGGGAGCCAGGGTGCCTGGTGGCCGCATGAATGGATGCATGCGTGAGTGTGTGGCTGGCTAGCTAGCTCTCTTGCTAGCTAGCTTGCTTGTGTGTGATTGTGAGTGTCCATGGGAGTCCATCCCCTAGATGGATGGATGTGTGCCTTTATATAGGCATGGCTAGCTTACTTCCTAAGCTATGTAGTGGCATGGACAAGTGGGCATGGGGGCATGGTGTGGGTGTCATGCTTGTCTTTTGGGTCACTTCATGAATAGTGCCCAGGGACAAGTGACACTATTCATGATGGCGTCGTGGTACAATTGTCTTGTCCGCAGTATGGCCGTCTCGTCGGGGTCTTGTCGGTGTCGGGTCGGGCTGCAGTCGGCAGCCGGTCGGGTGGAGCAGTCGGACGGGGAGCCGACAGGAGCGGCCGGGCAGTCGGACTGAGGGGCTTTTCTAGCCCCGATGTCTTGAAATATTGTCTTGCCGTCTTCGGGGTATCCGTGTCCAATTACTCCGACAGTAGCCCCCAAGCCTCCGGGCAACTTGGCAAAGTTGGGCGGAGATTTTTTGGCGAGTGTTCGTGGAAATGATCATGAAAAAAGACAAAGTTAGTCCATGCAGATATATCAAATGTTTGCTTTTAGCATCGCAAGTTTAATGCGGAGGGTGCTGACTCGGTTTTGTCCGAGCCCCCTTAATCTTTTTCATGTTCCCTCCGCTTTTTGGCTTGTGCTCTCGCTCGCCGGAGAGCCGCTATGCGGTCTGCGGCTGAGAGTGGGCCGTGAAGCGGAGTGTATAGTACTCAGAGGCTGGGAGCAGATTTAACCGAGCAAATACTCATAAAGGAAACGGTCGGGTCGCCCGAACCGTTTTTTTCTTCCCGGATGTTTTTCACGTGGGTGGCCTCCAGCGTTCACTCTTGCTAGCCGGACAGCCGCTCTGCGGTCCGTGACTAAGAGTGGTCCTTTGGTACCGCGCGCGCTACTAAGCCGTTTGCGGGAACTAACGTCTCAGGCCAAACGGCCAGCCCCCGGGCCAACTTTGGCTGGCGCCGGGGCGAATAGTTATGCGACTGTAATGAAATGCGGAGATAGCCCTCCGAGCATCGCTCGGGGTTATCCATGCTCGCGTGGTGAAAAAATATGCGGGTGAGGAGCTCAGATTGATTTTCGTGTAGCCGAGGCGGAGTTTGCCGAAGACAGCCGGCGTGGCTCGGCACTCGCGGAGTACGCCGGCGCACCCGCTGGGTGTAGCCTTCGAGCCCCCGGGTGCTCGAAGGGGGGGTCCCGGCCGGTCAGGCTCGACCGGCTAGGCGGCGAGGCATCTTGCAACGCCCTTTTTCTTCTTTTTCTCTTCTGCCGGCTGCTGGCAGTCGGACAAAACTCTTCTCTTGTCTGCAATCTTCGCGGGGGCGCGCCTACGCACCCGCTGGGTATAGCCCCCGAGATTCGGGCCGACTGTTGAGCAGTCGAGCCGGATCATCCGGCAACTACTTTGTCTTCTTCTTTGCGGGGGCGCGTCAGCGCACCCGCTGGGTGTAGCCTCCGAGATTCGGGCCAACTACTGAGCAGTCGGGCCGGATCTCCCGGCAACTACTTTGTGTTTTTTCTCGCGGGGGCGCCTTAGCGCACCCGCTGGGTGTAGCCCCCGAGATTCGGGCCGACTGCTGAGCAGTCGGGCCGGATCTCCCGGCAACTACTTTGTCTTCTTTCTCGCAGGGGCGCGTCAGCGCACCCGCTGGGTGTAGCCCCCGAGATTCAGGCCGACTGCTGAGCAATCGGGCCGGATCTCCCGGCAACTACTTTGTCTTCTTTCTCACGGGGGCGCGTCAGCGCACCCGCTGGGTGTAGCCCCGAGATTCGGGCCGACTGCTGAGCAGTCGGGCCGGATCTCCCGGCACCTACTTTGTCTTTTCTTTCTTCGCGGGGGCGCGTTAGCGCACCCGCTGGGTGTGTCGTCGGAGCAGGAGGTAGTCCATCCGGCTTGGCACAGCTGGCAGCACGGGTCACGACTGATCGTCCAAGTGGCGAAGTAGACGGACGGGTCATCCGGACGGGTTTGCCTTTTCTTCTCTTTGTCCCAGCCGATCTCTTTTTTCTTTTTTTTTCAGCACCCAACATCTCTCTCTCTTTTCTTTGCAAAGCCGGGCATGTGGACCCGGCCTGTCCGGGAAACCGGCACGACGCGGCCAGCCGGGTGGCGGGAGCCGGCCACTTTTCTTTTCTCTTCTTTCTGTCCGACTCCATGTGGGCAGCCGGACCCTTCACTTTTTTTTTCAGCAGTCGGCTCGGCCACGCGAGTAGTCGACCCTTTTGGCCGGGTGGGTAGCCGGCCCCATCTCTTTGTGTACCCGGCCGCAGCAGGCGGCTGGGGCGTATCAGTCAGCGCGGAGGCCGATGGCGGCGTGGGGCACGCGGCCACGGGCGGTGACGGCCGAGCCCGGGGACGCGGACGCCGGCAGGGGCGGGGAGCCGGCCACGCGCGTTGATGCCACCTGGAGCAGCGAGCCGCCCAGGGCAGCGCGAGGCGAGGGCCCGCCAAGGCGACACGGGGCAGAGGCGGAGTAGGCCGCCGCGGGACGCGGGAGGCGCGGGAAGCCGACAGCCGGTCGGGCCAGCCGGGTGGGGGGCGAAGCCGGCTAACGGAGGAACCGGCCGTCCGGCTTGGGGCGGAGACGGCAAGCGGTAGGAGCCGGCGCACCGGCGAGGTCGCCTTGTTGACGGAAAGAGCCGCGGCCGGGTGGCGGAAGCCGGCCAGGGCATGTGGAAGCCAGCCTGTCCGGGGCCGGGAGCCAGGGGAGGCGGCGCCGGGTGGAGGAGCCGACTGAGTCGCCGGGGTGCCGGGGAGCCGGCGAGGGTGAAGCCGGCAGGGACCAGGCTGGGCTCGCTGGGGCGAGCTGGCCGAGAGCTACAGAGGCAGTTGGCGGCGTCACGCCGGTTGCTGGGAGGAGGAGCGCGGGGTTGGAGACGCACGGTGGCCACAGCACGGGACGAAACCGAGGCGAGGTGGAGCAGCACGCGGGAGGACGGACGTAGGCCGTGGCGACCCAGCAGGCAGCGGCTGGGACGCGCGGAGGACTAGGAGACTAGAGCACTGAGGTGCGGCTGCGGGCGCGGAGGATGCCAGCGCAGGTCGCTGGCCGAGCGAGAGGCCAGGAGCTGGGTGGACGCGCCGACGAGGAAGCTGGACGCGGCCGCGCACGGGACCATCGGCGAGTGAATGGCCATTATCTGGCTGATGTCTGTCGCGTATCCGGGATGTGCATGGGCAATACATGGGATGGTCTGACCCTTGTATGGCTATGGTTTGACCATACTTTGACTTGCATCTAGCTAGCTCGCAAAGATTGCATGTGGAGAAGCTAATGCGCGTTCCGGCCAGAGCAAGGCGTAGCATGAAGGGGAGCAAACGCGAGCGGTGCGTGGATGGCCACGGCTGACCGGAACGAGGCCCTACCACGCGCGGAAGGACGATCGGCGTTGCGGTGGTGGTGAAGAAGGCAAGGCCGATGGCGAGGTCACGCCGCCCCTCACGGCCATTCCGGGGGCATGTCGATGTCGAGCCCCCAACTGCTATTGGAGAAGCGGCGTGACGCTGCGATGATTAAGACGAAGAGGCTGATGGCGAGGGCGCGCCGCCCCTCGCGGCTGCTCTAAGGGCGTGTTGACGTTGGGCCCCCGAGCGCTACCGGAGAGACGACGGCGACGCCGCGGTGATGACGAAAGTTGTTCCGCTCAGACTGCGAAACCAGCAGCAACGTCGTAGCATAGTAGTAGTACCACACCATGGTGGGCGCCAACTGTCGTGGTATTCTCACGGGGGGCTTGCGAGTCGACAGATGCCACAAGGGCCTAGTGTGAGGGTAAGACTGCTGCTGATAGGCCCGGGAGCAGGTATGCGAGTAGCACACGGTGGTTTACCAAGCTTCAAAGCTCTCCAGAGAGATAATACTCCTACTGCTGCATGTCTGAGTGTATCTGATATATCTAGTCCAGAGTTACTCCTGGAGCTGTATCTGAGGTCAGTGCCATAGGCATCTGGCCTCATATATGTGTGTATGGCATAGGAGCCAGGGTGCCTGGTGGCCGCATGAAGGGATGCATGCGTGAGTGTGTGGCTGGCTAGCTAGCTCTCTTGCTAGCTAGCTTGCTTGTGTGTGCGCGTGAGTGTCCATGGGAGTCCATCCCCTGGATGGATGGATGTGTGCCTTTATATAGGCATGGCTAGCTTACTTCCTAAGCTATGTAGTGGCATGGAGAAGTGGGCATGGGGGCATGGTGTGGGTGTCATGCTTGTCTTCTGGGTCACTTCATAAATAGTGCCTAGGGACAAGTGACACTGTTCATGATGTCGTCGTGGTACAGTTGTCTTGTCCGCGGAATGGCCGTCTCGTCGGGGTCTTGTCGGTGTCGGGTCGGGCTGCAGTCTGCAGCCGGCCGGGTGAAGCAGTCGGACGGGGAGCCGGCAGGAGCGGCTGGGCAGTCGGACTGAGGGGCTTTGCTAGCCCCGATGTCTTGAAATATTGTCTTGCCGTCTTCGGGGTATCCGTATCCAATTACTCTGACACCATGCACCATTAATTAGAAGAGATGAGGAGTGGCTACAGTGATCGCCAGCTAGGCGGCAGTACTGTAGCCATGCCTTCCCCGACAAAGCACACATCATCAGTGGCATTGCCATAGTACTAAGTAGCAGATAGGACCCGCCAGTGGCGGGCACAGCCTGTCGGCTAAGTACGAGACAACCAACAGGGCCCACCAGCCGACGGGCCCCAGCGTCCGGTGGAGAAGCCGGCACCAACAGACACTGACGGCCGGGTCCTACATCCGGCTAGATTACCATTGTACCCCTGGGGGGTAGGCCTATATAAACCCCCCAGGGCACCCATGCAATGGTTTCAGCCTCATTGAGACCTCAGACCACCCACGCCCATGTATAGAGAGAGGAAGTTAGGGCTAGCCTTGTTCTTCTCCTCCCTTTAGAGAAACAGCTCAAAGGAGCAAGCTTGAAGCCACCATTGTTGCTTGACTGATCATGCGGAGACCCCGCAGAGTAGGAGTATGGGTGTTATCTCCTAGGAGAGCCCCGAAACTGGGTAAGATTTGCCGGCGGGCATGTTTGCGCATATTGCCGTTTCCTGGCACTGGCGACGTATTATTAGACCCCTCCATGATAAGTCATCCTTTGGCATATGTCACACGACACCCCCGACATTTGGCGCCCACCGTGGGGCTAGGTGCACCGTCATCGAGAGATCTGTTTTGGACGGGAACATTGCTCCTCCCTAGCGAGCGCAGCCAGCCCGACACGCCTGATGGCGCTTGCTCCGACACGCTGCATGGCGCTTAGCTCGCCTGGACGGTGAGCTGCCTTGCTGACCTCATCGGCGAGATCCGCCTCCCCGACAATCCCGCGCCCGACGCAGGAGCAGCCAGCTCCGAGAGCTGCCTTGTCGACCTCCTTGGCAAGCTCGACATCGCCAACGAGCAGGCCCCGACCTGGAGTCGATTGGCTCCACCGACCCGATGCTTGTCGACTCCGAAATAGCATCGCTTGACGCCTTCCCCACCAATGTGGTAATCATGGACGACCCGCTCCCTCGTGCCGACAGCGGTGGCAGCACCATCACGGAGGTGCTCATCATCAACCATGACGTAGCCTCTGGTGGGGGCGCCCAAGACCCGCTCTAGGTGGCGCTACGAGATCTGTTTGCACCCGTTGCAGAAGATGCCGACGCCGAGACGCATCGGCACGGTCCGGCAGCGCGGCGCTACCGTCGCCAGCATATTTGGGGTAGACCGCCCTGTCTATGCCACTCCCATGGAGAACATACGAGCTGCCCAAGCGGCAGCGGATGAGCTGGATCACCTCGAGGGCGACGAGCGCCGCTGCATGATGCAGCACATTCAGTAGCTCATTGATGCGGCTGCCGCGCAACAAGAAGCCAGCTACCGTGCAGAAGGACCTGGCCAGCGGGTTGAGAACCTACCGCTTCGCCGAGATCAGGGAGCAACCTCCCAGACGCCAACACGCGTCGTCCGCGACAAACGAGACAAAGAGCCGACCGCCAGCCGCAGCCGCACACGCCTCACCATCGAGCACGACCAAGATGGCCGCCCACGAGCAGTGGAACGACGGGACGACTATCCGCCTCCCCCTCCTCCTCGCAAGGAGAGGCGCGCTTCCCCGCCGTCTGTAGGGCACCCCACACTTGGCAACCGGCTGGGCTTCCAAGAAGGTGTCAGAGAGAACGACGCGCACCACCGGATCGACTGCCTTGCTCGATCCCATGTGCTAGAAGAAGAAGACACAATGGGCCCGCCTTGTTTCGGCCCCCGCATCCGCGACGAGCCCTTCCCCAATGGGTTCTCGCTCCCACGAGACAAGCAAAGTACAACGACTCTGTGAAGCCGGAGGATTGGTTAGTTGACTACTCCACGACCATCAACATAGCAAACGGCAACAAGCGCGTTGCTATGAAGTACATCTCGCTCATGCTCCAAGACATGGCCCGGACATGACTGAACAGCCTGAAGCCCCGCAGCGTCAACAATTGGGCAGATTTCACTGAAGTCTTCATCCGCAACTTCACCAGCACCTACAAGCGGCCGCCGAAGCCTCGCCAGCTCTCGCTGTGCGTTCAAGGCCTCGACGAGTCCACCCGCGACTACCTGACCCGGTGGGTTGAACTGCACAACTCCTGCAAAGAGGTGCATGAGGTCCAAGCAATCGAGTACTTCACTGCCGGATGCTGAGAAGACACCTTACTCAAGCATCAACTCGACGAGCTGCTGATCATAGTAGACAAGTACGCCACTGTCGACTCCTCCATGAAATCGGAGCTCTGGGTGGACGCTTCTGGGAAGGTGCTCCCTCGGGATCGTAGGACGCCGGCTGGAGACAACAACCGGCGCCAGCAGTCGAACGACAACAAGCGCAAAGCCCCCCAGCCGGCCTCCGCCAGCCGGCAGGTGGCGACAGTTGAGGACTAGCAGCCTGAAGGGCAACCACTCCGCAAGCGCTCGAAGGGCGGCAAGCCAGCTTGGTTGACCGCTTTCTCCTTCGAGAAGACTCTTGATGCCCCTTGCAAGTTCCACAGCGGCGCGAAGCCATCCAACCATACAACCCGGAAATGCCACTGGCTTGTCCGCATCACCAAGGGAGAAGGACTGCCTCCTCCGCCTGCCGGCCTGCCGCCTCCGCCTCCTCAACTGCCCACCGCCCATCCAGCAGTCGGTGCAATCCAGGATGAATCCCCTAAAGAACATGGTGCCTACGTTGTCTTCACCAGCGTGGCCAACGACAGACATAGCCGGCGTCAGAAGCACCGAGAAGTGAATGCAGTTGCCTTAACTGCTCCAGAGTTCATGCACTAGTCTGAGAAGCCTATCAGCTGGAGCCGCGCTGACCACCCGAAAGTGATGTCGTCCCCAGGCTCATATGCCTTGGTGCTGGATGCCACCTTTGCCACGGAGAGGCGAGCTGCTCGATTCTCTCGGGTCCTGATAGATGGCGGTAGAAGCATCAACATATTTTACCGCGATACCGTGGAGAAGTTGAGCATCAAACAGAAGCAGCTGCTGCGCAGTCGGACTATGTTTCATGGCATTGTGCTCGGCCTTTCCTGCTCACCAATCGGCAAGATTAAGATAGATGTCCTCTTCGGAGACAAGAATCATTTCCGCTGTGAGGCAATTTGGTTTGAGGTGGTAGACCTGGAGAGCCCTTACCACGCGCTCTTAGTCCGACCAGCTCTAGCCAAGTTCATGGCAGTACCACATTATGCCTACCTGAAGATGAAGATGAAGGAACCAAGGGCATTATCACGATGAGTGGAGACTATGAGAAGTCTGCGGCCTGTGCTGCAGCCAGTAGTCGGCTGGCCGAGTCCCTTGTGATTGCCGCTAAGAAAAAGCTCCTGGACCGGGTGATGGCCATGGCCAGCAAGCAGTCGGACCTGTCACCACAACCCAAAGAATCAGACACCCAGGGATCCTTCCAGCCAGCCAAAGAAACAAAGAAGATTCCCTTGGACCTTGAGCACCCGGAGAGGCACGCTGTCATATGTGCCAACCTTGAAAGCAAATAGGAAAGCGAGCTCGTAGATTTCCTCCGTGAGAATCGGGACATCTTTGCATGGTCTCCCAAAGACATGCTGGGTGTTCAGACGGATTTCGCCGAGCACAAGCTACATGTCAGAGCAGATGCCAAACCAGTCAAACAACCCCTCCACCGACTGTCAGAGGAGAAGAGAAGAATTGTTGGAGAAGAGATCGCCCGCATGCTGGCAGCCGGCTTCATTATGGAAGTTTTCTTCCCAGAATGGCTTGCCAACCCAGTCCTTGTACCGAAGAAGAATAACAAGTGGCGCATGTGCATTGATTACACCAGTCTCAACAAAGCCTGCCCCAAGGATCCGTTTGCATTACCACAGATTGACCAAGTGATAGACTCCATAGCCGGATGCGAGCTGTTGAGTTTCTTGGATGCCTACTCAGGTTATCATCAGATCAAGTTGAACCCGGCAGACCGCCTTCATCACACCATTCGGAGCCTTCTGCTACCTCACCATGACATTCAGCTTGACAAATGTCGGTGCCACGTTTCAGCGTTGCATGCAGAAGTGCCTCCTCACGCAACTCGGCAGAAATGCCCACGTCTATGTAGACGATATTGTGGTGAAGACGGAGAAGCGCGGAACCCTTTTGGAAGATCTCAAGGAAACTTTTGAGAATTCTAGCCGGTTTCAAATCAAGCTCAACCCAGAGAAGTGTGTCTTCGGAGTACCAGCCGGCCAGCTCATTGGCTTCCTGGTCTTAGAACGCGGCATAGAGTGCAACCCTATAAAGATCAAAGCCATCGAGAGGACGGAGAAACCCACCCGACTGAGAGACGTCTAGAAATTCACCGGTTGTTTAGCATCCGTCAGCCGTTTCATCAGTCGACTGGGCTAGAAGGCTCTTCCCCTATACCACCTCATGAAGAAGACCACTCATTTTGAGTGGAATGACAAGGCGGACAAAGTTTTTCTCCAGTTAAAGAAGATGTTGACCACGCCGCCTGTCCTGGCGGCTCCGACTGCTAAAGAACCCATGTACCTCTATATCGGTGCCACCAGCCGGGTGGTCAGCACAGTCATGGTAGTGGAGTGCCCAAAAAACGACAGAGCACAGCCGGTCCAAAGCCTTGTGTACTATTTAAGCAAGGTGCTGTCAACCTCAAAGCAGAACTACCCTCACTACTAGAAGATGTACTACGACATGCACTTTGCCGCCAAGAAGCTGAAGCCATACTCTCAAGAGCACCCAATCACGGTCGTCTACACTGCCCCGCTTGCCGAGATCATTGGCAACAGAGATGCATCTGGCCGGGTGGACAAATGGCCCATCGAGTTGGCCCCCTACACCATCTTCTACCAGCCATGCACCGCCATTAAGTCCCAAGCACTGGCCAACTTCCTCGTCAACTGGGCCGAGACCCAGTACCTGCTGCCAGATCCGGACTCCACTCATTGGCAGATGCACTTTGATGGCTCAAAGATGCGCACTAGCTTGGGAGCCGGTTTTGTTCTCCCTTCTCCCAAAGGTTACAAGCTCAGATACACATTGCAAATCCATTTTGCCGCCTCCAACACTGTGGCCGAGTATGAAGCATTGATAAACGGCCTCCGGCTGGCCAAAGAGATCGGCATCCGCCGGATCCTGTGCTATGGCGACTCCGACTTGGTGGTCCAACAGTCGTCTAGAGACTGGGACGCCAAAGATGCAAATATGGCAAGTTACCGCTTCCTCGTCCAGTAGCTCAGCGGATATTTTGAGGGGTGCGAGTTCCTACACGTTCCACGGAATGGAAACGAGCGAGCTGATGCCCTGGCACGGATCGGCACCACCCATCAAGCAATACCAGCCGACGTTTCCCTTCAGTGCCTCTGCAAGCCGTCAATCAAACCTTCTCTAGAATCTGAGTCCATCTTCGTCCCGGCTCCTCCCGAAGAAGTCGGATCCGACTCGGGGGCTGTGGTAGCCGGCCCGAGGACTTTGGCTGGCGGCACGGGGACTACAACAGTCGCACCCGGCCCGGGGGGTGCAGCAGTCGGCCCGGGGACTTCACCAAGCGGCTCAGGGACTGCAGCGGTCACACCCGGCTCGAGACTTCACAACCCGGCCCGGGGGCTGCAGCGGTCGTCCCGGAAACTTCAATGATGTAGCAAGCAGCAACCAACTCCAACCCGCCGCCTCCCAACCCTACCGCCCTAGTACAAGTGGCCGTAGTGGCAGTAGAAGAAATTCAAGAACCATCATGGGCGCAGCCCATCCTCAAGTTTCTAGTGAGCAGAGAGCTGTCGGCTGATGAGATCTCGGCCCAGCAAGTACAACACCGAGCAGGAGCCTACACGATAGTAAACAAAGAGCTGGTCAGACGCAGCGTGACTTGAGTCTTCCAGCGCTGCGTAGAGCCAGATAAGGGCCAAGCAATCCTCAAAGATATCCACCCAGACGAGTGCGGCCACCACACGGCCTCCAGATCCCTTGTCGCCAAAGCTTTCCGCCATGGTTTCTTCTGGTCGACTGCTTTGGAAGACGCCAAGGAGTTGGTCAAGCATTGCAAAGGGTGCAAGAAGTTCAGTTCCAAGCAACATCTACCAGCTTCTGCACTCAAGACCATCCCCCTCACTTTGCCCTTTGCCGTGTGGGGGCTGGACATGGTGGGACCATTCAAGACAGCACGCGGCAGTATGACCCATCTTCTTGTCGCTGTGGACAAATTCATCAAGTGGATTGAAGCGAAGCCAATCAAAAAGCTAAATGGTCTGGCCGTTGTGACCTTCATCGCAGATATCACCGTCCGATACGGTGTGCCACACAGCATCATCATCGACAATGGCACGAACTTTGCCAAGGGAGCCTTGGCCCGTTTCTGCGCGACGCAGGGCATTCGACTGGACTTAGTGTCCGTTGCTCATCCACAGTCAAACGGCCAAGTCGAGCGAGCAAACAGACTCATCCTCTCCAGCATCAAGCCCAGACTGGTCGAGCCACTGGAGCAGTCGGCCGGCTGCTGGATCGACAAGTTGCCGGCCATCCTCTAGAGCCTCCGCACCACTCCGAACAAATCAATCGGCTTCACTCCATTTTTTCTCATTTACGGTGCCGAGGCCGTCATCCCAACTGACATTGAGTTTGACTCACCTCGCGTCACCATGTACACGGAGGCGGAGGCAAAGGAACCACAAGAAGACGGTGTCAATCTGCTGGAAGAGGACCGGCTATTGGCACTCAGCCGGTCCGCCATGTACCAGCAGAGTCTGCACCGCTACCACAGTCGGAAGGTCAAGCCAAGATCCTTCTAAGAGGGAGACCTTGTGCTCCGGCTGATCCAGCGAATAGCCGGCCAACACAAGCTCTCGGCCCCTTGGGAAGGCCCCTTCATCATCAGCGAAGCATTGGGCACCGACTCCTACTACCTCATCGACGCGCAGAAGCCCAGAGCATGCAAGAGAGACGATTCGGGCAAGGAATCGGAGAGCCCATGGAATGCAAATCTCCTCCGAAGATTTTAGAGTTGATTCAGTATGTACCACGCTATCTTTTGTATTAAGCACTAAGACACTGGGTCCCTTGAGGAGCACTCGGGGGCTACCCTTTTTATCTATATGATAAGGTCTATGCCTATGAATGTGTTATTTCATTATTCTGCTTGGCACCGGGTTCGACCAGTCGGCCCGAGGGCTTGCCGCCTTGTACTATGTCAATGCTACCTGTAGTCGGACAAGTAGTGTGCCAGCACCTAAGCCCTCTCTGGCCACAAGCCGCAGCTCGCAGAGCGACTGTCTAGCTGGTAAGAGCTAAAGGCAGGAAATGGTGCCCACACGAAAAATGGCTAAGGACTAAAGCATTTGCATAGGCCAAGCCGGCTGCTCGCCCCGCCGACCGGCTGTAGAGTAGCCGACCGCCGGTTTCTAACTTAACTTGCTACTACGCTCTACCAATGGCTAAAGTACTTGCCTTCCCAAAACGGCCAAGTACTTGACCCAGCCACAGACCACAGAGCGGCTGCCCGGCTGGCAAGACGGCAGCCAGGGGAAGGCGGCAAAGGAAAAAGCCAAAGGAGCAGAAAAGCAAGATAAGTCAGAAATCGGCAAAGACAATCTACATAGAAAAAGGCCCTCGGCTAGCATTCAACAGAGTTTGAATACACCCCCAGCGGGTGGAACTGTGCAGACTTAACAATTTTTGTTCAAGAGATTACAAAACAGGAAAAGAAAAAGATAACTTGGCCACCTAGGCCAGAGGTGCAGTAGCCGGATCGGAGGGGTCGGCGGAGGTCGAGGCTCCGGGTGGTGGAGCGGCCACCTGGCTGGTATCGGCCTGGTCAGCGCCAGCAGCAGTCGGCTCGTCGGTGCACTGCCCGTTGGTCGAGACTTGGTTGGGCTGAGGCTGGCTGTCGTCCCCACCATCCGGCGCATCGTCTTCATCATCCTCATCCTCCTCTTCCCCACCTTCATCGCTGGAGGAGATCACCTCCACCGACTCCTCGCCGTCTTCTGGGTTCAGCTCGAACTAGTTAGGCGGCACCTCGGCGCCCGCCTCATCTAGCTTGGGAAGGAAGACGCTGGTGTCTGTGTATTCGATGATTGCCGTGGCACGATGATAGAGCTCAAGCGCCACCGCCTCCAACTCTTCACCTGCTTCAGCATGAAGAATGGCCAGCTAGGCTAGGTTCAGCCCAGGGTACCACCCCTTAACGACCTCCAGGGCCCCCTTGTGCCTGCCCGGGCTGCGGAGCCCTTCCACGCCTCATGCGACCGATTGCCACCTCTAACCGGTCGGACGTCCGGCTGGGGGTGCGCAGAGCTGGGGTACCTAGCCAGAGGGCGAAGACCACCTGAGCTCTGGCGTGCTGCAGACGGCGGAGAGCCTGATGCATCGGCCAGAGATGAGCTTGGGCAGCGAGCAGCTGCTCGGCGAGAGTACGGGGGTGTTGGGCGCGACTTCCACACTAGCCAGCCTCCGCTCATCATGGCGAGCCTTGACGGCTTGACCGGCGGCGACGGAGTAACCAGGGAAATACTCTACACAAGAAGAAAAAAGAATTATGAGGCTAGAAGCCATCTCATACGACAAGACGGCAGGCAGAGGAAAGAGAAGGACAACTCACCATCCAGCATATCCTCGATCTCACCGTAGCCGTCGGACAGGGCCTTCTCCCTCTTGACCCAGTTCGAACGCTGAGTCTTGAACTCGGCCTGAAGGGCCTCCTCCACATCCTTGAGCTTCTGCAACTCCGCCTGGTGCTTGTTTGCCTGGTCAGCCAGCTGCTTGGCCAGGCGGTCGTGCTCTCGCCTCACCTTGCGGCGCTCCTCCTTATTGGCGTGCAGGGCGGTCTGAGCCTCGCCCAGTTGCTGCCGCAAGGTGGCGTTGGCTCCTACAGAAGAGAAGAAAGGAAAGATGATCAGCAAATCAACGAAGAAGGAAGTAGTTGCCGGAAGATCCAACCCGACTGCTCAGCAGTCAGCCCGAATCTCGGGGGCTATACCCCGCGGGTGCGCGCGAGCGATTCAAAAGAAAAAAGAAAGGTTGTCACCGGAAGATCGGACCTGACTGCTTAGCAGTCGGCCCGAATCTCGGGGGCTACACCTCATGGGTGCGCTGGCGCTCCCCCGCGAGAACGAAGAGTAGAGTGCTTACTCCGGCTGTCGACCAAGTCAGTTGTCCGCTTGGCCAACTCCTGGACCTGGGAGTTGAAGGCGGCCGCACGAATGTTGTGGTAATCCTGCAATAGAGACAACAGAAGAAAAGAAAGGGTTAGCGCTCGGAACTTACCTTTAAGTTCGGCCCAGAACTCGGGGGCTACACCCAATGGGTGCGCTGGCGCGCCCCCACAGAAGAATTCAAGAAAACTACAAGAATCAGAAACAAGCGGTCAAGGAACATACCCGAACAGTGGCTCGCGACGCCAGGAATGCCTTCATGTAGTTCTGGAGGGCGGTGCCTTGGGCTTGAAGCAGGGACCGAACTTCATGCGCAGCCCTGTTCAGGATGCATGCCCACCCCCAGACGTCCACTCTCACGGGACGGCGCTAGTGGCCTCCTCCTCTTGGGCTGACGAGCTAGAGCCCCAATCTCCCGAGGCCATGGCGCCGAAGTCGCCTTCACCGCATGCCGGCACGTCAGAGTGCGGGCAACGGGGGTCGCCCTCCCACCAGCTCGCCCCTGACTTGAGGCATTGGTGGCACGACAGGCCAACTGCCCTAGACCTCGGCAGTCGGCGCGTGTTGAGGAACCTCCGTCCTCAAGGTGGTGGCATCGCCCCATTCCCTCTCCATGACTGGCTGCTCACTGCCGGCTCCTCCAGTCGGCGCGGGATCTCGGGTGTTGGCGGCGCGGAACGCAGGAGGACGACAAACTGCAGCGTCTGGTCGCACGTGGCCTTCTCCGCCCGCGCCCTGGTGACTGCGCCCACCCGCTCCCTAGCCGCGACATCGACCTAGGCCTTGGCGGTAGTGTCGGCCTCTTCCTGCGCCACCTTGGCCGCCGCCGCCTTCTGCCGCTCGGCCTCCTCAGCTCCTAACGCGCCTCCCGCGCATTCCGCTCTGTTGCCGCCTAGAGCTTGGTGTGCGGGTCCACATGGAGGGTGTTGGCGGAGCCCTCCGTCCCCCCTATGATGGAGGAAGAGGTCGACTGCTCAAGGGAGAGCGGGGCCCTGTTCAAGCAAGACAAGAAGAACTCAGAGGGAGTTTGCAAAAAAGACAAAGGAAAGCACTAGAAAAGACAAGCTCTTACACGGACACCGTCGGCGGCTGCTTCAGGGCCCTCTGGAACCGGGCCGCCTTCACAGTAGCCTCCTCCCGCCTGGTCGCTGCAACCATGTTCTTGGGCTTCTTCGGCCGGCCACCTTGCAGCTGCGACCTGACTCGGCGGTTTGGCGCGCCGCCTGGTGCAGTCGGCGCTGTCAAGGAGCTTGCCCCCGCCTTGTTGGCGACCGGCGGGCGGTGCAGCGCGTGCTCCTCCCCGTCATCGTCTGGCCAGTCCTCGAGGCCGCCTCCTCCTCCTGAGCCGCCTGCTCCGTCGCCACTGCCTATGGCTTCGTCTTCCTCCATGGCGGCCGCCCCCAAGTTGGGGTCCTCCGCATCACTCATGGCTCGGTCCGGCAGGTACTCCTGGCCCTACTCCAGGGTGTTGGCTGCCAGCTGGGTCGTGAGGAGCTACATCATGACCGACTGATCAGTCGGCAAAGTAGTACCCAACAATCAAAGAAAAGACCAATAGTTAAGAAGCTTAGCGCAGGCGGCGGGTGTGCGCGGGAATACGACCGCTTGCCGAACTGCCACTCTGACTCCGAGAGTTTGTAGTTTGATATCTCGTTCACCAGGCAGGCCACCTCTATGGCCAGCATCTCTCTGGTCGACATCCAGCACGGGTCTTGATGCCCGCTCATCCGGCTGATCAAATGAGGCCGACCTTGAAGAGGGAGAACCCGGTGCTCCACGAAGGCGGTCAGCAAATCGGCGGCTTGGAGGCCCTCTGAATCCATCATCACCTTGAGTAGGGAGACGGCGGTGCAGAGGTGGCCGACAACATCCTCAGCTTGAAGGACCAGTTGGTGCGAGGCTCAGCCGGTGGGCCGGCTTTTTAAGCCGGCAGATTGACGAAGTCGATCGCCAGGTTGACGTTCTTGACGTAGAAATATGATTTCTGCCACAGCTTGACCGACTGCGTCGGGCTGATGGCCGGGAAGCAACTCCCAGTTCATGGGCGTCGCACCGCGACAAAAGCTCTGCACTGAGCCACCTCGTTCTTGGCGGCGGCACCGAGCTTGGTGTAGAAGAATTCCCCTAGAGCTCAAGAGTGGGGAGAACGCCGAGGTAGCCTTCACAGAGCATGGCGAAGGCCGACAGCAGCACCACCGTGTTCGGTGTGAGGTGGTGCGACTGGAGGTGGTAGAATTGAAGGAAGGATCGGAGGAAGCCGCTCACCGGTAGGCTGAAGCCACGGAGGAAGTGTGACCGAAAGACGACCCGCCCACCTTCCTCCGGCACCGGCGAGATCTCCTTCAACGGTGGAACACGCGCCTGGACCTAACCCTCGCCAGGCAGCCGCCGCATGTTGCGGAGGAAGGTGATGTGGTCTTCGATGACGTTCGAACTATCCCAGTCACCGCCCCGCTCGCGCGCCATAGAAGCTTGAGTACGACGAGGAAACGACGCGGCAAAGAAGCTGGGCTCGATGACGATGGACCGCGGCAGCACGTCGACACGATACGGGGTGCGGCGGCAGCGAAGAAGAGGAAGGGGAAGAAAAATGGCAGAGGGAGAGGAGGGCGCGCGTGCTAGTGCCGCCGTCCTTCCCCCCTACTTATAGCCCTGGGCTGCGAAGCCGAGGGAATGAGGCGTGGGGATCGTGGGATTAACTGCGCCCACGACCCCAAGACCCGCATTTACTGCGCGGAAACGACACAAAGTAATTGCGCCACGGAATCCCAACCGTTCGCCTCGACCGCAGCGGATCCGTGCGTGTGCCTATGCCCGGTAGTGGTGGGCCCCAGCCTGCGGTGATGTCCCGTCGTGCGCATGCATTGGCAGGCGGCCAGGTCGGCTGGCGCCACATGGCGTACAGCTAGCTGGCGGCAAGACTGGCGCCAGGCTGGCATGCCACCCAGCTCCCGTCGTAACGTTTCAAAAACCACCAGGCGGCCTTCCTGGTCACGTTCGACTCCCGACAGGCGACGCTTTAGAAGATGGACAAAGCAAGATCGATCAAACCACTCGGAGTAGGAAGTCGCTGAGGCCCCTCCCGTCTTTCAGCCGCGGCGCCTCACTAGCTTCGAGAACTACTGTCGGAGTAAATGACCACGGGTAACCTCATCTGCTCCTCGTGGCGATTCAAGACATCGGGGCTGGCTGCGCCCCTCAAGCCTCAAAGACGAAGGGCCGCCTTCTCAAGGCCGGCTAGTCCGAGCGGCCGGCTGCTAGAGGGTGGCAGTTCCCTGAAGACCGTCTTGAGGTCTGCCGTCTCCTACCAGGCAGTCTCAAGAGAGGCCGGCTTCTAGGAGACGGCCCCCCTTCGCCCCTTGAAGTTTGCACCACATTATGACGATGAGACGGGCCGTGGCTACAGTGTAGACTGCCACCCCCGAATCCCGGGCAGAGCGCGGCTACAGATTAGTGTACTGGGCGGACGTCCCCCGCCCGGCGCGACACTGTTGCCCCGCAGCCCATGACATCACCCATGGCAGAGAAGGCCATGCCCCCACTACGGGTTGTCGGTACGGCCCACCAGACGGCGGGTGTCGGTGTCAAAACCGGCGGATCTCGGGTAGGGGGTCCCGAACTGTGCATCTAGGCGGATGGTAACAGGAGACAAGGGACACGATGTTTTACCCAGGTTCGGGCCCTCTTGTTGGAGGTAAAACCCTACGTCCTGCTTGATTAATATTGATGATATGGGTAGTACAAGAGTGGATCTACCACGAGATCAAGGAGGCTAAACCCTAAAGCTAGCCTATGGTATGATTGTTGTAATGTATGTTATGTCCTAGGGACTAAAGCCCTCCGATTTATATAGACACCGGAGAAGGCTAGGGTTACACAGAGTCGGTTACAATGGTAGGAGATCTACATATCCGTATCGCCAAGCTTGCCTTCGACGCCAAGGAAAGTCCCATCCGGACGCGGGACGGAGTCTTCAATCTTGTATCTTCGTAGTCTTGGAGTCCGGCGGACGATGATAGTCCGGCTGTCCGGACACCCCCTAGTCCAGGACTCCCTCAGTAGCCCCTGAACCAGGCTTCAATGACGATAAGTCCGGCGCGCATAATGTTCGGCATTGCAAGGCGGGTTCCCCCTTTGAATAGTCCGGAGAAGATCATGAACACCAGGATAGTGTCCGGCCCTGCAAAATAAATTCCACATTCCACCGTAGAGAGAATAATATGTGCACAAGTTCAATTTGCTGATGTATTTTGTGGCATGACGTCACACCACTACCAAGCCTTTACTTGAATCATTTTTTATTATACCACGTCACCACGTTTAGCAAAGCGGTTTCCTTGGCACGTCTTGTCGAAGCAGAGATCGTGTTCCCCTTATTCCGGGATTCTCATCAATACGGACGTAGGTAACCCAACCGCGCCATTGATGGTGGCGCTTGGGAGATAAGCGAGTTTTACCAGGCCGGTGGGGGACGCATAGTCTTCTCCCGCCTATATATATAAGGGATAAGGATTCACCTTTTCACCCACGCCTTCTTCCTCCTTTGCTTATCCACCTCTGCGCACTCAAGCTCCAACGCCCAAGCTCGCGCATCTCATCTAAACCTTCCCCGACCATGTCCGGAGGGGGAGGCAAATGGTTGGCCTCCACCGTTAAGGAGGAGCACATCACCAAGCTGCGCAGCGCCGGATACCTTTCTGACGATATCGCGCACCGCCTGCCCGACGAGGGGCAGCTCATCCCTACCCCCGGGCCCCATGAGAGGGTCATTTTCCTTCCCCACTTCCTCCGCGGACTGGGCTTTCCACTTCACCCCTTTGTCTGAGGGCTCATGTTCTACTACGGCCTGGATTTCCATGATCTGGCGCCGAACTTCATCCTCAACATCTCGGCGTTTATCGTCGTGTGCGAGGCCCTCCTCTGCATCCAGCCCCATTTTGGCTTGTGGCTCAAGACCTTCAACGTCAAGCCGAAGGTAGTGAAGGGCACGCAGGCGGAGTGCGGAGGCGCCATGTTGGGCAAGATGCCCAACATCCTCTGGTTCGAAGGGGCCTTCATGGACTCCGTCAAGGGGTGGCAATCGGGTAGTTCTATATCACCGAGCCGCGCGACCCTACGTGGGCGGCGGCCCCCGAATTTAGATCTGGTATCCCTATGCAGCTCACCTGCTGGAAAGAGAAGGGCTTGTTGTGGGGTAATCCGAAGGAGCTGACGGGACTCCGAGCCTGTATCCAGAAGCTGGTGAACAAGAAGCTCAGGCTCGTCGACGTGGTCCAAGTCATGCTCGTCCGCCAGATCCTCCCATGCCAAGAACGGGCATTCAATCTATGGGAGTTCGATCCGGAACAGCACCAGGCA
Source organism: Triticum dicoccoides (assembly GCF_002162155.2). Taxonomy (NCBI): domain Eukaryota; kingdom Viridiplantae; phylum Streptophyta; class Magnoliopsida; order Poales; family Poaceae; genus Triticum; species Triticum dicoccoides. Next base: position 179,459,678 of record NC_041385.1, on the reverse strand, counting down.
TGGACGAAGAAGATGGATGAAGAAGGCCGAGCAACTCATCTGCCCGGCTCCCATGTCAGAAGACCCAATGGATGCCCTGATATGCAATTTCCTTCGTGTCACATAGTGTCCTACTAATGCCGCATACTGCCCGCAGTCCGGCTGATGATGATTTCCCCGCTTCATCGAGCGGGTCGTTGGCCCCGTCGGATGTGGGTTCACTTCCGACTGCCTCTACCCCCCGCGCCGATGAGGACACCGAGGTGGGATCCCAGAAAGGGACCCATCAGGAGGAGGCTCCGGAGGCGCCGCAAGGCAGCCTCCCGGACTTTGCGCCGGACTCTACATCGGAACCTGCAGTGGTTCCGGAGTCCGGCGGGCGGCCCCTTCGAAAGAAGGGCAAGACCGTGACACCGGCGGCCTCCGTCCAACCGGAGGTGCCGGACAACTTGCTGGAGGCGCTCAAAGGTGCTTCCATCGAGGAAGAACACCGCACTATTATGAGTGCCGTGATTTAGAAGGTTCAGCTTGCCAAGAGCGGGCTGACCGAAGCCTGCAGTAGCCTTCTAACAGGCTTTGAGGTAAGAAGTTAAAATTATGTAATGTAATACCGCATAGACAGTAGCCCCTGATGCTCAGTTCGGTGTTCGGAAAGAAAAGCCGGACTGAGGATCTAAAAAGATATTCACAGGTTGGTAATAAATTATGTCAATATGGGTTTGCAGGCTGTGCTGCTGACCTCTGCCGCACTGACTGCGGAGGTTGGTACATTAAAGCAAGATCTCGAGCGGTCCGAGCGAGAGCTCGGCCATGCCAAGAGGCAGCTCGAGGACAAAGAAGGTGAGTAGCACCACTTTGAATGTTTACCTTACAGAAAAGGATTTTGGTTGCAATAACATTAACGAGGATAATATGGGAATTGCAGGGGCCACAAACGAGGTGGCAGCCCTGAAGGAGGCTGTGTCCGCGGCCGAACGAAGTGCGGCCGCGGAGCGGGCAGAGCGAGAAAAGCAGGTGGCACAGGTGGCGGTAGTGCGGCAAGAGCTCCAGGCTCTCATGGAGAAGCATGAGAGCTTGGAGCGCGACTCCAAGACTCGGGAGTCCGAGCTCGCCTCGGCTCTCAAAAGTGCCAAGTCTGCCAAGGCCGAGGCCCGTAAGGCCCTTCAGGAGGTTGAAGATGTGAAGAAGATAGCGGGGGGTAAGGCATTTTTCATGCAAAGCAAGCATGTTGATGTAAACTACCTGACACTTACCCGCATTCGGAGCTCTCCAGGGGCGTTTGCAGATCTGCCGCGTAGTGTATCCGATGCCGCCGCATTCTACCGTGGCGAGGAGGGGAGCTCAATGGAGAAGGTCTTCTGGTCTCAGTACGCTGAGGCCGGCCATCCGGTGCCCCCAAGCGACCAGCTGAAGCAGTTGGTCGAACTCCACAAGGTAGCTCAGGAGGCCATGAAGGGCCTTATAGTCCGGCTGTGGCCTGGACAGGCCATTCCTGGGAGCTACTTCGGCCTCATACGGCGGCTGGTGGATGTGTGCCCCTGGGTGCAGGTCATCAAGCGCTCCGCCTGTATTGAAGGTGCTCATCGGGCCCTCGCCCGTACAAAGGTGCACTGGGGCAGGCTGGATGCGGAGAAGCTTCTCACTGACCCGCCGCCACTGGGCAAGGAGTATCGTACGCTCAAAATGTATTATAAAACTGTCCTGAATGGAGCCCGCGATATTGCGGATGAGTGCCCTAGAGATGTAATTTTTGAGTAAAACTCGCTATGTATTATGCTGTGCGCTGAAAACTTTGTTCATGTGCGCTGTAAGCAACGCTTGTTTAATTTAAAATATTACCTTCTGTGCGGCCGTTTATAAAATCTGAGAGATGGCAAGTCGTTGGCTTCAGCCCCCAAGCCGCAAGTGCTGGGGTGTTCGGGATAACTTGAGCACTCTTGTTCCCATTTTTGGGTCCATCTAGGGAGGCGCTCAACACAACGAACAAGGCAACCGGACTTATAATGCTTGAACACTCTCACTTAGCCATAGAATTCTATAATTTTAAATTTCGGCGAAGCCCCTGTTATTCAGAAGACCGAATTCGGGGCGCTATCCACGCCTTCGTCGGACATTATCCGGAACTTCGCTCGAAGCGGCGTGAGTCTTTAAGGACCCGAAAAGACCTCTCGAACAGCGACCAGTCTCTCGCCTTATCGTGCCGGTCAGTTTTAGCTTTCTCCACTGAGGCGCTCGCCCGGCTCAACCGGGGAGCAATCAAAGTGGTTCTCCCAGTGCCACCTTAGCCGACGGAACGGAACGTAAGGCACCAAAACGTGGGAGTCGGGCAAACCCAACTATTGACCCAAGACATGATTCGGAGCCGATTCATATAATGCTATAAGTTCGGGGTGCCGCACTTGTGAAAGTGTTCGGACTTGTCACACCATAAAGTGGGGAACATAAGCCCCTAGTGTACTAGGCCGTACCAAAATATACGGGTGCAAGATGTCATGTAATGAACATATGTATGTAATAACCGGCAAAAAGGTGCTGCTTCATTTATTAAAGGAAGTCTGCTATAAGTGCGGACTGATACAAATAATGCGGTAAGCAAGGGTTTTGGACTAGTTAAACATGTCCCCCTCCAGGGATGGGCTGCGGACTTGGTGTATATAATCAAATTTTAATGCTCGTAATTGAGACCACCTGAGTGTTAGTCGCCGCATTCTTTCTTCCCCGGCTGTTGCATCATGAGTTCGGTAGGTTCACCGCTGGACAGGGCCTCTGGCTAATGGGGTCCTGTGTATACAAAGAAAGAAAATAGTAAATAAGAAAGAGTGGAACACTTGCGAGCCCCTGGTGTGGTCGAGCCGCACTCTGGGTCTATTGTGGTCGTGCCCCTTCCCCTACGCCCATGGTATCTCCAAAGCGTAATGATGTACGCGAAGGGTTGCTCTTGCGATCGTGCGAGGGCGGGGGTTAGGGCCGCATTGCTACCCGTGCTCTGATCGTGCCAGGTGATCTTGGTTGGTGTTGCTTCGGGCGCGTTTGGCTGTACCCGGTCGTTTAACGGCCGGACTCGAAAATTGCCTTAAAAGGCTGCTCTGTACTTCTGCCGCGAGAGCCGCTATATGTTCCTCCGTTCGGAGGGAGCATTCCGTATTTCCGTTGACCGTGATGACTCCACGAGGGCCTGGCATCTTGAGCTTGAGGTATGCATAATGCGGCACCGCATTGAACTTTGCAAACGCGGTTCGTCCGAGCAGAGCGTGATAGCCGTTGCGAAATGGGACTATGTCGAAGATTAACTCCTCGCTCCGGAAATTATCCGGGGATCCGAAGACCACTTCCAGTGTGACTGAGCCTATACAATTGGCTTCCACACCCGGTATGACACCTTTAAAGGTTGTCTTTGTAGGTTTAATCCTTGAGGGGTCTATGCCCATCTTGCGCACTGTATCCTGATAAAGCAGGTTCAGGCTACTGCCGCCGTCCATCAGGACTCTCGTGAGGTGAAATCCATCAACGATTGGGTCTAAAACCAATGTGGCGAATCCGCCATGGCGTATGCTGGTCGGATGGTCTCTTCGATCGAAAGTGATCGGACAAGAGGACCATGGATTGAACTTCGGGGCGCTGGCTCCATCGCATACGTCCCTTAGTGCACGCTTCCGCTCCCTCTTGGGTATATGGGTTGCGTAAATCATGTTCACCGTCCGCACTTGTGGGGGGAAACCCTTCTGTCCTCTATTGTTCGGCGGTCGGGTCTCTTCCTCGTCGTCGCTGTTTAGCCCCTTGTCATTGTTTTCGGCAATTAACTTGCCTGCCTGCTTGAACACCCAGCAATCTCTGTTGGTGTGATTAGCTGGCTTTTCAGGGGTGCCATGTATCTGGCATAAGCGGTCGAGTATCCGGTCGAAATTGGACGGACCCGGAGTGGTTCTTTTGAATGGCTTCTTCCGCTGACCGGGTTTAGAGCCTCTGAATCCGGCGTTGACTGTCGTATCCTCCTTGTCGTCGCCGTTAATGTGGCATTTATTTTTGCTTCGACGCGACCTGCCATTGTGGTCCTTAGTATCCGGACTGCCAGAATTTTTACTGAGGTTGTTGCTGCGAGCTAGCCAGCTATCCTCTCCTGCGCAAAAGCGGGTCATTAATGATGTGAGGGCTGCCATGGATTTCGGCTTTTCCTGTCCCAGGTGCCGGGCTAGCCACTCGTCGCGGATGTTATGTTTGAAGGCTGCGAGGGCCTCTGCATCCGGACAGTCGACGATTTGGTTTTTCTTTGTCAAGAACCGTGTCCAGAATTGTCTGGCCGATTCGTCTGGTTGCTGGATTATGTGGCTTAGGTCATCGGCGTCTGGTGGCCGCACATACGTGCCCTGGAAGTTGTCGAGGAATGCGGCTTCCAGGTCTTCCCAACACCCAATTGACTCTGCGGGCAAGCTGTTAAGCCAATGCCGAGCTGGTCTTTTAAGCTTGAGTGGGAGATACTTGATGGCATGGAGATCGTCGCCGCGGGCCATATGGATGTGAAGGAGATAATCTTCGATCCAAACCGCGGGGTCTGTTGTGCCGTCGTAGGATTCGATGTTTACGGGTTTAAACCCTTCAGGGATTTGATGATCCATTACTTCGTCAGTGAAGCATAGCGGGTGTGCGGCGCCTCTATATTGAGCAATATCATGACGTAGCTCGAGAGAGCGTTGTCTGCTGTGTTCGGCCCGACCGGAGTGATTGTATCTGGCATGATGGTATTCGTCGTAGGTCGTGGGGCGCCCTCGTGATCCGTAGATGGATCTGGATTGCCTTGCTTTGTCCTCCAATATATCTCGCAAGTCCGGCGCGTTCCCTCTTGGCTTCACACTTTTGGAGCGATGCCGGGGTACGGTCTTGGTGGAGGGCCTGGATGCCTCTCTGTCGCGACCACAGGGTGGTCGGTCTGCCATATCATGCACTGGTGATGAATGTATGTATGCTTCCTCCTCTAGTCGGGGGAGCAACTTGCGTCTTGGGTAGCTTTTGGAGGGGCGCACTACAACAAAACATGTCAGTAGGCACGCTTTTTCTAAGACGTTTTATATTCGTCTCTATACTAGGAAACATATAGTGTGTAGACACGCTTCTTGAGACGATAAATACAACGTCACAAATCTTATTTTTGAGGTATATCCTATTTATTAGTTTTTACATGTGTAAATAGGCAGAGACGATTTTTGAGACGTTTTATAGGACTAGTAAGCGTTCACGTGCAACGCACGTAAGTTTAGAATTTTCTTCAATATTTTGATTATCTGAATCAAATTTTTGTTCATAATATTTATCATAATAACATGTTATGATTTAACAGTAATTGGTCTACAATGAAATTATATAATAATCCAAACTCTAATTTCGGCGAACAACCTTTGCTAGCTAAATGTGTCCATGCCATCCAATCCCCATCTTGCAACTGTGACCCCGATGGTTTGAATTTTTGAACATGGTTGTATCTTTCCTGCCGCACACAACACTCTACTTCCCGTCGATGGTTTGAATTTTTTAACATGGTTGTATCTTTGCTGCCGCATGCAACGCTCTACCTCCCGCATCACGCCAAATCTTGTTTTTGGGCATCACCAACGCCTTACCTCCCGTGCCATGCCAAATTTTCTTTTCAGGCATCACAAACGCTCTACGCCCTGCCTCAATGCCAAATTTTCTTTTTGGGATTATCACCGGGGGATTTTGTCCACCTAAATATAATCAAACACCATGGAGGCAAGCTCAAATTGTTGTTAGCTTAGGTCATCTCAACAACACCTAGAACAACAACCAGTCAACCAACCAAGCTAGAACAAAGAGGGCATACCAAAGCATCTACTTTTTATCAACATGGGATAGAATGTTCAAAACAATGCCATCATAATCAACATGTGCAAAACATAGCAAAAAATAAGGAGATTCCATTCTTTTATGCGAGGCAATGAGCAACTTCAGCAGCCAGTGTCCTATCACCTAGCATGAAGACTGGGAACTTTGTCGTTCCAAGATATCCTTCAATATTTCACAAAACTTCAGGAAATCACAAGTACAAATACTTCGACAGCATGAAAATGAAAAAAAATGAAATATTTGAACAAAAGAAAGTCACAGGATAGCAGATCTCAACCCAACTTACATGGCATCTTGTTAACCTAAATATTTCATAATCCGAAAAAGAAATTAAGGTGCGTGACGAAACATCAGCAATATAAACTCGCATCGATTTTTTCTCTGAGAAAATAGATTTCTGGACACCGGAGATCAAGATTCCATCCCATGATTTCATAACAATCAACATGTACATGGCTCTCTGATTATATTGTAGCCACTACCATGGATGTAGTTCTCCTCATATGGCTCGAAAGAAACATGATGCCCTGGGTTTCTGAACCTTGACCCACGCCACCCATCTATTTGTGACAATTTATGCCCAAATTTATATCTGAAATGTATGCCTAGATCTTTAACACACGAGCAATAGAAAAACTAAAAACATAAATCACCTAACCTTCTTTTCATATGACTCATGATACAACAAGAAATATAATTTTACGATGTTTCGTCATGCTTACATGAACCAGAGCTACCAGGCACCAATATTCCACCATTTGACAATAACTGTAACAATTAAGAAAGGCTACCAGACCACATCTTTTACTACATAATGGAACACTAATGTGCAAACAAAGGCCAATATTGCTCCAATGAAGCATTCATATCATCAAGTAAGAACGGTTGCATGTTTATCACCTTCTCCAAACCAATGAAATTGATGTTGTAACACATTGTGCATGCGAAGAAAGAAATTGATGAGGACAATATTACATTTCTTCTTACAGCAGCATACATGCACCATATAAGAGGTCTAAATCTTGATGATAGGTTCATGCATAAAGGAAGCGAATTTGAAAAACATATCAGAATCTTACGAAATGATCTTAACTCCATGCAAAGTTGCTTAGTAGGAAAAATAGCAGTGAAGGATCAAGGTGGACAACAAATAACATTAATATAATACTCCTTCAAGGTAAATAATAAAAAATGAAATCATAGTGGGTACAAGTATTTTGAATAGTGAAGAGAAGTACGATATACGTGCAATGCACATTTCCAAAATTCATATATATGAATATATGTAAATATAAGTTTTGCTAATGTCATAGTTTGCCATGCTTCACTAACATCTTATCATGTCAAATCATTGGTGGACATCCCCTTTGTGCTGCAATTTTTAATTTTGTTTAACTTCCTATCTCCACTTACATCATGGATAACATACAACAAAATTTAAATGAAATTCAATAAACTTCTATCAGATGATATGACTGTGAAGGTCAGTGCAGGTTATGTCATTGAGCATCATCTACTTACCCTTCAAAGTGTGACCGTAATCCAAACTACAATACATGAATTACCATATAGCTACCTTATGGGGAATATATGCCATATCCTCGTATCTTCTTGTTTGGCAGAGTTCACCACTTGCATAGTCTTGAATGGAGAAGATTGAACATGCTCTCGTACAACTGGGCAATGGTGTGGAACTCCATAAGCGATGGCGACGGTGCCGGATACAGTTGTCCGTCCGGCATGATGGAGAAGCTTCAAGAACTAATTTTTTTATTCCTCGCCCAGGATCTGTAATGAACATGTTAGTACACAAATTAATTTACCAACATAGTGCACAAAACAGACAATCGAATTCTAAATGTGGCCTCACATGCTAATAATTCTACATACATGTATGTTGTTCAATCCATCTATGCTATACAATCCTATTGTACACACAGGGAGTGAAGCGTGTATGGAATTAAACAAGCTAGTTGTAGACATGCTAATAGCATCAGTTTTGTGTTAACCACATAGTACTGCACTGCCATGTACAAAATCAGGAGAGGAAGGTACTTTCTCTACTTGCACGGGAGAATCTTGAGACAGACTCTACGCTACCTGGACGGAGAATCTTGTGGCGGAGATTGGGAGGAGGTAGCAGAGGTGTTCTCGACAGCGGCGTGCAGTGGGCGGGGAACAAAATCAAGCAAGATATTCAGCGTGTCTTCCTCACGGACAGTCTCAAGGTACTTCTTCTGAAACCACAGAAAATGGATTAAGTAACTACGTGCTACAAGTTTAAAAAAAAGAATCTGATATGTAGTCGAAATTTATCTGTTCACCACAGAAAATGAGGAGCTTCACTTCTTCCTCGAGTTCTCTTATATGCGCGTGATAGTAGAAACAAAGGCCAGAAATCACCTCACATGAAGAAAAATCAGAACAATTAAATTGGTAACCAATCTGCTGTGGAAGTGCTACTCACTTGGGCTTTCTCCCAGCTCGCGGTTGGTGCTCCCGATCAAAGCTGGAATCAAAATCAAACAAAGGAGAGACTTGGTGTAACCTGCAACGAATGACTCCAAGTCTTTAGACAATACGTACAAACCAGAAAACCAAAACGTGCAAATCCCCAAATCTCACGACTTGCTTTACTGAGAGGAGCTTGCCGGTGTCCAAATTTATCTTGAGGTAGACCTTCCAAAACATACAGGAGCCGGTTATCTCGCCCTTTCGCCATCAGATCGACAGGATCTCTCCTACTCGTCCGCTCCCGTTGACGGTGTCAGCGGCAGGAGGCGGCATGGCGGCGAGGGGCTCTTGCAGATGAGCCCGAGCAGTCCCATCCCCCTTGCGGAGGCGCGAGATGATCCGGACGCCGATCCCGCCAAGGGGCCCGACAGAGTGCTCCGTTGCGGCGCCGCTAAAGCAGAAGTTGACAAATCGCCGGAGTCGAATAAATCGTGGGGCACGAGCCCGCTGCTATTCGAGGAAGGAGATGGACCCGCCGCCGCCGACGCAGGCCGAGCCCGCTGCATCCACCGCCGCCGCCGCCGCCACGGCCCGCGTCCGCTGAATCCGCCACCGCCGCCGCTCGAGAGGGACACTCGCGTCGGTGACACAGGCCGAGCCCGCTGCATCCCGCGCCGCCGATGCTGCTCGAGGAAGGAGAGTGACCCCGGCGCCGCCGACGCGAGCCGAGCTTCGCCCGGCGGCGTCCTGTAGTGAGGAGAGGGAGGGGAGGTGGAGAACCAGCGGCGCGGAATCGGCCTGTGTGTTGCAGTAGGGGCGAGCGGGGATCTGGGGATGGAGCAGACGTCTGCTTGGGCAGAACATTTGATCTCAGTCGTTGATTTGCATCACGGACTATTGATGTAATATGGACTGTACGATGTGTTTAAGTTAATCTGATCGGAGGGTTCTGACAGTCTTGTGTACAATTTGTTGTGTGGCTTTAGGGGAGTTTATGTTTGCTCTTTTAAATAAAATAATAAATAATAAATAAATAATAAATAATAAAACCATGTAAAGAATGTGCAGAAATTGGAAATTACCTGGCCTGGCCCATTTGTGTAGTAAAGGAGCCCACGAACCGAACTCCATCTCCTTGACTCCTTATCCGCCGCCACGTCCTGAGCTGCCCATCTATGGCGCCGCCGGGCTGGTTCCTCATCCAGTCCTGCGCCTCCTAGTCCCCCCTCCCCCCAATCTCGACCACCTCCAACGACAAACTCCAGCTCGTGCCTCACACTACTGGTCCTGCCAGTGCGCCGCCGCCCGCCGCCGGTGAACGCCCTCCGCAAGGACTGCCACCTCCCCCTCTGCTCCGGCGCTCCTCGGCCATCCCCGGCACTCTGCCTAGTCACCAGGGACGTGGTGCTCCTCGCCTGCTCCAGCCAGCCCCCCGCGCCGGCTCTGGCGCTCTGCTCCGACCTCTCCCGGTGGTGCTCGCCTGCTCCGCCGGACTCTGCCACCCAGGACTTCCTGTGAACAAATAGCAAGCTAGCTGGGAGACAGGTAATTTCCTAAGAAAGCTCTGCCTGCCCCCTTTTGTTCTGCTGATCAGTGTATGATGAAAATTAAATTGAATTTGGACTGAAAAACTGTGTACGAACGTATATGCAAGGGACTGTGTATATGTATAATGTATTGTTGATTTGGAAGGGAACACATTTTAATATCAATTCCATTTGATCTTGTAGAAATAGAAGGGGAAGATATATTTCATTGGTGCCCTCAACGGAAGTGTGTACGCCCGGTGTTTCAGTTGGTCTGAATCAACTCCAGAAATTCGAACAACCATAGATTGGACCACCGCCTTTGATTTCAAACAACCCGCATTCAATCTCAATCGAGAAAGTAACTCTGTTGTATCCCATACTGTTTTTTGAAGTTTTTGGCATCTTTTTATCAATTTTTTGTTGTATGATTAAGAATTTTGTGATCATTGGCCTTTTTTTACCTTCTGTTGTACCTTGATTTTTGTATATGGTGCTTATCTGAGATGCTCACAAGATCATCAATAACATGATGATATAAATCAGGGGAGTTAACATAGTTGTTTATTAAAGCGCCCTATAATATGGTTTTTATGCTTAGTTTGGATACTTAGATAGTCCAACAATCTTAGTAGTTGCAGAAGGAAATAAGTCCCTATAGCGATTAGAAAGAAAATGTTTTTCTAGATAATTGAAGGCCTTGCATAGATAATATCAATCATGTGTTCTGTTTTATATTTTTGTTTGTTCATGTGGTGTGTGTTTCCTTTCGATGTAGCCAGAGTTGGGATTAGGGGCAAAAAGATGGCAGCATATGTGCAACAGTATTGAACTGAGTGGCGCGTTTGCATACTAGTTAAACCTACCAATGCCACATTTATTTTGAAGTCTTTTACTGCAAGGTTAATGAAATATGTTTGGATCCAATCATTCAATTAAAATATCTATGTATTCCATGCTTTTCTTACCAAGAGATCTAAATCAGCTTTCATCTCTTAAATAACACATGTAAAATTATGCACCGACATATGTTTTTTTGTTTCATTAATTAGGCATATCAAAGGGCGATGGATCGAGGTTGGATGAGTCAACCAAGAGCTAGTGCTGCTTACAAAGATGGTGTCGAGCAATTTCTGACTTTTGCATTCCGTGATGTTCCGGCCGGTGATAGAATTCTTTGTCCTTGTGTAAATTGCCGAAATAAAGCTATGCAGAGTTATGATGGAGTGAAGACTCACTTGAGATGTGATGGTATTCTTCAAGGTTACACTAAGTGGGTTTGCCATGGAGAGGATTACAGTGAACCATCATTTGCATTTGCTCATGTATCAGATAACAGTGGAAATCTTTCTATTCCTGGCATCCCAAGGAATGTTGTTGGAGAAAGCAGCCATGGAAGGTTGGATGACATGCCAGGACTCTTAAGTGCCGTCTTTGCTATGGCTAACAGTTGTGAATCTTTATCAAGCACATCTGATGGTGAATTAGATGGCCTTGAATTTGAGAATATGGAACCAAATTCAGTTGAGGATGAGAATGCAGATGCTCAAACAAGTAAGAAACCTGATACATATGCAAGCTTCTTGGAGGATGCAAACACAGAGTTATACCCTGGATGTAATGCATTTTCTAAGTTGTCATTTCTCATCACCTTGTATCACATGAAATGCTTACATGGATGGACACAAGAATCATTTACAACGCTACTTGGTGTTTTGTCTGATGCACTTCCAGAGGCACAAATACCAAAGAAGTACTATGAGGTACAAAAAATCATTCGTGGCTTAGGGCTTGACTATGAGAAAATCCATGCATGCCCCAATGACTGTATGCTTTTCCGAGGTGAACGAGCTGATCAAGACTCTTGCCATGTGTGTGGCAGCTCGCGTTGGGTTACAGATGACAAGAAAGACTCCCAAGCTGAATCTGTATCTAAGCAATCTAAGCAAAAGAAGAAACCAGCCAAGGTGTTGCATTACTTTCCTTTGATACCGAGGATTCAAAGGCTCTTTGCAACAAGAAAAACATCTGATGACATGCGTTGGCATGACGAGGATCGTACCAAAGATGGAAAGATACGGCATCCGGCTGATGCCGAGTGTTGGAAAGATCTTGATGCTAGATACCCCGATTTTGCTGCTGATCCTCGTAATCCACGCCTTGGCATTGGAAGTGATGGAGTTAACCCTTTCCGGAGTATGAGTTCAAAACATAGTACTTGGCCAGTGATGCTTATCCCGTACAACCTACCGCCTTGGATTTGCATGAAAGAAACATCTCTAATTTTATCAATGATCATTCCTGGACCAGCTTCCCCTGGGAATGACATTGATATATATTTGCATCCACTGATTGATGAGCTCTTACAATTATGGGATGGTGTAGACACATTTGACGCTTCCTCGCAGGAGACATTTCCTCTCAAGGCTGCACTATTATGGACTTTAAATGATTTTCCGGCATTAGCTTACCTGTACGGTTGGAGCACAAGTGGTAAATATGGGTGTCCATCATGTGGTCCTTCTACAAGATCATTTCGCCTAAATAAGAGTATGAAACTTTGTTATATGGTCCACCGTCGCTGGTTACCACAGGGTCACATATTTCGAAACCGAAGGAGGCAAGAGTTTGATGGCACTAAAGAGACTGAACTGGCACCGACAACTACGAGTGGTACTTCAGCTTTGAAAATGTTGCAAGGCAGAGTGTTTGTGTTAGGCAAAAAAGCCAATGTAGCCAAGAAAGAAAAGGGCGGAAAGAAGAAAAAAAACAGTGAAAAATAAACTGAAAATTATCAAGAACCGAAGTGTAAAAGGAAGGCAGGCAACAAGAAGTCAATTAAGAACCAAGGTAAGCCTGAGAAGAAGCCAGAGGATTGGTTCAAAAAAAAAATCAATATTTTTCAACTTGCCATATTGGGAACTTAACAAGTTAAGGCACAATCTCGATGTAATGCACATAGAAAAGAATGTGTTTGATAATTTAATTGGAACGTTGTTGAATATTGATTCTAAAACAAAGGATGGCCTAAATGCACGGCTTGACTTGGCAGAAATTGGTGAAAATGGAATTCGACATGATCTTCATCCTGTTGAAGATAATAATGGAAAAATAGTATTGCCTGATGCACCATTTACTATGTCTAGAAAACAGCAAGAAGTACTTTGTTCAGTGATGCATAATATTAGGACTTCCGATGGATATGCATCAAATTTTTCTAGGCATGTCAACATGAAAGATTGTACAATCTCAGGTCTCAAAAGCCATGATTGTCATGTTATTCTGGAAGATATTCTTCCTCTAGCACTTCGATCCTGTTACCCGCACAAAGAGGTCATGACAGTAGTTATCGGGCTATCTAATTTCTTCAAGAAGCTATGCTCGAAAGTGTTAGATGTCTCTGAGCTTGACAAACTTCAAGAGAGTATTGTGATGACACTTTGCAATATGGAGAGAATTTTTCTTCCATCATTCTTTACTATCATGGTGCATTTAATGGTGCACTTGGTTGAAGAAGTTAAACTTGGTGGTCCAGTGCACTCTCGATGGATGTACCCTCTGGAGAGGTATGGCGCTTAACATTGATTTTATTTAATCTTCAATAGTGTTGAGAAGTAACATCCTGCTTAATTAAATTTAGATCATTTGTCCGGCTGAAAGCACTTGTGCGCAATAGAGCATTTCCTGAAGGTTCAATTGCTGAAGGGTATCTTGCCCAAGAATGCTTGACCTTTTGTTCAAGATTTCTAGAAGGAACTACACGTTTTACAAGACCATCAAGAAACCCTGCTCCATCAGAAAAGATAAAAGATTTGTACATGTTCAATAGTGCTGGTGAACCAATTGGAAAGGCTATCCCGGTTGGGCAGTTTAATAGCCGTCTTCTAATTCAAGCACATCGATATGTCTTACGACATTGTGATGAACTTGCAGATTTCCGCAAGTATGTATAATATCTTTAATCTTTTTGTTTAGAGTTTGCCGAAAAGTTCTAATATATATAATCTAATTGTTACAGAGAATTTGTGGCCGAAGAGAATAGCAAACGATGTGAGTCAGCTAAATTGACAGAAGCTGATAGCACTAAGTTAATTAATGGACACTTTGCTGACTAGTTGGAACAAAAGGTACATTTTACCATATTCATGTACTGTGAATTATATAGGCACCTGAATTTAACTAATTGCACATCCAGGTTTTACAAAGTGATGGGCCAAATATAACAGAAAAGGTAAGAGCTTTGGCTGCAAAGCCAAAGAGATATGGGGTGCGCTACAGTGGCTATGTCATCAACGGCTTCAGGTTTCACACGATGAGTCATGACTCAGGGCATGTCACACAAAATAGTGGTGTAGTGAACATTGCAGAAAATGGTGTTCGATATTATGGCAGATTAACTGACATATTTGAATTGTCCTATAATGATTACAAGGTGGTGTTCTTTAATTGTGATTGGTATGATGTCTACCACAAAGTTGGCATTCAAACCGATGAGTTTGGGTTCATTCTTGTGAACAAGTCTCGGAAAATACACACAGGAGATCAGTTAGAGGATGATCCTTTTGTATTTTCTTCCCAGGTGCAGCAGGTTTTCTATGTTCAAGATCCAAAAGCTGAACTATGGAATGTAGTAGTGGAAGTCAGGCCTCGTGACCTTTTTGACATGGGTGATGAAGAATCATCAGATGAAACAGATTAGAGCATTGTGCTTTTGGTTGTTTGGAGGCGGCCCACAGGAAATTCAGCATTCAGAAGCCTGAAGTACTGGTGGAAGCTCTTTGATGCTGTGGTTCTTTGCATGCAGCTGCAATTTTAGTTATGGTTTTAGTAGTAGTTTAGGAGCACCATGTCAGAATGCTTTATTATAGTTTATGGTTGTTGTCTTTTTTTGGTACTAATTCAGGGCACAACCCAAGTATACTTGGGTTTTAATTGTGCAAGACACTAGAAATGGATACATTATTTTTTATGCTTTGCATGTGGTTTGTGAAGATGGTATGATAGCTGCATTTATGTCTCACTTCAAATCAGTCCCTGATGCTCGAGTCTTGAGGCATGATTGTTTGTGATGTTGGTAGCTGAACTTATCTTGTATTCTTGAGTATGGTTCATGCTGCCATGGTCCTTGTCTTGCTGGTAAATATGGCTTAGTCCATGTATAGCATGCCTACAATGTCTTATGTGTTCAGCGTTAAGTTTTCTTCTGTTCATTTTTGTGGTGTTTGCACCATTGTCCATATTGCTTCTCGGCTGATGTTCATAGCATCACGACTTAACGTATCGGCAAAAGGAAAATCAATGGTGATCGGCATGCACATAACCAAAGATATGTTCTTTGTTGATGATCCAGCTGCCAAAAAATGAACCAAAAAAAGTGTCCAGAATTTGATGAGATTTTGACACAAGAATAACCATATAATTACTAGTATTCTGTGAAATTTTCATCAAATTTGGAGTCTGTGTGTGCTTTGAGGGCGACGAGGCGATCGAAGACACCTTCTTGATTCCCATTTCAGCTAGCTCTACGAGTCGCCTTGCTCCACCTCCTTGGCAATATGGTCGAAACCCTCCTCCCATTGCACACAACCTTCAAGGCGGAACCCTAAATCGCCCACAACCTTCTGGAGCGAGTGATTTGGATGCAATTCGCCATCCAGCAGGGTACCCCATCGGTCCTCAGACCAGTCCAGTTATTCATTTTCCCACAAAATGGTCGCAAACCAGGCGGCGACCAAGAAGCCTACTCCAGCCGTTGTGCCGCATTGAAGCCGACTTCCCATGGATTCTCGTCCCTTCGCCTGGTCTGGCCGTGCCTATTTAAGTGCGGTTCAGCACCGTTCACACCGCACTGCATAACAGATGTTGAGTACGTCCGCCAGATGGAGCTCATGATAGAGGAGTCGCTATGGGGTCATGATCCGACGTGACCTTTGCCACCACCAACACATGTGAAGGAGGAGCGCCCTCGCCACCGCGCTATCGAGCGCGTGAACCAAGAGCCGGCATCACCGCCTCTCTATCACGTGAAGGCGGAGCTGGAGTCATGCACGCAACTACGGTGTCCAAATCGAACGACGTGTGAAGGACGAGTTGTTGTCGCCGCCATAGAATGCTACATTCGATCCACAAAGACGCTACGACCTCATCAGCCAGACGACATCGCCACTACACCACGATTGGTGCGACAAGGTTGTCAAGGAGGTGTTGTATGTGGTAGCAAAGTTCTGCAGCCGCCTCCTCCACTACCTCGATCGTCGTGGCGACCACGACTCATTGTCGCTGCGGGCCATTCTGTCAGCCGAGGAGAGAGCGGCCAGAGCAGCGGGAGCGGCACAACGTGGCGCATCGCTCCGCGTTCGCCAAGTCCGGTGAGGCACCACCTTAGTTCTGCGTGGAGCCCGGCCTCGCGAAGGCCTCGGTCCATGACCTTCACTCACCATTGTGGAGGCGAAAGCGGAGTGGCTCCTCTGTGAGCACCAGATGGCGGCCGGACATGACTGGCCCTCCCTTGCCCTTGCATCTCTATAAGGGCTACTCCAACAACGACGATGACACGCATGGCGACGGAGGTGCGACAGGTAGGGCGGCCACATGTATGCACAAGAATCGCATTGCACAATACGATACAATGGAATTCTATTTTTTAGCAAAAAATCATTTCACAATATATGCAAAAAATAATAAATAGATCAAGTGACCACTGGCTCTTTTCTGTTTGGTTGTTTATATAACATAAATAAATATGCCTTTTCCAAACTAAGTTTCCCATATTTTATTGGGAGCTAATTTTTTTAGCATTTGGCGCTCATATTTTCCATCTACCGCCAAGAAATAGCGCGCCAGGGCTCTTATTATTGAGGAAAAAAAGATCCCCGCGATATACTCTGCCACGCCGCCCTCTCCCCACTTCTCGCCCACGCCGCCATCTCTCCACTTCTCCTCTTCTTCCACCTCCTAATCCATCTCAATCCATCTGATGGGATCCCTCCAATCCGTCCGCTGATGTGCATCGCCTCAATCTCATGAACGGGGATTGATTGGCTTGGTGGGCGGACTGACGGAGACTCAGCGGGCAGGCGGGCGATTGGAGGCCGTGGAGGTCGGGGACAGAGACCGGCCGGCGTGTGTGTTGGGGCCAACGGCGGCGATTGGGCGGGAAGGTCGGAGGAATCGGCTGTTGCAACGAGCAATTTCGTCTCCAACCTACAGGTTGATTAAGCAGAGCAAGCACGAGTACAGCCATCCTGCCCAGGGTAGCTGCGCCCCAGGTTCGTATTGGTCCTCACCATTGTGTTGTGCTCTCTCAGGTCTTGGTGCAGAAATTACTGAGATTCATTGATCTTTAGTTTGATTTCTTGTGGCTTAATCGGTGTGAAGGTTTGATGCCCGGTTGTGCAACCTGCAGGAGCTCTGCTCCATGGTAGGAGCAGAGTAATTAGTAACACCCATTGAGCCACATCACGCATAGATACTAGTAGCACAAATATCAAAAAACTATGTTGGCAGAACCATTTGGGAAAAGTCCCATCCTATTTGTTTTTTTGTAAACTGTTTCGGTCAGCACTTCTTTTTGTAGTTCTATAGTCTGTACTAGTGAAACCACATAACTGCTGATTGTTCTTTCAGATTGTTCATGTCCTGCTTTGTTCCTTCTTGACGGTGGACAAGTTAGGGGGCTTTCCGCTAATTTCGTTTAAGTGGATCATGAGAAATCCCACCTTTGATCAGTGTCGTTCATTATAGATGTGATGGACCACGTGAGCATTTTCAGATTTTCACTGAAAACCTATTTTCACTTGATACTTCCCTTGATATTTGATTTGCTGCTTGCATGTTTTTTGCCAAAAAAATTGTATTAGCAAACCTTGAAAATGGGACAGGAGTAAGTCATCGTTGGATTCATAAGATGTGAGAGGAAGTACTAGCTACTTTATGACTGATCATTTCAAACATGTGAATCTCTGTAGACTGGCATTTTCTCTCTGTACATGTCATGCCGCACTGAACTTTTGGTTGAGGTCTGTAGTTTCTATTAATTTGGCAGATTAACGATGGCGAGGATACCAAGACGACTTCGGGACTTGAACCTTACAATGCATGATGCAGAACATGTGCAGCTTGCTGAAGAAAATCTGCAAGATCCTCCAGAGATTGATAATATAGTACCAGGAAGATCTCATGAATCCACTAGCCAAATCAAGATAATTTGTAAGTTTCCATGACTAAACTTCTTCAGTCTGAGGTTTTTATTATACTGGTTTCAGACGTGCTTGGGTATTCATGCTTGCAGGGCCAAATGGAGAGACGCGGCAGATTGTAGGGGAATTTAGGCTGAAGAATTTATCCCAGGTAACTGGAGGAAAGATAATTGTGGAGACTAACGAAAAAGGTGTTCCAAATGAAAGGTCTGGTTCCATTCTTAGTAGCTATCTTAGCGACGTTGCAGAGAACTCCACATTTGCACCACTGAACATTCCAAGATGGGACAATGAATTATTTGTCCAGAGAAAGAACAACATGATCAAGGATGTAGAGGTAATTTTTGAGAAACATCATCACATATTTTTTGACGTATCATCACATACATCTTTATTGTCATTTCACATGCAAACAATTATATTTACTTTGTTGAAGGAGAAATTTGTCTATCCATCTGAGACAAAGCAGCTTACACGAGACTGGGTCCTAATGACTGTTTGCTAAAGATGGAGAGCCTACAAATCTCGCTTGAAGAAAAAATATTTCAAACGCAAAGAGAAGTCTCTCCAGGAAATTATTAGTAATGTTCCAGTAGGTGTTAATAAGCATCAATGGGAGACTCTAGTTGGAATGTGGTGTCAGGATTCACACATGGTTATTATCTCATCCTCTCATGCTCAAACTAGACTCCAAAATTAGTTCGCTAACATTACGTGTCTGCATCTAATTTGTTTGCTGAAGTTATGCGAGAAAAACACAGAGTGTGCAAAGCAACAAAAGAATCCACACACAACCGGGAGAAAAAGCCATGCCAGGCTACAAAAAGAGATGGTGACAACTATCCTTTTATAGTTTTTATTATATGACGAATCAATTCTCTTCAAAAATAACTATTAGTGGACCTAACGTACTTTGATGGATAGGAAATCAAAAGGAAAGCACCGATCCACAAGATTGACCTTTGGGATGAAGCTCATAAGAAAAAAGATGGCAATTACACAAGCGACAATGTGAAGACAATAATGGTACATTCTACGTATTATGCCTACAGTTCAACATACAATCTATCCCATATTATAATAATAAATTAATAATTAGTCCTATTCAATAGGATGCAGCTAATGAGGAGTTAAAAAAAAGGAAAATGGATCACAATGGTAGCCTTTCCACTGACGATTACAGTGAGGCCTTTAAAGGTGCACTTGCTGAAAAGGCAAAACTTCGAGGTTACTATGATGAAAAGTATTGGAGCGGAGTAAATGTTTCTCAAGGAATAACTTTTGTTGGGAAGTCTGATCAAGACAATCTTCAGTTTGAAGTACGCATGGTCAAAGATAATGTAGAAGATGTCAAAGATGATGTAAAGGACGTCAAAGGTGATGTAAAGGACGTCAAAGGTGATGTAGGGGATGTTAGAGGTCAGCTGGCTATGATTGCTGCATTCCTTGCCAAAAAGTTTCCTGGAGAGAGTTTGAGAAATGAAGTGGATTCTCCAACAGAAAATTATCAAGTTAGCATATGAAACCCAGTTATATATGTGCAAAGATGAAATTAATGAATATTGATGTGCTATTACTATAATTTTATTTCAGGACACTCTACCTAAAAGAGATAACCATCTCCAGTGTGAATCTTATAATGTCCTCAAACAATCAAATAATGATGTGCAGGAGCCACGAACTACAATGCAGGTAATGTAATGGGCTTTTCATGTACTATTTAATGCAGGTCCATTCTAATGTCTTACAACTATTGCTTTAATAGGAGCCGCAACAAACCAAATCAAAAGAGGGTTGTGGCAGTGCACCTTTACCACATGAACATGTGATCACTAAGGTGTGTCAACTAACCTACACTAAGTTATCAATTATCTGCTGCTAGTAATTTTGGTATTGGTTGAACCCTTATACTAGTTAAATATTGGAAAGCTATCTTACCATCAAGTTAAAACTTTGTGAAATATTAACCTTTTGGTTAGAAACTAAAACCTGATTGGGTTCGTATATACCGTCCTAGTAATCTTAACCAATGTGCAAGGACTTATCCAGTTTTTATCAATGATGACGATGACACCTTTTCCTATTAAATTGCAGAATGCCCATGCTGAAAATAATCTTGCCGTGCAGCAAGGTGGTCCTGAACCAAGTTTACGACTTCACCAAGTTACTAAGCAGGTAAACAAGTGCTACATATCTAAATGACAATGATTGTATGAAAGGTTGTCTAATTTTGTATTTAAGTGCAAGGTAAATGACATTATTATGAAACACCAAACCCATTTTGACAAGTTCGTTTCAAATACTGTCGTGACATTACTAGCAGATCATAAGTCAGATTCAACCAAGTATTAAAAAGTTGTATTGCCAACATTAACATGATTTGGCCTGATGGAACCAAAAGTTAGTCACACGCACATGTCATTGTTGCTCCAAGAAATCTCCTATTCAAATGAACTAATTAATCACTCTTGAACTGATACATCAGTACTAATAGAACACCAATCTTGCATACATGTTCTTTTTGGTGGTAACCCCGCATAGATTTTGAGGAACACCCGGCCCTTGAATATTAGGTGAATTCTGTTTTCAGTGTATAAATTTACATGACGTCAACTTCATTTGTTTGCATACTGTATTCATGCTTAGTTTTCACAATAAATAATTTTGTAGTAAGACCTGAATCTAATTTGATAGCAAAATGTGCAGACTGAAAGTATGTGTAGAATAAGGCTCCTTGGTGGATGTATTGGAACTCTTCAAAACTATCATTCTTGATTGTAGTTGATCATGTGTCTCCCTTCACGCGTATTCCTATTTAATTGCAGAGTGCTCATGCTCAAAATAGCAATGCAACCAAGCCATGTGGTCATCACCAAGTCACTAAGCAGGTACGTATGGGCTACATATCCAAATGAGAATGATTGTATAATAGATAGTTGGTCTAGTTATTTGTGAAATTGTTCTTATTTGTTTAAAATGAATTCTTCTCAGGTTCATCAATAACAAATGTTTCATTTCTTGAAAAATAGGATAAAGTTGAAGTCGTGTTGTATTCAATGAACTCGAGAAACAAAGACAAACTCGTGGCCAAAGGAACTTTAGCCAGTAAAGAGAAAACATATGTGGTTGGAGGAAGCATGCTTGGTGTGGAATACGTTGCAGTTCTTGTTCGCGGTTGTACATATCTAGGAGATGAGAAACTAGTTAGACCATATGAAAAATTCCAAACAGTAAGGGATGCTATGGGTTCTGTTATTGCTTGGCCTCGCTCACATGTAAGTATGTTTTCATTCAAGCATCGTGTATGCTCCAATCTGCACATGTGTGATATGTTATTTATCGAGAATATTTCTGCTTTTTAGGTAAAAATAGTTAGGCCAACTCCTCCAGCACAACCAGAAAGCATTGGTATGATACATTTCTTATAATTTCATCAAAGAATCTCTTATCTTGTAGTTCTTTATAAACATGTGTTCATGTAAATGGTGTTCATTCTCTTTTTCAGGGCGGTGAGGATTTGAGAAGTGAGTGCATTAAAGGAGCTAGGAGTGGCTGGGTAGTTGAGGATTTGAAAAGGGAGTGCACTGGAGGAGTCAAGAGCAGTTTGATTAATCTATCTTTGAATGAACAAATATTCTGGATTATGTATAGATTTTACCTTCATAGAGAAAAATAGTTCCAGTCTATATGATCTTTTCTTATTTATTTTCATCATTGCATGTTTCATATGAATGTTTGATATTATTCAGCTGTGAACTCCATGTACTTTTAGCTTCATAGAGAAAAATAGTTCCAGTCTAATTAATGCATTGGATGTTGTTATTGAGGTTGCCAATGTTTGCAAATGCAATCGATGAAGTGGAATGATGCCTTCGTATCACAATATTATTTGACCAATTTGCATGTGCAACCATGACACTAAAAATAATTGCATTTGAAACGATGAAACAAAATTGAAATTAATCAAATAATATTTAAAGTAAAATATTCCATTTGTATAAATGTTCTTATGGACATTTAGAGACGAGTATAAGAGGCGAATGAAACGTGTCTATGAGTAGAGACGTAATATGAGCATGCCTAACCTAACGTCTCTACATGTAGATACGATTTTTGAGCATGCCTAACCTAACGTCTCTACATGTAGATACGATTTTTGAGCATGCCTAAGATAACGTCTCTACATGTAGATACGATTTTGAACGTCGTGAGAAAGCATCTCATTCCATGTAAGACACGCTTGGCAAGCGTGTCTATTTGTTTGAGACGGTCCGTGGGAAGACGCTCCAAGGACGCTTTACTAAAACGGCTCTATAGTTGGCTAGAGATGAAATAACACGTCGCTAGGTATGAAATTGGGCGTGTCTACTGGCTATTTTTGTTGTAGTGGCGTTCGAGTTTATACTCTTCGGCCGCGAGGACTTCGGTCCATCGATCGGCCAGCAGGTCCTGATCAGCTTGAAGCTGCTGCTGCTTTTTCTTTAGGCTATTTGTCGTGGCAATAAGCCTGCGTTTGAAAGGCTCTTGTTCGACGGGATCCTCTGGCACGACGAATTCGTCGTCGTTGAGGCTTGCCTCGTCTTCGGAGGTAGGTATATAATTATAGTCCTCGACCTCTTCGTCTGCCGCCCTCTCGTGAGGGCTTGCTTCTGCATCCTCCTGCGCTGAGTCTTGCTGGAGGGATTATCTTCGGCACTTTCTGGGGGATTATTATCTCCTGTGCCGGAATCTCCATTCTTGCTGTGGCGGGATTTAGAGTGGCGCCGCTGACGCCGGCGCTTGGGCTGTTTCTTTAAGGAATCTGCCTCCGCTGCTTCTTCGCCCTCCCCATCTTTTGGGGTGTCCACCATGTATATGTCGTATGACGAGGTGGTTTTCCAGTGCCCTGTAGGCGCTGGTTCCTGTCCGTCTCCGGCATCATTGTCACATCCCCAGTTCAGGCCTTGCTTGTCTTTGCTTTATCACCCATGCATCATGTTTAAGTTTTATGAAACTTGAAATGGGGATTGCCTAAACCCTAGCATCAAAGGAATTCACTGGGTTCAACTAAAATATTTTCAGTTAGTTCCAAATGGCTTTCAAAAATGTTCATCATTTCTGGAAAATGCTAGAACCATAACCAGAGGTGTTGCACATTTTTCCATGACATATTTGGTCACTGAATTAAATCATATGCTATTTGCAATTGGGCATTTAAATGCTATGTAATATTTTAAATGCTCAATTAATTCTAAGCTTAAGTGAGGGCTGTTGGGAATATTCCAAACAGAGCCCACAATTATTTTCAGGATTTTTGAAAACGTTTTGGTATTTTAAATAAAGCCCAGAAGTTACATAAAAATAGAAAAACAGAAACAGAAAAACAGATAGAGAGAGAGTTTTACCTGGCGCCACCTAGAGGCCCACCTGCCGGCCCAGCCCAGCCACCGCTCCAGCGAGCTGCTTGGCTTGGCCAGGCAGGTAGGCAGGGGCTCGACGGCGGCTGCAGCGTGCGCCACGCAGCTGCCCGTCGCCCTGCTACCCCCTCTCGCCCCCCTGTGACCTTGGATGAGCTCCACGTCGTGCCCCGAACCCCCTGGACACTCTCACTCAGCCCCAGCTCCTCTCCCTCGCTCTCCCACGCCATGGCCGATACCACCGCCGCCGCACCCTCGCCCTAGTTGCGCTCTCCGTCAACCTCGCGTTGCGCCACCGTGTCCAGAAGCTTCGCCACCCTCTACTCCTTCGAGCTAGCCGAGCCCCGAGCGCTCGTGTGCCCCGAAGCCGCCGCACTGACCTCGACCGAACCGCCATCGCCGGAGATCCCCTTCGCCGTCGCTGCCGCATCAGCTCGCCCCCGACCGCGCCGTCTGCTCCCTCGAGACCGCTGTGAGCCTGGCTACCTCCTCCCCCTTCCCTTTCTCGCTCTCGTGCACCACGACGAGCACACGTAGCTCACCCGCACGCGCCGCCGCGGAGCTCGTCGCCGACGTGTCTCCGGCTAACCACCGACCACCCCACCTTGTCTAACACACACACCGCGTCCCCAGGGGCCTAACGCACCTCACCACGGGCCTCGCCGTGCCCCGTAGCGTCGGATCCATCTTCACCCGACTCCAGCGACCGCCAAAGTCGTCGCCGGCGACGTCTCCGGCCATCCCGAGCTCAACCACCACCACCAATAGCCGCGGCTCGGTCTTAGCTAAGCGTAGATGCCTTCCGCCGCCCGTTTGGTCGCCGGAATGCACAAAAGCACTTCCGCCGCCGTGTTCGGCCTCGCTGGCGGCTAGACGCCGGCGTGTTTGACTTTGACCTTGACCAGGGTGGGCCCAGGTTGACTCCCCTGAGTCTATGACATGTGGGGCCCCTCTGCTAATTAACTCAGAGTAGTTTAAACTAATTTTAGTTAGGTTAATTAACTACTGACATGCGGGACCCACTGGTCAGGGTTGACCTGGACCGTGCCTCGTTGACCTGCTGACGTCATGATGATGTCAGACTGACGCAGTAATGCCCTTTTCTGGATTTATTCTTATTCAGAAAAATCCAGAAATTTGCCTAAACTTCTAAAATTCATAGAAATTAATCTGTAACTCCAAATGCAAAGATTTATATATGAAAAATGATCAAAAAAATCCAATCTATCCATCTGTACCATTTTCATGCATGTTAGAACAACTTTTGCTCACTGTTTAGGTCAAATCATATAAATGGCATTTAAATATCCACATATGGAGTTTGAATTTGAATCTTGGATTCAAACCAACTTCATTTAATATGGTTGCTAGTTGCATTAGCTCAATCAACAGCATATTGCCATGACATTATCATGCATCATATTTGTTGCACTGCATTTCATTGATTGTGTCCCTCTTTGTTTGTCGGTAATTGTCCCCTCTCGATAGACGTGGTTTCGATGATGAGATCGATGACACCGATGAAGAGCTATAATATCTTCAGAAGTGCCAGGCAAGCAAAACCCCCTTGTTCATTCCGATACAATCCCACTCTCTCGCTCCTGCTCTCTTTTACTGCATTAGGACAACAACGATTCATCTGTTACTTGTTGCGGTAGCTGAACCCCTTTATCCTGCATGACCTGTCATTGCCACAGTAAATAGATGAAACCCACTAGCATGAGTAGGAGTTGTTTGAGCCCTGTTGTGCCTACTCATTCATCTTTGTTTGTCATGCCTGCTGTTGCTTAGAGTTGAGTCAGGTCTGATTCATCGGGAATGAATCAGAGGTGTGTGAACATGTCCTACTGCGTGTGAGCTAAGTGTGTGAACACAATTTGGTAAAGGTATCGGTGAGAGGCCATGTAGGAGTACATGGTGGGTTGTCTCATTGAAGCCGTCCTTAGGAACTGAGTTCTGTGTTTGTGATCCATGATTCAGCTACTACCATACATTGGGCCCTGAAATATGACCCCGCTCGACTTCTTATTCACCCTAGTCCTCTGTCCAGGAGTTGCAAGTAGTTTCTGGTGTTTGTAGCCTACTGGAGTGTCACGACCGGTTTTCCAATAAAAATATTTATTGAGAAACCAATCTTTTGAGTCCAGTATGAGAGAAATCCTCCTTACTGGTAGACAAATTCTTGATACAATAAGCCAGTAGCATAAAATATATTACAGGGTCGAACTACGGTTCTTCAACCAAATTATTACATGCACGCCAATAAATATACATATTGGCGGACATGACACAGTGGTGTGGAGGCATACTACTGACTCGAGGATAGGGCGGTGGTGGAAAAACATAGCGGGGAGAGAGATACAAGTCTCTAAAACTGTCATCTCATCGAGCGTCGAGGTGAGGCTCGATGAATTTATTTGGTAGCGGAAGCGGATATAATACAGTGACCAAATCCAGGGTCGTACGAGACTGACTGGGACTCCCCTAGGCGTCGGACTCGCTATCAAATTCTTCATCCATGAGATCGCCTTTGTCAGCATCTGGCCAAATCAACAAGCCAGTGAGTACTTTGAAAGTACTCGCAAGACAGTTCGGACGTAAGATATAACAAATGCATGCATGAATGCGTCATGATTAATTCACCAATGTATATTAAAAAATTAGCATAACGAGGTAAGTAAAAGGGAAACGGCGGTAGTCCGCCTGATATCCCACAAAACATAAATGAAGACCGATCAGGTGTCTGAAGCGACGCCTCGAAAGGTGAACAAATAAATATAAGGAAATGATGCCACGGTCGGGCGTCTTAGCGACACCACATAAAGGGCTTTAAAAGAAATGCCACAATCGGACGTCGGGGCGAAATCACAGAAAGAGCTTTAAAAGAAATGCCACAGTCGGACGTCGGGGCGACATCACAGAAAGGGCTTTAAAAGAAATGCCACAGTCGGGCGTCTTAGCGACACCACATAAAGGGCTTTAAAAGAAATGCCACAGTCGGACATCGGGGCGACATCACAGAAAGAGCTTTAAAAGAAATGCCACAGTCGGACGTCGGGGCGACATCACAGAAAGAGCTTTAAAAGAAATGCCACAGTCGGACGTCGGGGCGACATCACAGAAAGGGCTTTAAAAGAAATGCCACAGTCGGGCGTCTCAGCGACACCACATAAAGGGCTTGAAAAGAAAGTAAAATACAACAATGCCACAGTCGGACGTCTGAGCGACATCGCAGAAAGGGCTTTTATTCACAAGTAAATAATACTCATAATAAACATTCAATTTATGAGAATAAATGGGTTAGTCCATTCACAGGAATAATCATTTAACCGGACTTAGCACTCATGCGATTCCCCGGAGTCTCTGCCATCAAAACTGACATTTGATCAGGATAAGATAATATCGATCTTGGACATGGAATAAATGATTTGGAGGAATATATGACTCTGCAGAGTTTGTACAAAATTTTTCCCACAGCCAACGGATTTCCGTAGTCACGAAGGACTAGTTCCGTTTACGGTATTTCGGAAGAAAACACAGCTAACCAGTACACACCCATCCTACCTCTCGATGCTAGGAATCACCCTAGACACCGTCCAAGAAAAACTTTTGAGACGGGGAGATCACAATCTCGAATAGCATGGGATCAAATTTATATACGCGCGCTCTAAGGGGTGCCCCCCTCTCGGTCCCAACCGGAAACACCCATGCACCCTTACCAGATGACTGGCTTTAATCCAGGGCCATGGAACCATCATCACGGCCTCTCCTTTTTTGTGTGTACCAGGAAAGCGGTTTACAACTTACTGAGCCATATTCCTTACGGAAAATCTGTGGTAGTACAAGGAAGGAAGAATGGAAGGAACTGGAATGATACGAGTTGACATTGAAGTCACATAGTCTGGCATAATCCTAGCATGCGACAACACTGCCATCTTACCCATCCTCATGCCAACACATGGCCATGCATACTCACATCCATCCACTCATGGAACTCACTTGCCTCATCGTCTCAGGTAACAGGACATTCATCGGTATGTTCATCAACATGCCATAAACTACTTAATGCAAACATGCCAAAACAATCATCATATCAAAAGTTCAAACATGCTTGCCTGGTTCGGAGTAGTCGGAGCCTAGCTCGGTGAAGTTCGCGGCTCCGTCACCTCCTTCGGTATCTACGGTATAAAGAAAATATGTGCGCTATCGTAAATACCAAGGGGTGCACAAAAAGTATTCCAAATTTTTTTCAAATAAATCTGATAAAAAACTAGACAAAATTTTAAAGAGAACAGAAAAAGAATCAATCAAAAATACCTTTCTGTTTAAAAGTTATAAAGGTTTTTGTCCAGGGACTCATCTGTAATGAAACAGAAAGTTCCCAGGGGCTAGCGTATAAAAACAGAAAACGTTCCAGTGTTAAATACGCCAGCCCCGAGGGGAAAGCGCATTTTGCCCAAAGGTGCTTCTAGAAAACGATTCAATAGATAGGGCAGAGAGGCTGACGGTGGGGTCCCACTCGTCAGGTTTAAACTTTCAAATGGGGGGGGGGGACGAAGCTCGTCGGCGCCCGAGAGCCGCGGTGGTCGCCGGCGGCGATCCACGGCGAGGCAGGGGGATCAGAGGGTACCTCCGTGTTCAAGGCACCCTTCCGCGTCGGTTGGTGGTGGTGGTGGTCGCCGGCGAGTACCACGTCGACGGCGAGCTTTGCTCCGGCGGGCGGCGGCTCGGGTGGTCGAGGGACTCATCGGAGAGGGCTGCAGAGATCAAATTGAGGAGGGGGTTAGGCTCCTGGTAGCTAGAGGGAGTAATTGATGGGGTTAGAGCGCCGGAGATGGCCTCACCGGAGTGAATCGTGGTGGAGGCCGAGGCGGATCGGGGCGGCCGGAGTTGGGGGAGGAGACCTCCTCGAGGTCCTCCTAGTGGCCTGGCGGGGCGTTGGTGAGGTGTGGTGATGATGCGTGCACGAGGGTGAGCTCGGGGGCCCTTTATATAGGCGGTCCGAGGCGGTGGCCGTGAACGGGGGTCTCCGGTGACGATTACGGTGGCGCAGGGCTTGGTCGGGGTAATTAGGACGTTGTGCGTCATCGTGGAGGTCCACGGTTCCGTTTTGGTGCTAATCGAGCTGGAGTTTGGTGCTTTGGGGGTGAGTTTGACAGAACGGGGCGGCGCGGGCCCGTCGGCGGCAGGGAGCGCGTCTCGTGCTTGCCGGCCATGGTGGCGGTGCCACGGGCGTGCGCTGGCACGCATGAGGCCACGCGGAGAGCAGAGGGGCGATGGGCGGCGCGGAACGGTGTTGAGCCGCCGTTCTTGTCCCCTGTCGGCTGTAACGGGGTCTCGGCCGCTGCAAGACACGCCGGCGCGGGCGGCCAGGGGCGCCACCGACGCCGGGAAGACGCCAAGCACGCGTGCGGGATGCTCCAGACAGGAGGAAGAGGCGGCGAGGAACGTGCCAAGGGCACTGTGGGCATGTGACTGAACCTCTGTCGAAGATCGACACTGAACTCTGAATCTTTCTGAATTTTGAACAGCAACAGTGCATGCAAGGTGTTCGATAGAATGAATTTGGCCTCTGGTGATTTTTCCTTGAGCTGATTTTTGGTGGAGTGGCTTCTCATTGCTCCAGTAGGCTGCCTGATTTTTGGTGGAATTTTTGGAGCAGTGTAGATATGAATTTCACCAAATTTGGCAAATCTGGTCCAAACTTGCAGAGACTGAATTTTGAAAAATTTGAAAAGAGAAGGAGTGGATCAAGATGGTTCTGGGTTGTGGGTACAAAGGACTATTCAGGAGAGTTGGTTTGAGGTCAAAACTCAAATGCAAAAGGGTACTTGCTTTGAAAAACTCTCAGGCTCCAAATAATTTTCAGAAATGATTTGAGTGAAAAGAAAATTAGGATAGAATCCAAAACTTGCTTGGATTAGTTGGGACAGAGAACTTCGGTTGATCACAAGGAGGAGGGGAGGTTTTGGAGGGGTTTTACCACATGGGCAAAATACAAAGTCATGGGTGGTTTTCAAGATATGAAAATCCCAAGTTTTCATAGAGTTTCTTTTTAAAATAAAAAGATTAAACTCCCAAAATAAGTTTGAGAGGGAACCAACAGAGAAGAAGTTTCAAAAGATCAAACACCATAGCTTGAATAAAAATAAAAACCTTGCCAAAGAAAAGGAAGTTTTTAAGAGGAAGGTTTTCTGGAAAAAATTTAAATGGCCTCTTTTCAAAAACCACAAAGTTTTGCTGAAAACCAAAATAAAATTTTTGGAGTGTCACAACACCTACCCCCTTAGGAAAAATCTCGTCCCCGAGATTTCTACTGTTCCTCAAATAAGTGTGGATGCTCTGTCCGAAGAAAATCCTCTCTTTCCCAAGTTGCTTCGCTTTCGGTGTGGTTGCTCCACTGAACTCTGAAAAACTTGATGGTCTTCTGTCGGGTCCTCCTTTCAGACTCCTCTAGTATTTTTACTGGGCGTTCCCGATAAGTGAGGTCTGGCTGTACGTCAACGTTCTCATGGGATACTTGCTTCTCTGGTTTGCTTACGCACTTCCTTAATTGAGAGACGTGGAACACGTCGTGAATGTCGGACAAGTCTTCGGGTAAGTCTAGCTGGTAGGCTACAGTGCCTCTTCGTGCCACTATGCAGAATGGTCCAATGAATCTTGGTGCTAACTTTCCTTTAATCTTAAACCGTTGCAGTCCCCTCATAGGTGATACTCGTAGGTACACGAATTCACCGGGTTCAAAATTTACCCCACGATGTTTCTGATCGTAATAACTCTTCTGTCGGCTTTGAGCGGTCTTGAGTCGGTCCCTGATTAACTTGACTTTTTCCTCGGCTTCTTTGAGCACGTCTGGGCCGAAGATACGGCTGTCTCCGGTCTCTGACCAATTTAGCGGGGTACGACATCTCCGTCCGTATAAGGCTTCAAAAGGAGCCATTTACAGGCTGGCCTGGTAGCTATTGTTGTACGCGAACTCGGCGTGTGGCAGGCTTTCTTCCCAACTGGTTCCATATGTGAGGACACATGCTCTCAGCATGTCTTCTAAAACCTGGTTTACGCGTTCTGTTTGTCCATCAGTCTGTGGGTGGTATGCGGTACTGAAGGCTAGTTGGGTTCCCAGAGCCTGTTGTAAATGCTCCCAAAATCTTGAGACGAACTGAGTGCCTCTGTCGGATATTATAGTCTTCGGGACACCGTGCAGACAAACTATGCGGGAAAGATAAATCCTGGAAAGCCTCTGAGTGGTGTGGGTCGTCTTTATTGGAATAAAGTGTGCCACTTTGGTTAACCTGTCAGTGATGACCCATATGGCATCATTCCCGTGTCGTGACCGAGGTAGTCCGACAATGAAATCCATCCCTATTTCATCCCATTTCCACTCAGGTATTTTGTTTGGTTGCAGTAGTCCGGCTGGTCTCTGATGCTCAGCTTTTATGCGTTGACATGAGTCGCAACATGCAATGAAGGTGGCTATGTCCCTCTTCATACCGTGCCACCAAAATCTTTCCTGAATATCTTTATACATTTTGGTTCCTCCAGGGTGGATCGAGTACGGGGCGGTGTGGGCTTCAGCTAAAATTTGTTGTTTAAGGTCTGCTATGTTTGGCACGCAGAGCCTTTCTCCGTACCATAATATTCCTTCATTGTCCATGATGAATTCCGAGGCCTTGCCCATACTCAACTTTCTTTTGATGCCTTCGATGCTGGTGTGACCGGGCTGAGCTTCTTTAATTTTCTCCACAAGGTCGGGTTGTATTTGCAAGTTTGATATGGTGCCTTCTTCTACCATTATCAAGTTGAGCTTGGCAAATTCTTGTTGGAATTCGGGCCTCAAGCTGTGCAGATTGTTTTCGTCGGAGCTGGGGTTCCGACTAAGAGCATCGGCCACCACATTTGCTTTCCCTGGATGGTAATGGATACCAACATCATAATCCTTTACCAACTCCAACCAACGTCGTTGCCGTAAGTTTAGTTCTGGCTGTGTGAAAATATATTTGAGACTTTTGTGATCTGTATATATTTCACATCGATTCCCAAGTAAGAAATGCCTCCATTCCTTGAGTGCATGAATAACTGCTGCCATTTCTAAGTCATGAGTGGGGTAATTTTCCTCATGCTTGCGAAGTTGCCTTGAAGCGTAGGCGACAACCTTGCCTTCCTGCATCAACACGCATCCGAGACCCTTTCTGGACGCGTCACAATATACTTCAAAATTCTTGTGTATGTCGGGTACAATTAATACCGGTGCTGTCGTTAACTTCCACTTTAGTTCTTGGAAACTTTTCTCGCAGGCTTCTGTCCAGTCAAACTTCTTATCCTTTTTGAGTAACTGCGTCATAGGCTTGGCTATGGTGGAGAATCCTTCAATAAATCTGCGGTAATACCCTACCATTCCCAAGAAACTCCGTATGTCCGTTACGCTGGCTGGTGACTTCCAGCCAAGTACGGCCTTGACTTTCTCTGGGTCCACTGTGATACCGTCTTGGGTCAGTACGTGGCCTAGAAAGCCTACTTGTCTTAGCCAAAATTCGCACTTGCTGAACTTGGCATACAATTGGTGTTTTCTTAGCTCTCCTAGCACAATCCTGAGATGTTCTGCGTGCTCTTCTAGTGTCTTGGAGTATAACAGAATATCGTCGATGAATACCACGACGAACTTGTCCATAAATTTCATAAATACTTTGTTCATGAGGTGAACAAAATATGCTGGGGCGTTAGTTAATCCAAATGGCATCACTGTGAACTCGTACAGTCCATATCTGGAGGTGAAGGCTGTTTTGGGGATATCTTCCGTTTGTACCTTCAATTGATGGTATCCTGACCTTAAGTCAATTTTTGAGAATACCTTGGCCTGAGCGAGTTGATCAAACAAATCGTTTATCCTTGGCATCGGGTATTTGTTTTTGACTGTGACCATGTTAAGTGCTCGATAGTCAATACACAATCTCAGCGTTCCATCTTTCTTTTTGGCAAATAAAATTGGTGATCCCCAAGGTGAGGAGCTGGCTCGAATGTATCCCTTGTCCAGTAATTCCTTTATTTGTTTCTTCAACTTGATCAACTCGGATGGTGCCATTCTGTATGGTTTCTTGTATATGGGGGTGGTTCCTGGTGCTAGCTCAATGCGGAATTCTATTTCTCGGTCTGGTGGCATGCCTGGTAGTTCTTCAGGGAATACATCTAGAAATTCACACACTACTGGAACCTTTGTTAGCTCAGAAACGTCCACCTTATTTAATCTCGGTTGCCGGGGTATTTTTCCTTCCTTGGTTGATACTCTTATTGTCTTCCCTTGGTGGTGTGTGAGAATTACGGTCCTATTGAAACAGTCGATAAACCCCTTGTTGGTGGTTAGCCAATCCATCCCTAGGATGACATCCAGTCCTTTATTTTCCAACACAATAAGATTTGCGTGAAACTCCAATCCTTCGAACTCAATGACCACATTCTGACAGTAATTCTGAGTAACTTGCTGAATCCCAGGGGACTTGACGATCATGGATTTCTCCAAAGGAAGCATCGAAAAATTATTTTGCAAAGCAAAACTTTTCGAAATGAAATAGTGAGAAGCTCCAGAATCAAACAAAACCATTGCAGGTATTGTGTTGACAGGAAACGTACCGAGTACGATATCCGGAGCATTTTGTGCCTCCTCTTTGGTTACGTGGTTCAGATGACCCTTCCTGTGGTTATTGTTGGGATTGAAATTGTTTCGCTTGGGCGCTGAATTGTTGCCGCCGTTGTTCGGCTTTGGGGTTGAGTTCCTTGGCTTGGGGCACTGTTTGGCATAGTGCCCTTCTTCTCCACAAGCGTAACTGGTAACGCCGGGGCGATAGGTGAATTCCTTGTCCCTTGCATGAAAATTCTTGATTGGGCGTGAGACATTGGATGAGGATTTGTGGGTCCCACCCTTTTGAGAATCCGTCCTGCTTCGGTGATTGCGAGCATGGTTAGTCTGGTCCCTTTTTCTCTTGCGGATATCTTCCAGACTGCGTCTCTCATTTTCTAGAGTAATGGCTTTGTCCACCAGTGTTTTAAAATCAGGAAAAGTGTGCACGACCAGTTGGCATTTAAGCGCGGGCGCCAGACCGTCAAGGAATTTCTCCATCTTCTTGATTTCAGTCATACGCTCTTCATTGGCGTAGCGGGACAATAGAGTAAATTGACTGTTGTAATCCGACACTGTCATGTTCCTTTGTTTGAGGTCATCGAACTCTCTCTTCTTGATTTTCATAATACTCTTAGGAATGTGTGCACCACGGAAACCTTCCTTGAAATCATCCCAGGTTATGTCATTTTCGTTGGGATGCATGTGCAGAAAATTCTCCGACCACGATGCGGCTGCTCCTGTGAGATAGTGCGGAGCATACAATACCTTTTCGGGGTCTGAACATTTTGCAATAATTAATTTTCTCTCCATATCTCGAAGCCAATCCTCGGCCTCAAGAGGCTTGTCAGTATGAGAAAATGTTTGGGGACGTGTCTTCTGTAGCTCAGATAACTTGGAATGCTGCTGATACTGTCCATGGTGATTTCCCATGTTGATGACTTGGTTCATCATTTCACGATGTTGTTGCTGACTCTGTTCATAAAGGCGGTACATTTGGGAAAGTGCCATTTCACTGTCCTATTGGCTTGACTGTCCCTGAGTGAACTCGTTGCTGGGTTGTGTATCATAATTTTCCTCTGGTGGAATTGGCATGGAGCGAGTCCAAGGAAGAGACATTTTTCACTCTGGGGATATATTTGTAAAACCCATAAGAAAAGCGGAAAGAGTCGCAAAAACAAATCCATAAATGCATAAAGCTGGCAAATACAATTAAATAACCAAGCTTACTTAAGAAAAACAAATCGACTTGCGCACGGAGAATGACTGCTCATTACATATCTTACACGCGGGCGGTAATTATACAATACATCACTCAGGACATGCGTACATAATCCTGACATGTTATTTAGGCTAATGCACTTCTCCAGATCCTACATGATGCGCAAACAGGCTACTTCTCACAACTTATGCACATACAAACATATCATACAAGGCGGTACATTACATGGCGGCTAAGCGTATTCAGGCGGAGATGTTGACGACCTCCTTTGCCCTGCCGAGGGCGAGGCGTAGCGAGGTTGGGGGCTCGACTTCCTCCTCGCTAATAGGCTCCATACGTGTAGTGTTGCATAGAGTGGACGGAGCGGTTGCGAGGGGCGGAGCTATACGTACAGGAGTGGGCGCGAAGGGTGGTGCAGTGCGCGCTGGGATGGGTGCAATGACTTGGTTGAATTCTTCGGTAGAAGGCAGGCGACGAGTAGGCGTATAAGATGCTGAGGACGAGACCAAAGTCAGTGGCGGTGCGGTGGGTAGGAGCTCCCTCCTGTTGGCAGCACAACCATGAACTGAGTCCATGCGGGCAGCTACAAAGTCGTCCACCAGGCTGTCGAAGGCTGCCTCCAGAGCCCGGAGATACTCAATAAGCATCTCAAAAGCCTCATCTCGTTCTCCTCTGGGGCAGGAGAATGCGTAGTGACAGGTGTAAGGCACATGGCACGGAAGATAACGGTAACGACGAGTCTTCATCACGGGGAGGACATCCCTGAGACGAGCTATCGCCTCGCGGGCTGCCATCTGCATAGCATGCCTCTCCGTAGGCATGGCTCTTCCCAAGAACCGGAAGCGGTGTAACTCACCACGCCCTCCCTTGAACTGCACCGCGGCCTGGTGCATGGTCAGACTGTCGTTGACTCGGTGCTGGCAGAGTGTGAAAACTGGGAGCACAGATGGCCCCATCGCGACCTGAACGATGAAGGAAAGAAGCTTGACGAACCCATCGGGCACGTTGGCGAAGGTCTGAGACTCGCAGCTGTTGTCGGCCATCTACAAAAGTAGGCAAAAATTCTGCATGGTCAGATCATAAATTTATGCTGACTGACAGCAAATGACTACAATCAAGAAAATATGGAAAGGCTCAATCATGCTAATAACCAATTAGCGATCGCACCTAGTGGCTTCCTACAGTCAGCCTGGCTCTGGTACCAAGCTTGTCACGACCGGTTTTCCAATAAAAATATTTATTGAGAAACCAATCTTTTGAGTCCAGTATGAGAGAAATCCTCCTTACTGGTAGACAAATTCTTGATACAATAAGCCAGTAGCATAAAATATATTACAGGGTCGAACTACGGTTGCTCAACCAAATTATTACAAGCATGCCAATAAATATACATATTGGCGGACATGACACAGTGGTGTGGAGCCATACTACTGACTCGAGGATAGGGCGGTGGTGGAAAAACACAGCGGGAAGAGAGATACAAGTCTCTAAAACTGTCATCTCATCGAGCGTCGAGGTGAGGCTCGATGAATTTATTTGGTAGCGGAAGCGGATATAATACAGTGACCAAATCCAGGGTCGTACAAGACTGACTGGGACTCCTCTAGGCGTTGGACTCGCTATCAAATTCTTCATCCATGAGATCGCCTTCGTCAGCATCTGGCCAAATCAACAAGCCAGTGAGTACTTTGAAAGTACTCGCAAGACAGTTCGGACGTAAGATATAACAAATGCATGCATGAATGCGTCATGATTAATTCACCAATGTATATTCAAAAATTAGCATAACGAGGTATGTAAAAGGGAAACGGTGGTAGTCCGCCTGAAATCCCACAAAACATAAATGAAGACCGATCGGGTGTCTGAAGTGACGCCTCGAAAGGTGAACAAATAAATATAAGGAAATGATGCCACAGTCGGGCGTCTTAGCGACACCACATAAAGGGCTTTAAAAGAAATGCCACAATCGGACGTCGGGGCGACATCACAGAAAGAGCTTTAAAAGAAATGCCATAGTCGGATGTCGGGGCGACATCACAGAAAGGGCTTTAAAAGAAATGCCACAATCGGGCGTCTTAGCGACACCACATAAAGGGCTTTAAAAGAAATGCCACAGTCGGACGTTGGGGCGACATCACAGAAAGAGCTTTAAAAGAAATGCCACAGTCGGACGTCGGGGCGACATCACAGAAAGAGCTTTAAAAGAAATGCCACAGTCGGACGTCGGGGCGACATCACAGAAAGGGCTTTAAAAGAAATGCCACAGTCGGGCGTCTCAGCGACACCACATAAAGGGCTTGAAAATAAAGTAAAATACAACAATGCCACAGTCGGACGTCTGAGCGACATCGCAGAAAGGGCTTTTATTCACAAGTAAATAATACTCATAATAAACATTCAATTTATGAGAATAAATGGGTTAGTCCATTCACAGGAATAATCATTTAACCGGACTTAGCACTCATGCGATTCCCCGGAGTCTCTACCATCAAAACTGACATTTGATCAGGATAAGATAATATCGATCTTGGACATGGAATAGATGATTTGGAGGAATATATGACTCTGCAGAGTTTGTACAAAATTTTTCCCACAGCCAACGGATTTCCGTAGTCACGAAGGACTAGTTCCGTTTACGGTATTTCGGAAGAAAACACAGCTAACCAGTACACACCCATCCTACCTCTCGATGCTAGGAATCACCCTAGACACCGTCCAAGAAAAACTTTTGAGACGGGGAGATCACAATCTCGAATAGCATGGGATCAAATTTATATACGCGCGCTCTAAGGGGTGCCCCCCTCTCGGTCCCAACCAGAAACACCCATGCCCCCTGACCGGATGACTGGCTTTAATCCAGGGCCATGGAACCATCATCACGGCCTCTCCTTTTTGGTGTGTACCAGGAAAGCGGTTTACAACTTACTGAGCCATATTCCTTACGGAAAATCTGTGGTAGTACAAGGAAGGAAGAATGGAAGGAACTGGAATGATACGAGTTGACATTGAAGTCACATAGTCTGGCATAAGCCTGGCATGCTACAACACTGCCATCTTACCCATCCTCATGCCAACACATGGCCATGCATACTCACATCCATCCCCTCATGGAACTCACTTGCCTCATCGTCTCAGGTAACAGGACATTCATCGGTATGTTCATCAACATGCCATAAACTACTTAATGCAAACATGCCAAAACAATCATCATATCAAAAGTTCAAACATGCTTTCCTGGTTCGGAGTAGTCGGAGCCTAGCTCGGTGAAGTTCGCAGCTCCGTCACCTCCTTCGGTATCTACGGTATAAAGAAAATATGTGCGCTATCGTAAATACCAAGGGGTGCACAAAAAGTATTCCAAATATTTTTCAAATAAATCTGATAAAAAACTAGACAAAATTTTAAAGAGAACAGAAAAAGAATCAATCAAAAATACCTTTCAGTTTAAAAGTTATAAAGGTTTTTGTCCTGGGACTCATCTGTAATGAAACAGAAAGTTCCCAGGGGCTAGCTTATAAAAACAGAAAACGTTCCAGTGTTGAATACGCCAGCCCAGAAGGGAAAGCGCATTTTGCCCGAAGGCGCTTCCAGAAAACGATTCAATTGAGAGGGCAGAGAGGCTGACGGTGGGGTCCCACTCGTCAGGTTTAAACTTTCAAATGGGGGGGGGGGGACGAAGCTCGTCGGCGCCCGAGAGCCGCGGTGGTCGCCGGTGGCAATCCACGGCGAGGCAGGGGGATCGGAGGGTACCTCCGTGTTCAGGGCACCCTTCCGCGTCGGTTGGTGGTGGTGGTGGTCGCCGGCGAGTACCACGTCGACGGCGAGCTTTGCTCCGGCGGGCGGCGGCTCGGGTGGTCGAGGGACTCGTCGGAGAGGGCTGCAGAGATCAAATTGACGAGGGGGTTAGGCTCCTGGTAGCTAGAGTAATTGACGGGGTTAGAGCGCCGGAGATGGCCTCACCGGAGCGAATCATGGTGGAGGCCGAGGCGGATCGGGGCGGCCGGAGTTGGGGGAGGAGACCTCCTCGAGGTCCTCCTAGTGGCCTGGCGGGGCGTTGGTGAGGTGTGGTGATGATGCGTGCACGAGGGTGAGCTCGGGGGCCCTTTATATAGGCGGTCCGAGGCGGTGGCCGTGAACGGGGGTCTCCGGTGACGATTACGGCGGTGCAGGGCTTGGTCGGGGTAATTAGGACGTTGTGCGTCATCGTGGAGGTCCACGGTTCCGTTTTGGTGCTAATCGAGCTGGAGTTTGGTGCTTTGGGGGTGAGTTCGACAGAACGGGGTGGCGCGGGCCCGTCGGCGGCAGGGAGCGCGTCCCGTGCTTGCCGGCCACGGTGGCGGTGCCACGGGCGTGCGCTGGCACGCATGAGGCCACGCGGAGAGCAGAGGGGCGATGGGCGGCGCGGAACGGCGTTGAGCCGTCGTTCTTGTCCCCTGTCGGCTGTAACGGGGTCTCGGCCGCCGCAAGACACGCCAGCGCGGGACCAGGGGCGCCACCGACGCCGGGAAGACGCCAAGCGCGCGTGCGGGATGCTCCAGACAGGAGGAAGAGGCGGCGAGGAACGTGCCAAGGGCACTGTGGGCATGTGACTGAACCTCTGTCGAAGATCGACACTGAACTCTGAATCTTTCTGAATTTTGAACAGCAACAGTGCATGCAAGGTGTTCGACAGAATGAATTTGGCCTCTCGTGATTTTTCCTTGAGCTGATTTTTGGTGGAGTGGCTTCTCATTGCTCCAGTAGGCTGCCTGATTTTTGGTGGAATTTTTGGAGCAGTGTAGATATGAATTTCACCAAATTTGGCAAATCTGGTCCAAACTTGCAGAGACTAAATTTTGGAAAATTTGAAAAGAGAAGGAGTGGATCAAGATGGTTCTGGGTTGTGGGTACAAAGGACTATCCAGGAGAGTTGGTTTGAGGTCAAAACTCAAATGCAAAAGGGTACTTGCTTTGAAAAACTCTCAGGCTCCAAATAATTTTCAGAAATGATTTGAGTGAAAAGAAAATTAGGATAGAATCCAAAACTTGCTTGGATTAGTTGGGACAGAGAACTTAGGTTGATCACAAGGAGGAGGGGAGGTTTTGGAGGGGTTTTACCACATGGGCAAAATACGAAGTCATGGGTGGTTTTCAAGATATGAAAATCCCAAGTTTTCATAGAGTTTCTTTTTAAAAGAAAAAGATTAAACTCCCAAAATAAATTTGAGAGGGAACCAACAGAGAAGAAGTTTCAAAAGATCAAACACCATAGCTTGAATAAAAATAAAAACCTTGCCAAAGAAAAGGAAGTTTTTAAGAGGAAGCTTTTCTGGAAAAAATTTAAATGGCCTCTTTTCAAAAACCACAAAGTTTTGCTGAAAACCAAAATAAAAATTTTGGAGTGTCACATGGAGGCCGTGGACAGCGCTGACCGTAGGGGTGGGCTGTGATGCGGTAGGTACGTGGCATGGTGTACCGGATGCCCGTTTGGTATCTCGGGAACCCTGTTCACATCGTTTGGGGCTGTGAGAGAAACTTCGGCCGGATCTCCTCATGGATGGAACCCGAATAGGCGATAAACCTGGACTAGAGACTTGAGTGTTTAGGTAGGTCGTGGTCTACACCCACGTCGGCTTTCGCTTGAAGTCTGCCGAGCACATGTCGTGTGCAGACGCTAAGTGGTGGAAACATGTATGAAGAAGTACACCCCCGCAGGGTTAACATCATCTATTCGAATAGCCGTGTCCACGGTAAAGGACTTCTGGGTTGCCTATAACAGTTCATAGACAAGTGAAAGTGGATACTCGAAAATACGCAAGATAAGCGTGAGTGCTATGGATGGCGTTCTCGTAGGGAGACGGGAGCAGATCCATAGTGGAGTATTGATATGGTGAATATGTGGACTCGTGTGCACCACCTGAAAAGAGTTACTTGCAGTCGTAGTTCAGGATAGCCACCGAGTCAAAGCTGGCTTGCTGCAGTTAAACCCCACCATCCCCTTTGTTGATAATGATGCATATGTAGTTAGTTCTGATGTAAGTCTTGCTGGGTACATTTGTACTCACGTTTGCCTATTTTATGTTTTTGCATAGAGACGTTAGTCTCGTTAGTAGTTCCGCGTGGACTTCGACGTTTAGCTTGTTACCTCAGCTACGATCTTGTGCCCTCGGCAGGATCTAGTAGATAGTCAGGCTTTCAAGCCTTTTTCATTTGTAGATGTCTGTACTCAGACATGTTAAGCTTCCGCTTGTGCTTTGACTTGTATGCTCTGAATGTTGGGTCATGAGACCCATGTTTGTAATATCTCGCTCCTCGGAGCCTAATGAATAAATACTTGAGTCATAGAGTCATGTTGTGATGCCATGTTGTATTTGCACATATCGAGCATATTGTGTGTATGTTATTGAAATGCTTGGTATGTGTGGGATCTGACTATCTAGTTGTTTATCCTTAGTAGCCTCTCTTACCGGGAAATGTCTCCTAGTGTTTCCACCAAGCCATGGTAGCTTGCTACTGCTCCGGAACACTTAGGCTGGCCGGCATGTGTCCTTCTTCGTTCCTGTGTCTGTCCCTTCGGGGAAATGTCATGCGATGAATACCGGAGTCTTGTTAGCCCGCTACAGCCCGGTTCACCGGAGTCCTGCTAGCCCAGTGCTACAGCCTGGATTCACTCGCTGATGACCGACACGTTCGATGCTGTGTCATGGATGCCTGTCACACCCTAGTTAGTTCATGCATTAGAGTGTTGCATCATGTCTATTTAATTTAATAGAAACCTGAAATGGGGATGACAGAACCCCCAGCCACCTCTGAATCAAACTAGGGTTTACTAAAAATATTTTCAATGAACCTGAAATGCCCTTCTAAAATGTCCATCATTTTTGTCTTGGTTCAGAACCTCTGCCAAAAGTGATGCACAGTTTCCCAGGTCATCCTAAGGTCTTTGAATAAATCATAAGTATTTGAATTTGGGCATTTAAAATTTATAAAAATATTTCAAATGCTCAAATAATCCCAAACTAAAATATTCCATGTTGGAAATATTCCAACTAAGGACCAGGTGCAGTTTGGTGAATTTTGGAGTTGCCTAGGTATTTTTAGAAATTCAACAAACTTACAGAATAAAAACAGAAACAGAAATAAAGGAAAAAACTTACCTGTCGCCACCCAGAGGCCCACCTGCCGGCCCAGCCCAGCCACCGCTCCAGCGAGCTGCTTGGCTCGCCAGGCAGGCAGGCAGGTGCTCGACGGCGGCACCGCAGCGCGCCACGCAGCTGCCCGTCGCCCTGCTTCCCTCTTCCGCCGCCTAGCTGGCCTGGACGAGCTCCACGTCGCACCCCGAACCCCGTGGACACCTCCATTCACCCCCAGCTCCTCTCCCTCGCGCTCCCCAGCCATGGCCGACGCCACCGTCGCTGCACCGCCGCCGTAGTCGTGCTCCCCGTCGTCTCCACGCCGCACCACCGTGTCCAGAAGCTCCGCCGCCCTCTACTCCTTTGAGCTAGCCGAGCCCCGAGCGCTCGCGTGCCCCGAAGCCACCGCACCGACCTCGACCGACCCGCCATCGCCAGAGATCCCCTTCGCCGTCGCCGCTGCACCAGCTCGTCCCCGACCGCGCCGTCTGTTCCCTCAAGACCACCGTGAGCTTGGCTAACTCCCCCTCCTTTTCTTTCTCGCTCTCGTGCACCACAGCAAGCACACGTAGCTCACCCGCACGCGCCGCCGCGGAGCTCGTCGCCGACATGCCTCCGGCTAACCACCGGCCACCTCACCTTGTCTAACATACTCACCGCGACCCCAGGGGCTCCACACACCTCACCACGGGCCTCGCCGTGCCCCGTAGCGTCGGATCCATCTTCACCCGACTCCGGCGACCGCCAAAGTCATCGTCGGCGACGTCTCCGGCCACCCCGAGCTCAACCACCACCACCAATAGTCGCGGCTCGGTCTCAGCTACGCGTAGATGCCTTCCGCCGCCCGTTTGGTCGCCGGAATGCACAAAAGCACTTTTGCCGCCGTGTTCGGCCTCGCCGGCGGCTAGACGCCGGCGCGTTTGACTTTGACCTTGACCAGGGTGGGCCCAGGTTGACTCCCCTGAGTCTATGACATGTGGGGCCCCTCTGCTAATTAACCCAGTTTAGTTTAAACTTAATTTAGTTAGTTTAATTATCTACTGACATGCGGGACCCACTGGTCAGTTTGACCTGGACCAGCCCGTTGACCACTGACGTCATCCTGACGTAATGCTGACGCAGTAATTTATTTACTGGAATTACTTTTACACAGGAAATTCCAAAAAATGCTACAAACTTCAAAAATTCATAGAAATT
Source organism: Triticum dicoccoides (assembly GCF_002162155.2). Classification (NCBI taxonomy): domain Eukaryota; kingdom Viridiplantae; phylum Streptophyta; class Magnoliopsida; order Poales; family Poaceae; genus Triticum; species Triticum dicoccoides. The sequence goes on along the minus strand of NC_041385.1, from coordinate 179,417,128 downwards.
AATCTGTAGCTCCAAATGCAAAGTGTTATATATGAAAAATGATCAGAAAAATCCAATCTATCCATCTGTACTGGTTTCATGCATGTTTAAACAAGCTAACCTGCTGTTTATCACAGAACAAGATAAAGCACTTTAAATGGCAACTTATGAGTTTGAACTTTGAATCTTTGGTTCAAATTAGTTCAAACCCATCTGTTCTTAGTTGCATTAGCCCAAAACACTCATTTTGCCATGTCTCATGCATGCATCATATTGTTGCATACTGTTTGGTAATATTTGTGTATCGGTGCTCTCTGCGGCAGGTTCTGCCCCCGAGGAGTACCGTGATTACCCCAACGAAGAACAATACCAGTGCATCGACCCATCAGGCAAGCAACCAACCATTTGATCATATCGATAAAATCCCATGTTCTCGCTTCTGCTGTCTTTTACTGCATTAAGATAACGCGATTCAAACTGTTGTGTGCTGCGGTAGTTGAACCCATTTCCTCTGCATGACCTGTCATTGCCACAGTAACTAGATGAAACCCACTAGCATGTGTAGGAGTTGATTGAGCCATATGATTGTGTTGTTCCTACCTTGCTATGCCTGCTATGCTTAGAGTCGTGTCAGGTCTGGTTCATCTGGGTGATGGGCTAGAGGGAAATGATCGTGTCAGTATGAGAGTAAGGTGTTGAACACGATTTGGTAAAGGTATCAATGAGAGGCCATGTAAGAGTACATGGTGGGTTGTTTCATTGAGGCCGTCCTTAAGCATTGAGATCTGTATGTGTGATTTAAGAATCAGCTACTACCATACATTGGGCCCTGAAATATGACCCCGCTCGACTTCTTATTCACCCTAGTCCTCTGTCCAGGAGTTGCAAGTAGTTTCTGGTGTTTGTAGCCTATTGGAGGCCGTGGACAGCGCTGACCGTAGGGGTGGGCTGTGATGCGGTAGGTACGTGGCCGGGTGTACCGGATGCCCGTTTGGTATCTCGGGAACCCTGCTCACATCGTTTGGGGCTGTGAGCGAAACTTTGGCCGGATCTCCTCATGGATGGAACCCAAATAGGCGATAAACCTGGACTGGAGACTTGAGTGTCTAGGTAGGTCGTGGTCTACACCCACGTCGGCTTTCGCTTAAAGTCTGCCGAGCACATGTCGTGTGCAAACGCTAAGTGGTGGAAACATGTATGAAGAAGTACACCCCTGCAGGGTTAACATCATCTATTCGAATAGCTGCGTCCGCGGTAAAGGACTACTTGGTTGCCTATACAGTTCATAGACAAGTAAATGGAAACTACTAAAAGCCTCAAGATAAGCGTGAGTGCCGAGGATGGCTCTTCCGTAGGAAGACGGAGGTGGATCCTCGGTAGTGTATTGAAGTGGTGAGTAGTGGACTCGAGTGCGCAAAACTATTTCAAGTTGGAGTCTCGTAGGATAGCTTAGCCAAGAGTCAAAGCTGGCTTGCTGCAATAACCCCACCAACCCTTCTTGATAATATGCATGTATGTAGGATCTGATGTAAGTCTTGCTGAGTACCTTTGTACTCATGTTGCTTTAATCTACATTTTTCAGAAGATGCCACAACCCCTTCCGACGGGTTCTTCGTAGTCGTTGACATCGATGAGTAGACTAAGGCCCAGGTGGTGATCCTGAGCAAGTGAAGGACCATGTAGTATAGCTAGGCTTACCCAAGCCTCTTTTATTTTACTAGTTGTCTGTACTCAGACGAAACACTTCCGCTGTTGGCTTGTATGCTTGTATGACTTGAATGTGGGTCGTGTGACCCGTACTTGTGTGTATGCTATGTATGGCCCTCTGAGCCTTTAAATAAAGTACTTGTGTCGTAGAGTCATATTGTGATGCCTTGTTGTATTTGCACATATCGAGCATATTGTGTGTATGTTTGAAATGCTTGGTATGTGTGGGATCTGACTATCTAGTTGTTTATCTTTAGTAGCCTCTCTTACCGGGAAATGTCTCCTAGTGATTCCACATGGTAGCTTGCTACTGCTCCGGAACACTTAGGCTGGCCGGCATGTGTCCTTCTTCGTTCCTGTGTCTGTCCCTTCGGGGAAATGTCACGCATTGAGTACCGGAGTCCTGTCAGCCCGCTACAGCCCGGTTTACCGGAGTCCTGCTAGCCCAGTGCTACAGCCCGGAACTTACTTGCTGATGACCGACACGTTCGATGCTGGGTCATGGATGCCTGTCCCTGTAAGTCTATGCCACTTTGGGTTTACAACTAGCCATGTCAGCCCGGGCTCCTTTTCATATGGATGCTAGCGACACTATCATATACGTGTGCCAAAAGGCGCAAACGGTCCCGGGCAAAGGTAAGGCGACACCCGTGGGGATACCGTGCGTGAGGCCGCAAAGTGATATGAGGTGTTACAGGCTAGATCGTTGTGACATTGAGTCGGGGTCCAGACAGCGTTGGCATCAGAGCCGGACTGCCTGTAGGTTCTCCAAGCCAAACTGGTCGATGTTGAGTCTAGAAATGCTTTAGTTATATGTAGGGGAATTGATTGTGGGATGGTACGTAAGGCTCTTTTATCACGACCGGTTTTTCAGGGTAATAAATTTCCAGAAAAGACCGTCATGCTCATCAGCCCCAGGATTACTGTTAGCTGATGAGGCTCCAACTTGATACAGAAATTCCAAGTAGAAAACAAAATATGTAGTACAAGACCATTCTGGCCTGTGAGTACAACAAATGGTTCTAGTGGTTGATGGCGGAAGCGGGTTGTGAAACATCAGTGTCTATGGGACTCCATTTCCCACGGGAACAGCTGACCAGGTTAACTCCTATCTTCGCGAGGCTGCTATCTCCATTGTGTGCGTTCCGGGGCTGGCATCGTGTCGCTCCTCTCCGTGCAAGAAAATCTGGCCAAGACAATAGCCAGGGACAAGCCAGTGAGTACTTTGAATGTACTCGCAAACATTATGAACACAGGTATAATATAACAATGATGTACTAAAAATATTTTATGCTCATGACGTCAGTCACAAAAGATAAATGAACTCTGATGCGTGCAAGCAAGTTATTTATAAAAATGCAATAACATGGTAGTATTAAAATTTATGAAACAAATAACAAGCAATGCCACAGTCGGGCGTCTTAGCGACACCACATAAAGGGCTTTAAAAGAAATGCCACAGTCGGGCGTCTGAGCGACACCACATAAAGGGCTTTAAAAGAAATGCCACAGTCGGGCGTCTGAGCGACACCACATAAAGGGCTTTAAAATAAATGACACAGTCGGGCGTCTGAGCGATACTACATAAAGGGCTTTAAAAGAAATGCCATAGTCGGGCGTCT
>NC_041385.1:179398441-179413434 GCF_002162155.2 Triticum dicoccoides | reverse complement strand
TAAAGGGCTTTAAAAGAAATGCCACAGTCGGGCGTCTGAGCGACACCACATAAAGGGCTTTAAAAGAAATGCCACAGTCGGGCGTCTGAGCGACACCACATAAAGGGCTTTAAAAGAAATGCCACAGTCGGGCGTCTGAGCGACACCACATAAAGGGCTTTAAAAGAAATGCCACAGTCGGGCGTCTGAGCGACACCACATAAGGGCTTTAAAATAAACAATCATAGTGAATATCCCGGAGGTAGAACCATCCCAGAGATACTCGATAATAACAATAATATCACGGGTTAGTCAACAATAATAATAATAATAGTTATCACAAGTCACAAGTAGTAATTCTAGATCTGGTTAACAGTTTCACCTCCGAAGACCGACGCTAAGACCGACACTTGACCCATCCCAGACTGTAATCCTTAACCATGGACACGGCTATTCGAATAGGTTTAATCTCTGCAGAGGGTGTACTCTTTACCCACGAGTAACGGATTTCTTTAGTCCATCGGGACTAATTCCGTCTACGGTCTTTTTGTTGAAAACACACCTAACTTGCACACACCAGCTTATCTCACACGTGTCTGGAATCACCCACGAAACCTGTTAAGAAAACTCTAAGTGGGGAGGCTACAACCTCGCGTAGCATGGGATCAAATTTATATCGCGCGCTCTAAGGGGTGGCCTCCCCTCTCGGTCCCAACCGGAAACACCCATGCCCCCGGACCAGGTGTCCTGCCTACCAGCTACAACCGGTATCTTCCACCATCGCCTCTCTGTACAGTGTGTGCTAGAAAGAGGTTGACAACTTACTGAACCGTACTCTACTTGCTGTAGAGACGAGTGGTAGTACGAAACAAGTATGGGGGTTACTGGCACAAGACTTGATCTACGGTCGACTCAGGAGGTTTAAGTATTCCCTGCATGGTTAGTATAACGAATATATTTCAACCAACAGAGTCACCGCTCATATCACCTTGCCACGCCATACCAGACATAACCGTCCCGACGGAGACCGGCGACAAACTCATGCCTACCCAAGGCAGAGGTTTTTCCCGGGTTCCTGCCGGTATGCATGCAAGGCACATGAGGGTGATTATCATCACAAGTGTGTCCATTTCCAACAGCATGGAAATCAATAACATGCACCCATGCATATGATCATATCACATGAAATAACAAGTTTCTCCAAAGTGAGGTGATGTTATGAACGTGTCATCGAACACACAAAAATATTATGCCGGGGTTCAGAATGCTTGCCTTCAATGTGTGGAAAGGCAGGGTGCACTCCAAAACTTGAAACATTTCTCCTCTCTTCAAAAATCCTATTTTAGCAATATAAAAGAATTAACACACAAAATAAAAACAGCACCAAAAGTTGTTCTGAAATTTTTTCAAATAAATCTTAAAATAAACTAGGTGAAATTTGAGAGAGGTAGGAAAAAGAATCATTTCATTTGGAGTTTTATTTAAAAAGTTATAACCAGTCAAAGTTGTGGTCAAAATCTGTTATTTAAAATAAAACAGAAAAGAAAACGTTTCAGAGGGAAATACGCTTTCGGAGCGGGGGAAACGTACTAGGGGAATTACGCCTTCACTTAATCCCACGTGGACAGGCACGCGGTCGCTAACAGTGGGTCCAGAGGGCCCACTGGTCAGGTTTGACCAGTCTATCCCTCCTCTTTCTCTGTCCCGAGCGGAGGCGGAACTCCGGCGATCGCCGCCGGCGATTGGCGGCTTTGTTCGAGAAACCGAAGCCATCCAAAGGCTCAGGGGGTCGAGGCGGTCCCGCCGGTGGGTGTTACGGTCTCGGGGGTGGACGGGGTCGTTGGCGGTGAGCTTCGCGGCGGACGGAGAGCTTCGGGAGCAGAGTGTGATTGGGGTTATGGTGATTCCTGATTAACATCGAGTAGTGGGAATGGTTCACGGGAAGATGACGAAGCTCTTGGTGGAGAGAACGGAGAGTGGGAGGTCCTGGTGGTGCCGAATTGGCCAGGGCAGTGGCGGCGGCAGGAGTTGCCAGAGATGAGGAAGAAAGCTCTCCTGGGTCGATTGGCAAGCTGGGGAAGCGTCATTGGGGTGGCCTGTGGTTGCCCGTGTGCGGGAACGGCCCGGGGCGTCCATTTATAAGCGAGGCAAGGCGGTTCCGCGGCCGCCGTGGATAAGCTTCCGGCAAACCGACGTTCTATAGCAGCAGGGCATCGTGGCGGCGACGAGCGCTAGAGGACATGGCTGCGGATGAGCTCGCACTGCTCCAGGAGCCAGGTGGCGAGCGGGAGGGGTTTGGGCGGCGCTGCCCGTGGCTGGAGCCACTGCGGACGCCGGAGTGCTGCCAAGAATGCCCTGGCGGCGGCGCTGTAGCGTGCCAGGGTGGTTTGGCGCGATGCTGCGAGGCGGGGAGTGCGTGGTGAGGTGCTGCCGTGTGGGCCAAAGCCAGGGGGGCATCCTGTCGGCTCGGGCGCGGCATCATGCTATACGCGCGCTCTGGGCGCGTCCAGTGCACGCACGGGAGATGTTCGACACAATGCCGCGGCTTGCTACAGGTCGCAGGTGAGGTTGGGGTTTACCAGATCGAGGTTAGGAGCAACTGGGAGTCTAGTGGACATGCTAGTTTGATCAGAGGTGCAAGCTCACAGTGCAATGCCAAAACTCATGTCAAAACTGGTCATGCCTACAGGGTGCTCGATAGAATGCCACATGCACCTAGGCATCTCTTGGGGTAGCCAAAACTTCCAGATTGGGGTCTCTTCAGATGTACAAGAGGGTGGTGGGGTTAGTTGGTCAAATCCAGCAACTTGTTAGTGCAAGTTTTACAAAACTTCAATTCTGGACAGGAAATAAATAGCATTATTTCATGAACCAAAAATGATCCAAAAGGTGCATGCTCCTGGACTTAAGGGTTTAACATGGAGGACTACAAGTAGGAGAAATAATCAAGGGTTAAAGAGCAAGCAAAAATATGGTTGGTGTACAAATCATCAAGTTGGTCCAGAATGAAAATGAGGTTGATTCACTCAATATTTTCAAAGAACAGCACTAGGTTTTTGCATAATGTGGAATCTTAGGCCATTACCCTTATCCTATAATTTTGGTGGAGGCTAGAAAGAAATATTTAAATGGGTTGTAGTGCAAAATGCACTCTGGACCAGAGAAGGAAAAATTGATGCAGAGCTCAAATCATTACATAAATAAAAGATATTTTTGTACAAAAGTGATTTAAAAACATCACATGACATCTCCAAATTTTGGTTGGAATTTTAAGTGAATTTATCAAATGGTTGTAGTTCAAATAAGGCCATTTAACCTTGAAAATCCATTCTTCAAGAAAATAAAGATCAAGCAATTAAATTAGTTAATTAGTTATACTGATAAAAGGAAAGTTTTTCTTGAGAGTTTAAACAAGTCCAATAACATATTTGAAAAGTTTTCTCTTTGGGAAAAACTCATCATCACAGGGAAGGAAATGATTTAAAAAAAATCAAAATGGAGCTCAGATATCCAAAGTTTTAATTCCTGGAAAAAAATTTAATTCATTAAAACAAGGCCAAATTTTTGGGGTGTTACAATACTATCCCCCTTAAGAAAAATCTCGTCCTCGAGATTTGTTAAAAGCTGTGTTAAGAAAGTATTACGCAATAAAGATGTGGCTTTAGTGAGAGGGCAATAAGTGGTGAAAAACCACAGTGTGAAAACTGGTGCTAGTGGAAAAGTCTACGGTTCGGGACAAAAACGTGAGATTTCTACGCTGGATATAAATTTAGAATAACTCGTAAATTTAGTTATACGCTGGTCGTACCCGAGAGCACAGTGCTCTCTCTGGCCGACAGGTGGACCCGGGGTCCACTGTCAGTCTCCTCTTCTCCCTCTGGTTCTCTCTTCTTCCTCTCTCCCACACGCTTTCTCCACCGGCGACGCCTAGTGTGTAGGGCATCTAGGCCGTACCGTGGTAGTGCGCGGCGTGCTAGCTGCCGGTGCAGCGTGCACTGACCTCGCGGGCCAGCGCGCTGTCGGCACTGCTCGCGGATTCGACTCCGAACACCGGCGATCGGCGACGAGCGGCGTTGGTGGACTTCGCCCACCGTACACCGAGCTCGAGTTATAAAAACGGCCAGGGTGCCTCTCTCTTCTTCCTCACACTTGGCCTCACTTCTCCTCCTCCTCCCTCCATTACTGCTTACAAAAGCTCGGGTTAGGCTCTAATGGCGGAGGCGATGCCGGACTGGTTTGCGATCCTGATATGCGGAGGGCTGGCGACACTGCTGGGGCTCTCTGTGCTCCTGTGCGCGATGATCCTCGACGAGTGTCGCGACGCTGCGGCTCGGGTGTTGGCTCTCCGCGGTGGTGGTGATCATGAGGAGTAGATGGAGTGTTCCGGGTGCTAACTGTTGTTAGGGGGTGATTAGCTGGATGTAACACCGTTGCAAGGTTTTGCAAACAGTGTATGTGTCCGAATGATTATGGTTGTGAGTCTGCTGCGTGGTGCTGTGTGAAATTAAATAATCCACGTCGTGAGAAGGGGTAGGTGTAGCAACTCAGGGAAAAGAAATCTCACTCCAGGATTTTGCGAGGGAAAAACAGTTAATTTAAAGGAGCATAAACCACAACAAAAACTACACCCATTAGTAGAAGCCAAATAATTGACTCGTCGTACAAACTCAGGGTATCACGCATAAGTCACACACATAAATAAATGTTGCAACACCGCAGCGATGTTCAAAAATGGAAACGGTAACTGGACGGGGTCCTGATAAAATGTCTCTGGTACTGGGATACACTCCTCTTCTATCGGGGGAAGTGGATTGACCAGTCGATGTATGCGTCTCTCCGGGTCGGGTCTCAGTGATCTGCTGATGGCAATCTGAGGACTTAAATTTGCGAGGCCCTGGAGATAATCCATCACTCGCTGGTTCAAATGCTCTTGAGCAATGATGTACTGGATAAGGTTGGCTAGCACTGGGTCTCTCTCAATGCGTCCACCGGGAAAAGATGTTACTTCTCCGGGTGCTGCACGGCTCGGAAAGTAATAATATCCTCGTTCGCGGGCATAGGGCACAGCGGATCGAAGGCGAGCAATCGCTTCTTTCGCAGCAGCTTCTATGGCCAGGTGTGGAGTTGGCATAGATTTCACCATGAAGGAAACTTCTGTTGGATCTTGGTTGGGGTCTACAGGAGGAATGTGTACTGTTGCCCAATATTCCGAGGTGGATGGGGTGATCCTTGATTTGAACAGCTCGTACTGGGGTGGCTGGGTAGAACCCATGGTACTGCGGGTAAAATCCCACAATATTTTGACAAAGCTACCTGGGGTCTCATCTGGGGTTCTCAGATGAATGCTGGGGCTCGGCATGACAGGAAAAAGTTGTGAGTGTGGTGCACAAAGTGAGGGTTGCTGGGTAAGGTCGCAAGGTGGCCTTTATATAGCAATGGAGCCGGATCGTTTTACCGTGGTGAAAGGTAAAAAAATTGCCAGCTTAGCTCCAAAGGTCAGGTCAGTGTCAGAGATACACATATCTCATAAAGAGACGTGTTACTGTGGTTGTCGTCGGGTTGGTTTTGGTAGTTGTGCCCGGAAAATGTGCAACTATGCGCTGACCAAATATGCAAGGCTACTATTAAAACAGAGGCACAACGACAGGCTGCGTTAATATACACGGTCGCATGATTACAAAGCGAGGATACACTGAAACTCGGTGCTACTCATACGGCTTAGTCTACCTCGTTTATGTCTAAACGGGCGTGCCTGGTGGATGTCGAGGCTTCTCCACATGTCTCGTCGTCGGAATTAGCTGGAGTGGGTTGAGGGGCTGCAGGCTCGGGGTAGCGATGAGGACCATCTCGGGGATTGTTGGCCACAATCCCGTTGGAGTGTGCTCCCAATATGCGACGAAGCACTTCTCGGGTCATCAAAGCATCTCGGCTGATGGCTGGAGCTGATCTCGGGGTCTCGATCGGTTGTCCAAACAGCACGACTGGATTGTCGGCGTTGGGCTCGTTTTCTTCTCTCGCCGGGGCTCGACGAACCAGCTCTCCACGAGCTGCAATTAAATCAATAGTGATTTGATCGCACAGTTCCTCTAGTGCACTTACATAGCGCACAAGGTGCAACAATGCAGGATCTGTCTCGTGATCTCCGTTGGCAACTTGGGGTGGTCTACCATACCCTTCACGTCCGGGGTAGTAGTGGAACGAGCGACAGTTTACTCTGGGCGACAAGTGCCTGAGATGAACTATAGCCTCTCAAGCAGCTAGTTGTATGGCTTGTGGCTCAAAGGAAGTTGTTCTTCCGGTGAACCTGTAGGGGCGTTCGGGTGCTAGACCCCTACCGTAAATGTGCACAGTGGCCGAAAATTGACGGTCTTCACCGCTCATGGGTCCTTGATACATAACAAATTCTGGTGGCTCTTCTAACGCATAGGCACGACGGGTGAGGTTTGCGAGTATGGTCACAAAACCTCCAAGGTTGGTTGCTGTGGTTTCATTGTGCACGACAGGGCCAGGCATTGTAGCTTGGTTTGGGGTAGAGGCTGTGATGTGCTGTGTTGGGACTAGTGTGCCCCATTTTATAGGAAAAAGGGGACGGAGTCTTCCTTTGCACGCTTGGGAGAAAGGACTATTTAGGGGCCGGTCACTGGCGCCTGAGTGACAGGTTAGGTTGATAGGTTGGGCACCGACTGCCAAAAGGTGTTGGGTCACTGTGTGGCTATCTTGCACGAGAAGCTTGGCTGGGGTTTGGTTAAGGTCTAGTGGGTTGGTTTGCCTAAGTTTATAGACCCGGCTAAGATAGGATTAGCCAATGGTCAGCCTGCTCTGATACCAAGTCTGTCACGACCGGTTTTTCAGGGTAATAAATTTCCAGAAAAGACTGTCGTGCTCATCGGCCCCAGGATTACTGTTAGCTGATGAGGCTCCAACTTGATACAGAAATTCCAAGCAGAAAACAAAATATGTAGTACAAGACCATTCTGGCCTGTGAGTACAACAAATGGTTCTAGTGGTTGATGGCGGAAGCGGGTTATGAAACATCAGTGTCTATGGGACTCCATTTCCCACGGGAACAGCTGACCAGGTTAACTCCTATCTTCGCGAGGCTGCTATCTCCATTGTGTGGGTTCCGGGGCTGGCATCGCGTCGCTCCTCTCCGTGCAAGAAAATCTGGCCAAGACAATAGCCAGGGACAAGCCAGTGAGTACTTTGAATGTACTCGCAAACATTATGAACACAGGTATAATATAACAATGATGTGCTAAAAATATTTTATGCTCATGACGTCAGTCACAAAAGATAAATGAACTCTGATGCGTGCAAGCAAGTTATTTATAAAAATGCAATAACATGGTAGTATTAAAATTTATGAAACAAATAACAAGCAATGCCATAGTCGAGCGTCTTAGCGACACCACATAAAGGGCTTTAAAAGAAATGCCACAGTCGGGCGTCTGAGCGACACCACATAAAGGGCTTTAAAAGAAATGCCACAGTCTGGCGTCTGAGCGACACCACATAAAGGGCTTTAAAAGAAATGCCACAGTCGGGCGTCTGAGCGACACCACATAAAGGGCTTTAAAAGAAATGCCACAGTCGGGCGTCTGAGCGACACCACATAAAGGGCTTTAAAAGAAATGCCACAGTCGGGCGTCTGAGCGACACCACATAAAGGGCTTTAAAATAAACAATCATAGTGAATATCCCGGAGGTAGAACCATCCCAGAGATACTCGATAATAACAATAATATCACGGGTTAGTCAACAATAATAATAATCATAGTTATCACAAGTCACAAGTAGTAATTCTAGATCTGGTTAACAGTTTCACCTCTGAAGACCAACGCTAAGACCGAAACTTGACCCATCCCAGACTGTAATCCTTAACCATGGACACGGCTATTCGAATAGGTTTAATCTCTGCAGAGGGTGTACTCTTTACCCACGAGTAACGGATTTCTTTAGTCCATCGGGACTAATTCCGTCTACGGTCTTTTTGTTGAAAACACACCTAACTTGCACACACCAGCTTATCTCACACGTGTCTAGAATCACCCACGACACCTGTTAAGCAAACTCTAAGTGGGGAGGCTACAACCTCGCGTAGCATGGGATCAAATTTATATCGCGCGCTCTAAGGGGTGGCCTCCCCTCTCGGTCCCAACCGGAAACACCCATGCCCCCGGACCAGGTGGCCTGCCTACCAGCTACAACCGGTATCTTCCACCATGGCCTCTCTGTACGGTGTGTGCTAGAAAGAGGTTGACAACTTACTGAACCGTACTCTACTTGCTGTAGAAATGAGTGGTAGTATGAAACAAGTATGGGGGTTACTGGCACAAGACTCGATCTACGATCAACTCAGGAGGTTTAAGTATTCCCTGCATGGTTAGTATAACGAATATATTTCAACCAACAGAGTCACCGCTCATATCACCTTGCCACGCCATACCAGACATAACCGTCCCGACGAAGACCGGCGACAAACTCATGCCTACCCAAGGCAGAGGTTTTTCCCGGGTTCCTGCCGGTATGCATGCAAGGCACATGAGGGTGATTATCATCACAAGTGTGTCCATTTCCAACAGCATGGAAATCAATAACATGCACCCATGCATATGATCATATCACATGAAATAACAAGTTTCTCCAAAGTGAGGTGATGTTATGAACGTGTCATCGAACACACAAAAATATTATGCCGGGGTTCAGAATGCTTGCCTTCAATGTGTGGAAAGGCAGGGTGCACTCCAAAACTTGAAACATTTCTCCTCTCTTCAAAAATCCTATTTTTTAGCAATATAAAAGAATTAACACACAAAATAAAAACAGCACCAAAAGTTGTTCTGAATTTTTTTCAAATAAATCTTAAAATAAACTAGGTGAAATTTGAGAGAGGTAGGAAAAAGAATCATTTCATTTGGAGTTGTATTTTAAAAGTTATAACCAGTCAAAGTTGTGGTCAAAATCTGTTATTTAAAATAAAACAGAAAAGAAAACGTTTCAGAGGGAAATACGCTTTCGGAGCGGGGGAAACGTACTGGGGGAATTACGCCTTCACTTAATCCCACGTGGACAGGCACGCGGTCGCTGATAGTGGGTCCAGAGGGCCCACTGGTCAGGTTTGACAAGTCTATCCCTCCTCTTTCTCTGTCCCGAGCAGAGGCGGAACTCCGGCGATCGCCGCCGGCGATTGGCGGCTTTGTTCGCGAAACCGAAGCCATCCACGGGCTCAGGGGGTCGAGGCGGTCCCGCCGGTGGGTGTTACGGTCTCGGGGGTGGACGGGGTCGTCGGCGGTGAGCTTCGCGGCGGACGGAGAGCTTCGGGAGCAGAGTGTGATTGGGGTTATGAAGATTCCTGATCAACATCGAGTAGTGGGAATGGTTCACAGGAAGATGAGGAAGCTCTTGGTGGAGAGAACGGAGAGTGGGAGGTCCTGGTGGTGCCGAATTGGCCGGGGCAGTGGCAGCGGCAGGAGTTGCCGGAGATGAGGAAGAAAGCTCTCCTGGGTCGATTGGCGAGCTGGGGAAGCGTCATTGGGGTGCCCTGAGGTTGCCTGTGTGCGGGAACGGCCCGGGGCGTCCATTTATAAGCGAGGCGAGGTGGTTCCGCGGCGGCCGTGGATAAGCTTCCGGCAAACCGACATTCTGTAGCAGCAGGGCATCGTGGCGGCGACGAGCGCTAGAGGACATGGCTGCGGATGAGCTCGCGCTGCTCCAGGGGCCAGGTGGCGAGCGAGAGGGGTTTGGGCGGCGCTGCCCGTGGCTGGAGCCACTGCGGACGCCGGAGTGCCGCCAAGAATGCCCTGGCGGCGGCGCTGTAGCGTGCCAGGGTGGTTTGGCGCGATGCTGCGAGGCGGGGAGTGCGTGGCGAGGTGCTGCCGTGTGGGCCAAAGCCAGGGGGCCAGCGTGTCGGCTCGGGCGAGGCATCGTGCAATACGCGTGCTCTGGGCGCGTCTAGTGCACGCACGGGAGATGTTCGACACAATGCCGCGGCATGCTACAGGTCGTAGGTGAGGTTGGGGTTTACCAGATCGAGGTTAGGAGCAACTGGGAGTCTAGTGGACATGCTAGTTTGATCAGAGGTGCAAGCTCACAGTGCAATGCCAAAACTTATGTCAAAATTGGTCATGCCTACAGTGTGCTCGATAGAATGCCACATGCACCTAGGCATCTCTTGGGGTAGCCAAAACTTCCAGATTGGGGTCTCTTCAGATGTACAAGAGGGTGGTGGGGTTAGTTGGTCAAATGCAGCAACTTGTTAGTTCAAGTTTTACAAAACTTCAATTCTGGACAGGAAATAAATAGCATTATTTCATGAACCAAAAATGATCCAAAAGGTGCATGCTCCTGGACTTAAGGGTTTAACATGGAGGACTACAAGTAGGAGAAATAATCAAGGGTTAAAGAGCAAGCAAAAATATGGTTGCTGTACAAACCATCAAGTTGGTCCAGAATGAAAATGAGGTTGATTCACTCAATATTTTCAAAGGACAGCACTAGGTTTTTGCATAATGTGGAATCTTAGGCCATTACCCTTATCCCATAATTTTGGTGGAGGCTAGAAAGAAATATTTAAATGGGTTGTAGTGCAAAATGCACTCTGGACCAGAGAAGGAAAAATTGATGCAGAACTCAAATCATTACATAAATAAAAGATATTTTTGTACAAAAGTGATTTAAAAACATCACATGACATCTCAAATTTTGGTTGGAATTTTAAGTGAATTTATCAAATGGTTGTAGTTCAAATAAGGCCATTTAACCTTGAAAATCCATTCTTCAAGAAAATAAAGATCAAGCAATTAAATTAGTTAATTAGTTATACTAATAAAAGGAAAGTTTTTCTTGAGAGTTTAAACAAGTCCAATAACATATTTGAAAAGTTTTCTCTTTGGGAAAAACTCATCATCACAGGGAAGGAAATGATTTAAAAAAAATCAAAATAGAGCTCAGATATCCAAAGTTTTAATTCCTCGAAAAAAATTTAATTCATTAAAACAAGGCCAAATTTTTGGGGTGTTACAATACTATCCCCCTTAAGAAAAATCTCGTCCTCGAGATTTGTTAAAAGCTGTGTTAAGAAAGTATTACACAATAAAGATGTGGCTTTAGTGAGAGGGCAATAAGTGGTGAAAAACCACAGTGTGAAAACTGGTGCTGCGTGGAAAAGTCTACGGTTTGGGACAAAAACATGAGATTTCTACGCTGGATATAAATTTAGAATAACTCCTAAATTTAGTTATACACTGGTCGTACCCGAGAGCACAGTGCTCTCTCTGGCCGACAGGTGGACCCGCGGTCCACTGTCAGTCTCCTCTTCTCCCTCTGGTTCTCTCTTCTTCCTCTCTCCCGCGCGCTCTCTCCACCGACGACGCCTAGTGTGTAGGGCATCTAGGCCGTACCGTGGTAGTGCGCGGCGTGCTAACTGCCGGTGCAGCGTGCACTCACCTCGCGGGCCAGCGCGCTGTCGGCACTGCTCGCGGATTCGACTCCGAACACCGGCGATCGGGGACGAGCAGCATTGGTGGACTTCGCCCACCGTACACCGAGCTCGAGTTATAAAAACGGCCGGGGTGCCTCTCTCTTCTTCCTCACACTTGGCCTCACTTCTCCTCCTCCTCCCTCCATTACTGCTTACAAAAGCTCGGGTTAGGCTCTAATGGCGGAGGCGATGCCGTACTGGTTTGCGATCCTGATATGCGGAGGGCTGGCGACACTGCTGGGGCTCTCTGTGCTCCTGTGTGCGATGATCCTCGACGAGTGTCGCGATGCTGCGGCTCGGGTGTTGGCTCTCCGCGGTGGTGGTGATCATGAGGAGTAGATGGAGTGTGCCGGGTGCTAACTGTTGTTAGGGGGTGATTAGCTGGATGTAACACCGTTGCAAGGTTTTGCAAACAGTGTATGTGTCCGAATGATTATGGTTGTGAGTCTGCTGCGTGGTGCTATGTGAAATTAAATAATCCACGTCGTGAGAAGGGGCGGGTGTAGCAACTCAGGGAAAAGAAATCTCACTCCAGGATTTTGCGAGGGAAAAACAGTTAATTTAAAGGAGCATAAACCACAACAAAAACTACACCCATTAGTAGAAGCCAAATAATTGACTCGTCGTACAAACTCAGGGTATCACGCATAAGTCACACACATAAATAAATGTTGCAACACCGCAGCGATGTTCTAAAATGGAAACGGTAACTGGACGGGGTCCTGATAAAATGTCTCTGGTACTGGGATACACTCCTCTTCTATCGGGGGAAGTGGATTGACCAGTCGATGTATGCGTCTCTTCGGGTCGGGTCTCAGTGATCTGCCAATGGCAATCTGAGGACTTAAATTTGCGAGGCCTTGGAGATAATCCATCACTCGCTGGTTCAAATGCTCTTGAGCAATGATGTACTGGATAAGGTTGGCTAGCACTGGGTCTCTCTCAATGTGTCCACCGGGAAAACATGTTACTTCTCCGGGTGCTGCAAGGCTCGGAAAGTAATAATATCCTCGTTCGCGGGCATATGGTACAGCGGATCGAAGGCGAGCAATCGCTTCTTTCGCAGCAGCTTCTATGGCCAGGTGTGGGGTTGGCATAGATTTCCCCACGAAGGAAACTTCTGTTGGATCTTGGTTGGGGTCTACAGGAGGAATGTGTACTGTTGCCCAATATTCCGAGGTGGATGGGGTGATCCTTGGTTTGAACAGCTCGTACTGGGGTGGCTGGGTAGAACCCATGGTACTGTGGGTAAAATCCCACAATATTTTGACAAAGCTACCTGGGGTTGCATCTGGGGTTCTCAGATGAATGCTGGGGCTCAGCATGACAGGAAAAAGTTGTGAGTGTGGTGCACAAAGTGAGGGTTGCTGGGTAAGGTCGCAAGGTGGCCTTTATATAGCAATGGAGCCGGATCGTTTTAACGTGGTGAAAGGTAAAAAATTTGCCAGCTTAGCTCCAAAGGTCAGGTCAGTGTCAGAGATACACATATCTCATAAAGAGACGTGTTACTGTGGTTGTCGTCGGGTTGGTTTTGGTAGTTGTGCCCGGGAAATGTGCAACTATGCGCTGACCAAATATGCAAGGCTACTATTAAAACAGAGGCACAACGACAGGCTGCGTTAATATACATGGTCGCATGATTACAAAGCGAGGATACACTGAAACTCGGTGCTACTCATACGGCTTAGTCTAGCTCGTTTATGTCTAAACGGGCATGCCTGGTGGATGTCGAGGCTTCTCCACGTGTCTCGTCGTCGGAATTAGCTGGAGTGGGTTGAGGGGCTGCAGGCTCGGGGTAGCGATGAGGACCATCTCGGGGATTGTTGGCCACAATCCCGTTGGAGTGTGCTCCCAATATGCGACGAAGCACTTCTCGGGTCATCAACGCATCTCGGCTGATGGCTGGAGCTGATCTCGGGGTCTCGATCGGTTGTCCAAACAGCACGACTGGGTTGTCGGCGTTGGGCTCGTTTTCTTCTCTCGCCGGGGCTCGACGAACCAGCTCTCCACGAGCTGCAATTAAATCAATAGTGATTTGATCGCACAGTTCCTCTAGTGCACTTACATAGCGCACTAGGTGCAACAATGCAGGATCTGTCTCGTGATCTCCGTTGGCAACTTGGGGTGGTCTACCATACCCTTCACGTCTGGGGTAGTAGTGGAACGAGCGACAGTTTACTCTGGGCGACAAGTGCCTGAGATGAACTATAGCCTCTCGAGCAGCTAGTTGTATGGCTTGTGGCTCAAAGGAAGTTGTTCTTCCGGTGAACCTGTAGGGGCGTTCGGGTGCTAGACCCCTACCGTAAATGTGCACAGTGGCCCAGAATTGACGGTCTTCACCGCTCATGGGTCCTTGATACACAACAAATTCTGGTGGCTCTTCTAACGCATAGGCACGACGGGTGAGGTTTGCGAGTATGGTCACAAAACCTCCAAGGTTGGTTGCTGTGGTTTCATTGTGCACGACAGGGCCAGGCATTGTAGCTTGGTTCGGGGTAGAGGCTGTGATGTGCTGTGTTGGGACTAGTGTGCCCCTTTTTATAGGAAAAAGGGGACAGAGTCTTCCTTCGCACGCTTGCGAGAAAGGACTATTTAGGGGCCGGTCACTGGCGCCTGAGTGACAGGTTAGGTTGATAGGTTGGGCACTGACTGCCAAAAGGTGTTGGGTCACTGTGTGGCTATCTTGCACGAGAAGCTTGGCTCAGGTTTGGTTAAGGTCTAGTGGGTTGGTTTGCCTAAGTTTATAGACCCGGCTAAGATAGGATTAGCCAATGGTCAGCCTGGCTCTGATACCAAGTCTGTCACGACCGGTTTTTCAGGGTAATAAATTTCCAGAAAAGACCGTCGTGCTCATCAGCCCCAGGATTACTGTTAGCTGATGAGGCTCCAACTTGATACAGAAATTCCAAGCAGAAAACAAAATATGTAGTACAAGACCATTCTGGCCTGTGAGTACAACAAATGGTTCTAGTGGTTGATGGCGGAAGCGGGTTGTGAAACATCAGTGTCTATGGGACTCCATTTCCCACGGGAACAGCTGACCAGGTTAACTCCTATCTTCGCGAGGCTGCTATCTCCATTGTGTGGGTTCCGGGGCTGGCATCGCTTCGCTCCTCTCCGTGCAAGAAAATCTGGCCAAGACAATAGCCAGGGACAAGCCAGTGAGTACTTTGAATGTACTCGCAAACATTATGAACACAGGTATAATATAACAATGATGTGCTAAAAATATTTTATGCTCATGACGTCAGTCACAAAAGATAAATGAACTCTGATGCGTGCAAGCAAGTTATTTATAAAAATGCAATAACATGGTAGTATTAAAATTTATGAAACAAATAACAAGCAATGCCACAGTCGGGCGTCTTAGCGACACCACATAAAGGGCTTTAAAAGAAATGCCACAGTCGGGCGTCTGAGAGACACCACATAAAGGGCTTTAAAAGAAATGCCACAGTCGGGCGTCTGAGCGACACCACATAAAGGGCTTTAAAAGAAATGCCACAGTCGGGCGTCTGAGCGAGACCACATAAAG
>NC_041385.1:179366937-179398152 GCF_002162155.2 Triticum dicoccoides | reverse complement strand
AAATGCCACAGTCGGGCGTCTGAGCGACACCACATAAAGGGCTTTAAAAGAAATGCCACAGTCGGGCGTCTGAGCGACACCACATAAAGGGCTTTAATAGAAATGCCACAGTCGGGCGTCTGAGCGACACCACATAAAGGGCTTTAAAAGAAATGCCATAGTCGGGCGTCTGAGCAACACCACATAAAGGGCTTTAAAATCAACAATCATAGTGAATATCCCGGAGGTAGAACCATCCCAGAGATACTCGATAATAACAATAATATCACGGGTTAGTCAACAATAATAATAATCATAGTTATCACAAGTCACAAGTAGTAATTCCAGATCTGGTTAACAGTTTCACCTCCGAAGACCGACGCTAAGACCGCCACTTGACCCATCCCAGACTGTAATCCTTAACCATGGACACGGCTATTCGAATAGGTTTAATCTCTGCAGAGGGTGTACTCTTTACCCACGAGTAACGGATTTCTTTAGTCCATCGGGACTAATTCCGTCTACGGTCTTTTTGTTGAAAACACACCTAACTTGCACACACCAGCTTATCTCACACGTGTCTGGAATCACCCACGACACCTGTTAAGCAAACTCTAAGTGGGGAGGCTACAACCTCGCGTAGCATGGGATCAAATTTATATCGCGCGCTCTAAGGGGTGGCCTCCCCTCTCGGTCCCAACCGGAAACACCCATGCCCCCGGACCAGGTGGCCTGCCTACCAGCTACAACCGGTATCTTCCACCATGGCCTCTCTGTACGGTGTGTGCTAGAAAGAGGTTGACAACTTACTGAACCGTACTCTACTTGTTGTAGAGATGAGTGGTAGTACGAAACAAGTATGGGGGTTACTGGCACAAGACTCGATCTACGGTCGACTCAGGAGGTTTAAGTATTCCCTGCATGGTTAGTATAACGAATATATTTCAACCAACAGAGTCACCGCTCATATCACCTTGCCACGCCATACCAGACATAACCGTCCCGACGGAGACCGGCGACAAACTCATGCCTACCCAAGGCAGAGGTTTTTCCCGGGTTCCTGCCGGTATGCATGCAAGGCACATGAGGGTGATTATCATCACAAGTGTGTCCATTTCCAACAGCATGGAAATCAATAACATGCACCCATGCATATGATCATATCACATGAAATAACAAGTTTCTCCAAAGTGAGGTGATGTTATGAACGTGTCATCGAACACACAAAAATATTATGCCGGGGTTCAGAATGCTTGCCTTCAATGTGTGGAAAGGCAGGGTGCACTCCAAAACTTGAAACATTTCTCCTCTCTTCAAAAATCCTATTTTAGCAATATAAAAGAATTAACACACAAAATAAAAACAGCACCAAAAGTTGTTCTGATTTTTTTTCAAATAAATCTTAAAATAAACTAGGTGAAATTTGAGAGAGGTAGGAAAAAGAATCATTTCATTTGGAGTTGTATTTAAAAAGTTATAACCAGTCAAAGTTGTGGTCAAAATCTGTTATTTAAAATAAAACAGAAAAGAAAACGTTTCAGAGGGAAATACGCTTTCGGAGCGGGGGAAACGTACTGGGGGAATTACGCCTTCACTTAATCCCACGTGGACAGGCACGCGGTCGCTGACAGTGGGTCCAGAGGGCCCACTGGTCAGGTTTGACCAGTCTATCCCTCCTCTTTCTCTGTCCCGAGCGGAGGCGGAACTCCGGCGATCGCCGCGGCGATTGGCGGCTTTGTTCGAGAAACCGAAGCCATCCACGAGCTCAGGGGGTCGAGGCGGTCCCGCCGGTGGGTGTTACGGTCTCGGGGGTGGACGGGGTCGTCGGCGGTGAGCTTCGCGGCGGACGGAGAGCTTCGGGAGAAGAGTGTGATTGGGGTTATGGTGATTCCTGATCAACATCGAGTAGTGGGAATGGTTCACGGGAAGATGAGGAAGCTCTTGGTGGAGAGAACGGAGAGTGGGAGGTCCTGGTGGTGCCGAATTAGCCGGGGCAGTGGCGGCGGTAGGAGTTGCCGGAGATGAGGAAGAAAGCTCTCCTGGGTCGATTGGCGAGCTGGGGAAGCGTCATTGGGGTGGCCTGAGGTTGCCCGTGTGCGGGAACGGCCCGGGGCGTCCATTTATAAGCGAGGCAAGGCGGTTCCGCGGTGGCCATGGATAACCTTCCGGCAAACCGACGTTCTGTAGCAGCAGGCCATCGTGGCGGCGACGAGCGCTAGAGGACATGGCTGCGGATGAGCTCGCACTGCTCCAGGGGCCAGGTGGCGAGCTGGAGGGGTTTGGGCGGCGCTGCCCGTGGCCTGAGCCACTGCGGACGCCGGAGTGCCGCCAAGAATGCCCTGGCGGCGGCGCTGTAGCGTGCCAGGGTGGTTTGGCGCGATGCTGCGAGGCGGGGAGTGCGTGGCGAGGTGCTGCCATGTGGGCCAAAGCCAAGGGGGCCAGCGTGTCGGCTCGGGCGCGGCATCGTGCAATACGCGCGCTCTGGTCGCGTCCAGTGCGCGCACGGGAGATGTTCGACACAATGCCGCGGCATGCTACAGGTCGCAGGTGAGGTTGGGGTTTACCAGATCGAGGTTAGGAGCAACTGGGAGTCTAGTGGAGATGCTAGTTTGATCAGAGGTGCAAGCTCACAGTGCAATGCCAAAACTCATGTCAAAACTGGTCATGCCTACAGGGTGCTCGATAGAATGCCACATGCACCTAGGCATCTCTTGGGGTAGCCAAAACTTCCAGATTGGGGTCTCTTCAGATGTACAAGAGGGTGGTGGGGTTAGTTGGTCAAATGCAGCAACTTGTTAGTGCAAGTTTTACAAAACTTCAATTCTGGACAGGAAATAAATTGCATTATTTCATGAACCAAAAATGATCCAAAAGGTGCATGCTTCTGGACTTAAGGGTTTAACATGGAGGACTACAAGTAGGAGAAATAATCAAGGGTTAAAGAGCAAGCAAAAATATGGTTGCTGTACAAACCATCAAGTTGGTCCAGAATGAAAATGAGGTTGATTCACTCAATATTTTCAAAGAACAGCACTAGGTTTTTGCATAATGTGGAATCTTAGGCCATTACCCTTATCCCATAATTTTGGTGGAGGCTAGAAAGAAATATTTAAATGGGTTGTAGTGCAAAATGCACTCTGGACCAGAGAAGGAAAAATTGATGCAGAGCTCAAATCATTACATAAATAAAAGATATTTTTGTACAAAAGTGATTTAAAAACATCACATGACATCTCCAAATTTTGGTTGGAATTTTAAGTGAATTTATCAAATGGTTGTAGTTCAAATAAGGCCATTTAACCTTGAAAATCCATTCTTCAAGAAAATAAAGATCAAGCAATTAAATTAGTTAATTAGTTATACTGATAAAAGGAAAGTTTTTCTTGAGAGTTTAAACAAGTCCAATAACATATTTGAAAAGTTTTCTCTTTGGAAAAAACTCATCATCACAGGGAAGGAAATGATTTAAAAAAATCAAAATGGAGCTCAGATATCCAAAGTTTTAATTCCTGGAAAAAAATTTAATTCATTAAAACAAGGCCAAATTTTTGGGGTGTTACATCTTTTTACTCCTTTACCTCATGGCATTCTGATCTGAGTTAGTCCATTCTTCCACCGGGGGTTAAGGATTAGGATCTCTTCTCTCTATCAGGTTCACGTGTTACTAATCAGTAGTACCTTATAGGTTTGATGATTACAAGCCTAGTTCAGTTCTACTATCCTGTTATGTTACTAAGTTGGACCAGAACCTTGATATGATATTGTTGAGTGTCTATGCAATTCCTTGTAAAATGTCTCAAATCCTTTTGAGCATTTACAACCGTTATGCTGTCCAAGTTCTGCTAGAAATTCTAATGCCTTTGCATTGTGGTTATGCTTTCAGATGGCCACTCGTGACCAAAACCAAGTGGTTCGCCTGACCAGATGCATCGGTGTGACCGGTCATACGGCTATGTTAGTCCGGGTAATGATTGAGACGGGTTACCGCTGGTATCCCGAATACACAGTCGAAGAGCAGTTCCGAGACTTTAATCAAAGCCAGTATCTCTGCACTGTCAGGATATTTCCCTCTTATCCTGGTTCCACCGAGCCCCTTCACTGTTCCTATGGACTTGGTGTTACTATTGATATGGCGGTACAAGATGCTGCCTACTCCATGATGACCATCATGCGAGTCAGGACTGGCCTGCTTCGCAACACCGACTTCCGGTATATGCCAGGTTCACTTCCTGGAGCGTATGGGTATCTCCGGGCTATCTATGCTGATTCCAGTCAGGAGGACTCACTAACTCGCACCACTGCTGAGTTGCTCGAGGATAAGGACCGAGAGAGTCGGGCCTTGAGAATGGAGCTTTTCAATGCCCGTGCCGATCACTGGGCCACTTTGACTCGGTTTGCACCGGCTGTGCAAGCTGGATATATGGATATGAGAGACATGTATCCTGTTAGATCTGCTCTGCCAGACATGATGGATTGGCGTGATGTGGGGGGCATCACCCCACCTCGTGGTCCCCGCAGGCCACCGTTTGTTGGTCCAAGACCTCACCCTAGCCCTTATGGTCCACAGGCTCCTCAGGACCGTCTGTTTCCGGACGCTCACGTTGAACTTCCAGGTTATGGAGGAGACTTCTATGAGAACTACTACGGAGATGTCTAAGTTAGTAGTAGTTCCATTAGTATTGTAATAGTTGTATCTCCACCGTCCTGCGTGACTTGTGGAATATGACTTAGTGTGTATCATTCCGGAGGTGTAAGAAAAATAATGTATAGGAGCTTGGTATGCCTCCGATGAGATGTAATCTTCCTTTCACCGTAGTAGTACTTTGTTTGGTCTTGTACTAAACCTGTATGGTGTGTATGACGATGGAATAAAGAAGCAGTTTCTATATCTACCATGTCATACAGATGATCATCTTGCAATCCGAGTTATCCATTACATTCTACATTTCTATGTCAGAATCTTATCATCCTGGACTAAACCCTTGTCTTGTTTTTCCTAGGAAGGTTAACACCCGCAACAACCCTGCTCCACCAGAGCAGGCCGAAGGCAGCAGAGTTGGAGAAGCGAACCTGCCTCACCCTCCTTCTCTGGCCGAGGTTATGCTGGAGGCCGAGAGAAACAAACGGGAGACCAACCGTTTGTTGGAGCGCATCGAACATAACACAGCACATCATCAGAGAAATAACTTGGTGTCGCTCAGTGACTTCATCAAGTTACACCCACCTACCTTCCACCACTCCGTCGAGCCTCTCGACGCTGATGACTGGCTTCGGAGCATTACTCACAAGCTGCGTTCTGCACTTGTAGCTGAGGCTGATAAGGTCACCTTTGCTGCATATCATCTCAAAGGCCCCGCCAGTCTCTGGTGGGAGAACTATATGGCTATGCGCCCAGCGGGCCATGTCACTACTTGGGCAGAGTTTAGTGAGGCTTTCCGTGAACATCACATTCCGGAGGGTCTCATGGATCGTAAATGTGAGGAGTTATGCAGTTTCACCCAAGGTCGTCTCTCTGTGGACGCTTACAGCAGGGAGTTCGGTAACCTCGCACACTATGCAGCCGAAGAGGTCTCCACTGACGCCAAGAAGCAGGCAAGGTTCCGCAAGGGACTTAGCCCCGAGCTTCGCCGAGATCTCCGTCTGCATGAGTGCACCTCTTTTCAGAAGCTTGTGAACAAAGCCATCAGTGCTGAGACGGGTCAGACTGATTTTGATGCAACACGCAAGCATGGTCGTGACATGGGTTCCTCATCCGGTGTTGGACCATAGAAGCGCCGGGTGTGGGTGCCTAACACTGCCCTGCCGCCCAGATTCACACCGAGGCCATCCTATCAGGCGCCTCGTCCAGTTCAGCAGTTTGCACCAGCTAAGCCCTATGGTGGGCCAACCAACAATGCTCCTCCAAGCGCCAGCCCCGTGATGTGCTTCAAGTGTGGGGAATCAGGCCACTACATGCGCGATTGTCCTCAGACCAACCCCAACCAGACTGGAAAAGCTGTTGGCCATGGCAAGCCAGCAGGAAAGGTGTTCTATGCCAAGCCGGCCACCAGTGCACGTGGCCATGTTAATTGTGTCTCAGCTGAAGAGGCCCAAGAGGATCCCAACGTCGTTCTTGGTACGCTCCTTGTTAATTGCCACCCGGCATCTGTTCTTTTCGATACTGGAGCATCTCATTCATTCATATCCGAGAATTATGCACGCTTGCATAACACCGCATTCTGTGACATGCCTTCCTCCATGGGAATCTCTACTCCGGGTTCTAGATGGCAAACTTCTAGTGTAAGCCATGGGAATGAAATTCAGGTCGACAGACTTGTTTTCCTTGCATCGTTGATAGCTCTCAAATCATCGGATATTTACATCATCTTGGGTATGGACTGGATGTCAGCCCATCATGCCAAGATTGATTGCTTCTCTAGGACTGTTCAACTCACGCACCCTTCAGGAAAGATAGTCAATGTCTTGACCCGAATATCCAAGCGACGGCTATATTCTCTTAATGCCAGTCCATTGCCAGACCTCGAAGACGTTCCGGTAGTCCGTGACTTTCCGGATGTCTTTCCAGAAGAATTGCCAGGTGTCCCACCTGACAGAGATGTCGAGTTCGTGATAGATCTCATCCCAGGAACCGTCCCAATTTCTAGAAGACCCTATAAGATGGCACCCCAAGAACTAGCCGAACTTAAGAAACAACTCGATGAGTCCTTGAAAAAGGGTTTCATCCGTCCTAGTTCATCTCCATGGGCTTGCCCCGTCCTCTTCGTCAAGAAGAAGGATGGTACGGACCGGATGGTTGTAGATTATCGACCTGTCAACCTGGTCACAATTAAGAACAAGTATCCGCTCCCCAGGATCAACAATCTGTACGATCAGCTCGTCGGATCCTCAGTCTTCTCTAAGATGGATTTGAGGTTAGGCTACCATCAAATCAAAACCCGGAACGGGGACATCCCTAAAACGGCTTTTGTTACTCGTTACGGCCAATACGAGTACATCGTCATGTCCTTCGGTTTAACCAACGCTCCAGCCACTTTCTCCCGGTTAATGAACTCAATTTTCATGGAGTATTTGGATAAGTTCGTCGTGGTTTACCTCGATGACATACTCATCTACTCCAAGAACGAGGAAGAACATGCCGAACATCTAAGGCTAGTGTTGATGTAACTTCGAGAGCATCGCCTTTATGCCAAGTTCTCTAAATGCGAATTTTGGTTGCCAGAAGTGACCTATCTAGGACATGTAATTTCTGGTAAAGGTATTGCTGTCAATCCCGAGCAAGTTCAAGCCGTCCTTAATTGGACTCCACCTGAATCGGTCAAGCAAGTTCGGAGTTTCCTTGGCTTAGCGAGTTATTGTCGCCGCTTTGTCGAAAACTTCTACAAAGTTGCTAAACCTCTAACTGAACTCCTCAAGAAAGATAAAAAGTTCGAGTGGACTCCACAATGTGAGCACAATTTCCAGGAACTGAAAAGACGTTTAACTTCTGCTCCCGTACTGGTACCACCAGATTTCTCCAAGGACTTTGTTATCTATTGCGACGCCTCGCGACAAGGACTAGGTTGCATTCTCATGCAAGATCGACACGTAATTGCTTATGCTTCACGGCAATTACACCCACATGAGGAAAACTACCCTACTCATGATCTAGAGCTTGCAGCTGTAGTCCATGCACTAAAAACCTGGCGACATTACCTCCTCGGTAATCATTGCGAAATCTTCACTGATCATCAAAGTCTGAAGTACATATTCACCCAACCAGATTTGAATCTCAGGCAAAGACATTGGGTCGAGTTGATCACAGATTTCGACTTAGGGATAACTTATACCCCAGGAAAAGCCAATGTCATGGCTGATGCGGTAAGTCATAAATCTTATTGCAACAACCTGATGTTGCAACAAAGTCAACCACTTCTCCACGAGGAATTTCGGAAGCTTAATCTTCACATCGTTCCTCAAGGATTTCTTTCCACCTTGGTGGCGAAACCTACTCTTACGGATCAAACCATCGCTACCCAAAAACGAGATAAAGGAATATCTCGAATCAAGGAGAACATTGCTAGCGGAGATGCTAAATGTTTCTCTACAAATGATCGTGGTGTTGTATATTTTGAGAACCGTCTAGTGGTTCCCAAGAATCAACACTTACGGAAGTTGATCCTTAAGGAGGCTCATGAATCTCCTCTCACCATTCATCCCGGTAGCACTAAAATGTATCAGGACCTACGCTAGAGGTTCTGGTGGACTAGGATGAAGAGAGACATTGCTCAATTTGTTGCTAATTGCGACGTCTGTCGTCGTGTAAAAGCAGAGCATCAACGGCCTGCTGGCACCCTTCAACCCTTAGCTATTCCTGAGTGGAAATGGGATAAAATTGGTATGGATTTCATCACCGGTTTTCCCAGGACCAAGAGAGGGAATAATGCTATCTTCGTCGTTATCGACCGTCTCTCCAAAGTAGCACATTTCTTGCCTGTTCGCGAGAGTATAACCGCTAGCCAGCTAGCAGACTTGTACATCTCCCGAATAGTATCTGTCCATGGTGTTCCACTGGAAATTAACTCGGATCGAGGAAGTCTCTTCACCTCTCGATTTTGGGAAAGTTTCCAAAACGCTATGGGAACCCATCTTTCCTTTAGCACTACTTTTCACCCTCAATCAAGTGGTCAAGTAGAACGTGTCAACCAGATCCTAGAAGACATGCTTCGAGCTTCTGTTATCTCATTCGGAATGGATTGGGAGAAATGCCTTCCATTTGCCGAATTTGCTTATAACAACAGTTACCAGTCTAGCTTGGGTAAAGCCCCTTTTGAAGTTCTCTATGGACGAAGGTGTCGAACGCCTCTTAACTAGTCAGAAACCGGGGAAAGACAATTCTTTGGCCCGGATATGATCCAGGAAGCAGAAGAGCAAGTTCGCATTGTTCGTGAAAAGTTGAAAACAGCCCAATCTCGTCAAAAGAGTCAATATGACCGAAAACATAAGGCTATGACTTACGAGGTTGACGAGAAGGCTTATCTTCGGGTTACTCCTCTGAAGGGAACCCATCGCTTCGGTATCAAAGGCAAGTTGGCTCCTCGCTACACTGGACCTTTTCGCATTCTTGCCAAACGAGGAGAAGTTGCCTACCAATTGGAATTACCTCCGCTTCTCTCCAAAGTCCATGATGTCTTCCACGTTTCTCAACTCAGGCGTTGCTTCTCGGATCCTATCTGTGGAGTGGACCACGAAACGCTTGATCTTCAAGATAATCTCACTTATCGAGAATACCCCATTCGTATCCTCGATCAAGCCGAGCGTACCACTCTACGGCATAATATCAAGTTTCTCAAGGTTCAATGGTCGCACCATTCTGAGAAGGAAGCTACTTGGGAAAGGGAGGATCGTCTTCAACTTGAATATCCCGCCTTCTTTCTGGAGGAACCTAAATCTCGGGACGAGATTCTTTTGAGTGGGGGTGAGTTGTCACACCCTAGTTAGTTCATGCATTAGAGTGTTGCATCATGTCTATTTCATTTAACAGAAACCTGAAATGGGGATGACAGAACCCCCAGCCACCTCTGAATCAAACTAGGGTTTACTAAAAATATTTTCAATGAACCTGAAATGCCCTTCTAAAATGTCCATCATTTTTGTCTTGGTTCAGAACCTCTGCCAAAAGTGATGCACAGTTTCCCAGGTCATCCTAAGGTCTTTGAATTAAATCATAAGTATTTGAATTTGGGCATTTAAAATTTATAAAAATATTTCAAATGCTCAAATAATCCCAAACTAAAATGTTCCATGTTGGAAATATTCCAACTAAGGACCAGGTGCAGTTTGGTGAATTTTGGAGTTGCCTAGGTATTTTTAGAAATTCAACAAACTGACAGAATAAAAATAGAAACAGAAATAAAGGAAAAAACTTACCTGTCGCCACCCAGAGGCCCACCTGCCGGCCCAGCCCAGCCACCGCTCCAGCGAGCTGCTTGGCTCGCCAGGTAGGCAGGCAGGTGCTCGACGGCGGCACCGCAGCGCGCCACGCAGCTGCCCGTCGCCCTGCTTCCCTCTTTCGCCGCCTAGCTGGCCTGGACGAGCTCCACGTTGCACCCCGAACCCCGTGGACACCTCCATTTGCCCCCAGCTCGTCTCCCTCGCGCTCCCCAGCCATGGCTGACGCCATCGTCGCCGCACCGCCGCCGTAGTCGTGCTCCTCGTCGTCTCCACGCCGCGCCACCGTGTCCAGAAGCTCCGCCGCCCTCTACTCCTTCGAGCTAGCCGAGCCCCGAGCGCTCGCGTGCCCCGAAGCCACCGCACCGACCTCTACTGAACCGCCATCGCCGGAGATCCCCTTCGCCGTCGCCGCTGCACCAGCTCGTCCCCGACCGCGCCGTCTGTTCCCTCAAGACTGCCGTGAGCTTGGCTAACTCCCCCTCCTTTTCTTTCTCGCTCTCGTGCACCACAGCGAGCACACGTAGCTCACCCGCACGCGCCGCCGCGGAGCTCGTTGCCGACGTGCCTCCGGCTAACCACCGGCCACCTCACCTTGTCTAACATACTCACCGCGAACCCAGGGGCTCAACACACCTCAGCACGGGCCTCGCCGTGCCCCGTAGCGTCGGATCCATCTTCACCCAACTCCGGCGACCGCCAAAGTCGTCGCCGGCGACGTCTCCGGCCAACCCGAGCTCAACCACCACCACCAATAGCCGCGGCTCGGTCTTAGCTACGCGTAGATGCCTTCCGCCGCCCGTTTGGTCGCCGGAATGCACAAAAGCACTTTCGCCGCCGTGTTCGGCCTCGCCGGCGGCTAGACGCCGGTGTGTTTGACTTTGACCTTGACCAGGGTGGGCCCAGGTTGACTCCCCTGAGTCTATGACATGTGGGGCCCCTCTGCTAATTAACCCAGTTTAGTTTAAACTTAATTTAGTTAGTTTAATTATCTACTGACATGCGGGACCCACTGGTCAGTTTGACCTGGACCAGCCCATTGACCACTGACGTCATCCTGATGTAATGCTGACGCAGTAATTTATTTACTGGAATTACTTTTACACAAGAAATTCCAAAAAATGCTACAAACTTCAAAAATTCATAGAAATTAATCTGTAGCTCCAAATGCAAAGTGTTATATATGAAAAATGATCAGAAAAATCCAATCTATCCATCCGTACTGGTTTCATGCATGTTTAAACAAGCTAACCTGCTGTTTATCACAGAACAAGATAAAGCACTTTAAATGCCAACTTATGAGTTTGAACTTTGAATCTTTGGTTCAAATTAGTTCAAACCCATCTGTTCTTAGTTGCATTAGCCCAAAACACTCATTTTGCCATGTCTCATGCATGCATCACATTGTTGCATACTGTTTGGTAATATTTGTGTATCGGTGCTCTCTGCGGCAGGTTCTGCCCCCGAGGAGTACCGTGATTACCCCAACGAAGAACAATACCAGTGCATCGACCCATCAGGCAAGCAACCAACCATTTGATCATATCGATAAAATCCCATGTTCTCGCTTCTGCTCTCTTTTACTCCATTAAGACAACGCGATTCAAACTGCTGTGTGCTGCGCTAGTTGAACCCATTTCCTCTGCATGACCTGTCATTGCCACAGTAACTAGATGAAACCCACTAGCATGTGTAGGATTTTATTGAGCCATATGATTGTGTTGTTCCTACCTTGCTATGCCTGCTATGCTTAGAGTCGTGTCAGGTCTGGTTCATCTGGGTGATGGGCTAGAATGAAATGATCGTGTCAGTATGAGAGTAAGGTGTTGAACACGATTTGGTAAAGGTATCGATGAGAGGCCATGTAGGAGTACATGGTGGGTTGTTTCATTGAGGCCGTCCTTAAGCACTAAGATATGTATGTGTGATTTAAGAATCAGCTACTACCATACATTGGGCCCTGAAATATGACCCCGCTCGACTTCTTATTCACCCTAGTCCTCTGTCCAGCAGTTGCAAGTAGTTTCTGGTGTTTGTAGCCTACTGGAGGCCGTGGACAGCGCTGACCGTAGGGGTGGGCTGTGATGCGGTAGGTACGTGGCCGGGTGTACCGGATGCCCGTTTGGTATCTCGGGAACCCTGCTCACATCTTTTGGGGCTGTGAGCGAAACTTCGGCCGGATCTCCTCATGGATGGAACACAAATAGGCGATAAACCTGGACTAGAGACTTGAGTGTCTAGGTAGGTCGTGGTCTACACCCACATCGGCTTTCGCTTGAAGTCTGCCGAGCACATGTCGTGTGCAGACGCTAAGTGGTGGAAACATGTATGAAGAAGTACACCCCTGCAGGGTTAACATCATCTATTCGAATAGCCGCGTCCGCGGTAAAGGACTACTTGGTTGCCTATACAGTTCATAGACAAGTAAATGGAAACTACTAAAAGCCTCAAGATAAGCGTGAGTGCCGAGGATGGCTCTTCCCTAGGAAGACGGAGGTGGATCCTCGGTAGTGTATTGAAGTGGTGAGTAGTGGACTCGAGTGCGCAAAACTATTTCAAGTTGGAGTCTCGTAGGATAGCTTAGCCAAGAGTCAAAGCTGGCTTGCTGCAATAACCCCACCAACCCTTCTTGATAATATGCATGTATGTAGGATCTGATGTAAGTCTTGCTGAGTACCTTTGTACTCATGTTGCTTTAATTTACATTTTTCAGAAGATGCCACAACCCCTTCCGACGGGTTCTTCGTAGACGTTGACATCGATGAGTAGACTAAGGCTCAGGTGGTGATCCTGAGCAAGTGAAGGACCATGTAGTATAGCTAGGCTTACCCAAGCCTCTTTTATTTTACTAGTTGTCTGTACTCAGATGAAACACTTCCGCTGTTGGCTTGTATGCTTGTATGACTTGAATGTGGGTCGTGTGACCCGTACTTGTGTGTATGCTATGTATGGCCCTCTGAGCCTTTAAATAAAGTACTTGTGTCGTAGAGTCATGTTGTGATGCCTTGTTGTATTTGCACATATCGAGCATATTGTGTGTATGTTTGAAATGCTTGGTATGTGTGGGATCTGACTATCTAGTTGTTTATCTTTAGTAGCCTCTCTTACCGGGAAATGTCTCCTAGTGATTCCACATGGTAGCTTGCTACTGCTCCGGAACACTTAGGCTGGCCGGCATGTGTCCTTCTTCGTTCCTGTGTCTGTCCCTTTGGGGAAATGTCACGCATTGAGTACCGGAGTCCTGTTAGCCCGCTACAGCCTAGTTTACCGGAGTCCTGCTAGCCCAGTGCTACAGCCCGGAACTTACTTGCTGATGAGCGACACGTTCGATGCTGAGTCATGGATGCATGTCCATGTAAGTCTGTGCCACTTTGGGTTTACATCTAGCCATGTCAGCCCGGGCTCCTTTTCATATGGATGCTAGCAACACTATCATATACGTGTGCCAAAAGGCGCAAAATGTCCTGGGCAAAGGTAAGGCGACACCCGTGGGGATACCGTGCGTGAGGCCGCAAAGTGATATGAGGTGTTACAGGCTAGATCGATGTGACATTGAGTCGGGGTCCTGACAATGCATGTCCCTGTAAGCTTGTGCCACTTTGGGTTTACGACTAGCCATGTCAGCCCGGGCTCCTTATCATATGGATGATAGCGACACTATCATATACGTGTGCCAAAAGGCGCAAATGGTCCCGGGCAAAGGTAAGGCGACACCCGTGGGAATACCGTGCGTGAGGCCGCAAAGTGATATGAGGTGTTACATGCTAGATCGATGTGGCATTGAGTCAGGGTCCTGACAGCTTTGGTATCAGAGCTTGACTGCCTGTAGGATTACCAAGCCAAACTGGTCGAAGTTGTGTCTAGAAATGCTTTAGTTATGTAAGGGAATTGATTGTGGAAAGGAACGTAAGGCTCTTTTTACTCCTTATACCTCATGGCCTTCTGATCTGAGTCAACCTCTTCTCTTCTACGGGGATTAAGAATTAGGCCTTCTCATCTATCTATCAGGATGACGTGTTACTAATCCATAGACTTATAGAATTGTTAGTTTCGAATCTCAGTTCAGTTTCTACTACTTCCGTTTGTTCATAGCTGGTCTCAGAACCTTGATATTGTGATATTAAGTGTCTATGCCACCATTTCTCAGGATGTCTCAAATCATTTTGAGCATTTACAGTCGTTATGCTGTCCAAGTCATCCCAGGTTTCTAAACAATCTGATGCACTTGCAAATCCTTTCCCTCTGGTG
The DNA here is from genome assembly GCF_002162155.2 of Triticum dicoccoides. Classification (NCBI taxonomy): domain Eukaryota; kingdom Viridiplantae; phylum Streptophyta; class Magnoliopsida; order Poales; family Poaceae; genus Triticum; species Triticum dicoccoides. The sequence continues at coordinate 179,383,998 of NC_041385.1, read as the reverse complement.
TTTATGTTCCTTTGGGCCAGGTTAATCACACTAATTGTTGAGTTGAGGTATTCTATTGCCTCGACATATATGTTGGACTTATTATTATGACCCTAGGTATCCTAGGAGATCATCTAGTAATCTAGCCATGATTTGTGCCCCGTGTGATGACTCTGGCCTTTATTCTCGAAAGAATCCCATGACGCAATTTAGTTAGTAGGTATTCTACTCGTGGGTTTTGAACCCGATATTCACCCTACTTACTTCATGTTGATAGTGTTTGCTCGTTCCTTTAGGTTATTAGTAACCCTTGTATTAGTCCTCGAGGTCCGTGGTATTTCCTTCTTCCAAATACTATGAACCACTTATGGCAGAAGTTTGTTGGATCAAAAGATCACAACAGGAGTGCCCTCAATGAGTTCTCCATTCATAATTGTGATTCTGCCAGTTCTACCTTTCTGCATGGGTTATCTGGAAGAAAAATGTTGAACTTGGTTCGACATACTAACCTATGCATCCACAACTTAGAAAATCATATGTTCCTTTGAGTTGTCCCTCTTAGTTGTCTTCTGACCCTCGTCTATCAATTGATAGACAAGAGTAGTTGTGCACTCGAGCTCATGGATGCTTATTATTCTTGTGGTCCGTCAAGCCATTCTATTCCAGAATGACTAGGAGAAACGAACTCCAGTACCTTGTCCATTTCCAGGATTGGGTCAAAGCAGTCGTACTCTACAGATCAAATTGCTAATCTAGCTTTTGCTCTATTCTACCTTGGAGTATTACCATCTTTATATCAAGAATGTCATGGGAATTGCACACCATCCTATGAACTCTTGATGTAGTAATACTCCTCGCCATCATTACTCATTCCTCGGTTCTGTGTTGTCGCAACCGGAATACCGACAAGTGAATCGTGATGTGTGAAATCTATACTCCTAGCAACTCCGTTGCTTAGTAGTTAAAGGAAAATAACCTCACTCTTAGCATGTCGATTTTTGAATCATCACCCTAAGTATGATTGTGCTACCTAGTCCTTATTTCCGGTGCAGTCTCCGATCAATGAGTTAGGATTGTGCCAATCCCTCGCTCTTCTGGTCATATCGTCTTGCCCTGAAAAGCAAGATTGTTCTCAAGCTTAGTAACATATCGGTGGTTCATGATTCTCCGAGTGTCTCCTCGGAGGTATCACCAGGATGTCACCTGACCACTATGTTGAGCTCGTGATGAAGTTGGTTTTCGAAACCACCTTTTCTCGAAGAACCTGTGTTGGATACCCCTGAGCTAGTTGGTAAACTGAATAACAACTTGGAGAGTTGGAAGATAAAAGCTTGTCTAACTTAGTTCACTTCCAAAGGGATATCCTTGTGTGTGTGTGTGTGTGTGTTGAAGAAAGATGATATCTTCACCAATTGGTCCTCGTGATCAGTTGTTGGATCTATTGTCTTGCCCAAACTTTGATTTGAGTGTGGGCTATTCTCAAATCCAATCAGAACCAACGATGTTCGTAATGTTGTCTTACTCGTGAATTTTCCTCGAGCATACACCATTATACCTTTTGTTCTGACCAATGCTATCACCGTGTTCACATAACTGTGGAATTCCATTTATATGGAAACTGGATGAACTGTTGTTGAGCCCATCGACAACATCTTTATCTTCTCCATAATCTTGTTGAACATTAAGCTAGTATTGGAAACTTTTGAAAGCATTTCTTCCTGCTAACTCATGAAGCATATGCCTGGAAGAAAGAAGTGACTTCCTCTAATTCATGTGCATTTGATGCAAGTTGCCGCCGTGAATTCAATAAAGTCAATGTTGCTTCCTTGGAATCATCCCAAGTTAGTCACACATGTGCAAAGTATACTATGGTTTGGTAGATTAATTACCTCCACTCCATATGTATTCTGTAGCACACCAAGCCACTGATTGATTTGTTCAAGGAGAAGAAGCTCCTTCTTAAGACTATACCCTATGCAAGGACTTCGATATCCTCGATGATGGTTCCCCATCGGAACTCAGTAGTGTTTAATTGTAAGACTACCATGGGATCATGTTTGTCTGGGACAACGTGTTCACATGTTTGTAGCAGAACCAGCTCATGTTTTGGAGCTTGCTATCGTAGTTCATTTCCCGAGAATCATGCAACGTCATCTCGTCGGTTTATGTTGCAAACTTTCATTTTTCTTTCTAGACTCGATGAGTCCGGATTATTCTGACACCAGCCAGATCTGAATCTCAGGCAGATATGATGGTTGGAACTTTTCCAGGATCTATGATGTAGGTCCCGACAGGGTTGATGTTCTGGCCGATGCACCTAGTCGGAGGATCTATCACTATAGTATCTTGATTGGGCAATTTGTCCATTTTCTCCATGAGGATTTCGTAGTATTTACTCCATAGTTATTCCTTATGGATTCTTGTGCTCCCAAAGTACGACCTTTACTTGATGATCTAGATATCAAACCATATCTATGAATAGGATATGCTAGCGCATCAAGGAGAACATTAGAAGCGGAGTGCTAAATGTCTCTCGGTCGATCATCCAGATTTTGTCCCCTTGGTCTCGCTAAGGTGAAATCTGAGAAAGTGTTATCTTCCTTTGCATCTGCATCGTCCATAGCTATTCATCATGGTAGTATGTTGTGTTGTCAGCACCCTTGACACGGATGTTGGTAAAACCTTGATGAATATGGAAATGCTCAAGATCTTGAGAGCACGCACAAGCACTATGTATTATCACCAGCACTAACTGGAATTGCTCCTAGTCTTTTCGGTTATGCTATAACCACTCCAATAGTGGAATCACTCTCTACTATTGAGCTTCTCCCCAGTACTAACATCATTCCTTGTGTTTTTTCAACAAGGTAGTCCACATCATCCATTCTAATCTCGTTATGCCATTCTACCGAACCCCTTTAAACGATCGCTCGAGAATTGCCTTAGGCTGGTATAAAGAGTTTCAATGATCTCCGAATCAAAGGTAATTCTTTTTGCCACTTAAGGGAATATTTCTATGAGTCACCTCTCCCAAGGTGCCCAGTTATGGGATCATAGTAATTGTTTCCTCGCTACTTTGAAACCTCGTCAAATTATGTCTTCTGTCCTTCCTGATGCATGTCTTGCCTCTCAGCTCCAAAGATGTTTCTACGTCTCTTTCTGTGAGTTGATCTTGTGATCATTGAGATGATCCTAAGTTGCTCGAACCTCAAGAAGATAGATTCTTCTAAAACTCTCCTTTTCCTCTTGTTGTCATGTTGGATGAAGACCTTGCAAGCAAAGACGTCAAGATTGTTTTGAGTCAACAGATCAACACCTCGAGAAGACAGTTGGATCTTGGAGCTCATGTTATTAGTTTGTGTTCCCTTTGTCCTCTTACCTCACGCCTTGAATCTCGGGGCGAGATTCTTGTTTAGTGGGGGTGAGTTGTCACATCCCCAGTTCAGGCCTTGCTTGTCTTTGCTTTATCACCCATGCATCATGTTTAAATTTTATGAAACTTGAAATGGGGATTGCCTAAACCCTAGCATCAAAGGAATTCACTAGGTTCAACTAAAATATTTTCAGTGAGTTCCAAATGGCTTTAAAAAATGTTCATCATTTCTGGAAAATGCTAGAACCATAACCAAAGGTGTTGCACATTTTTCCATGACATATTTGGTCACTGAATTAAATCATATGCTATTTGCAATTGGGCATTTAAATGCTATATAATATTTTAAATGCTCAATTAATTCTGAGCTTAAGTGAGGGCTGTTGGGAATATTCCAAACAGAGCCCACAATTATTTTCAGGATTTTTGAAAACGTTTTGGTATTTTAAATAAAGCCCAGAAGTTACATGAAAATAGAAAAAAAGAAACAGAAAAACAAAGAGAGAGAGAGAGAGAGTTTTACCTGGCGCCACCCAGAGGCCCACCTGCCGGCCCAGCCCAGCCACCGCTCCAGCGAGCTGCTTGGCTTGGCCAGGCAGGCAGGCAGGTGCTCGACGGCGGCCGCAGCGTGCGCCACGCAAGTACCCGTCGCCCTGCTTCCCCCTCTCGCCCCCCTGTGACCTTGGATGAGCTCCACGTCGTGCCCCGAACCCCCTGGACACTATCACTCAGCCCCAGCTCCTCTCCCTCGCTCTCCCACGCCATGGCCGACGCCACCGCCGCCGCAACCTCGCCGTAGTTGCGCTCACCGTCAACCTCGCGCTGTGCCACCGTGTCCAGAAGCTTCGCCACCCTCTACTCCTTCGAGCTAGCCGAGCCCCGAGCGCTCGCGTGCCCCGAAGCCGCCGCACTGACCTCGACCGAACCGCCATCGCCGGAGATCCCCTTCGCCGTCGCTGCCGCATCAGCTTGCCCCCGACCGCGCCATCTGCTCCCTCGAGACCGCTGTGAGCCTGGCTACCTCCTCCCCCTTCCCTTTCTCGCTCTCGTGCACCACCACGAGCACACGTAGCTCACCCGCACGCGCCGCCGCGGAGCTCGTCGCCGACGTGTCTCCGGCTAACCACCGGCCACCCCACCTTGTCTAACACACTCACCGCGTCCCCAGGGGCCTAACGCACCTCACCACGGGCCTCGCCGTGCCCCGTAGCGTCGGATCCATCTTCACCCGACTCCGGCAACCGCCAAAGTCGTCGTCGGCGACGTCTCCGGCCACCCCGAGCTCAACCACCACTACCAATAGCCGCGGCTCGGTCTCAGCTACGCGTAGATGCCTTCCGCCGCCCGTTTGGTCGCCGGAATGCACAAAAGCACTTCCGCCGCCGTGTTCGGCCTCACCGGCGGCTAGTCGCCGGCGTGTTTGACTTTGACCTTGACCAGGGTGGGCCCAGGTTGACTCCCCATAGTCTATGACATGTGGGGCCCCTCTGCTAATTAACTCAGAGTAGTTTAAACTAATTTTAGTTAGGTTAATTAACTACTGACATGCGGGACCCACTGGTCAGGGTTGACCTGGAACGTGCCTCGTTGACCTGCTGACGTCATGATGATGTCAGACTGACGCAGTAATGCCCTTTTCTGGATTTATTCTTATTCAGAAAAATCCAGAAATTTGCCTAAACTTCTAAAATTCATAGAAATTAATCTGTAACTCCAAATGCAAAGATTTATATATGAAAAATGATCAGAAAAATCCAATCTATCCATCTGTACCATTTTCATGCATTTTAGAACAACTTTTGCTCACTGTTTAGGTCAAATCATATAAATGGCATTTAAATATCCACATATGGAGTTTGAATTTGAATCTTGCATTCAAACCAACTTCACTTAATATGGTTGGTAGTTGCATTAGCTCAATCAACAGCATATTGCCATGACATTATCATGCATCATATTTGTTGCATTGCATTGATTGTGTCCCTCTTTGTTTGCCGGTAATTGTCCCCTCTCGATAGACGTGGTTTCGACGATGAGATCGATGACACCGATGAAGAGCTATAATATCTTCAGAAGTGCCAAGCAAGCAAAAACCCCTTGTTCATTCCGATACAATCCCACTCTCTCGCTCCTACTCTCTTTTACTGCATTAGGACAACAACGATTCATCTGTTACTTGCTGTGGTAGCTGAACCCCTTTATCCTCTGCATGACCTGTCATTGCCACAGTAAATAGATGAAACCCACTAGCATGAGTAGGAGTTGTTTGAGCCCTGTTGTGCCTACTCATTCATCTTTGTTTGTCATGCCTACTATTGCTTAGAGTTGAGTCAGGTCTGATTCATCGGGAATGAATCAAAGGTGTGTGAACATGTCCTACTGCGTGTGAGCTAAGTGTGTGAACACGATTTGGTAAAGGTATCGGTGAGAGGCCATGTAGGAGTACATGGTGGGTTGTCTCATTGAAGCCGTCCTTAGGACCTGAGCTCTGTGTTTGTGATCCATGATTCAGCTACTACCATACATTGGGCCTTGAAATATGACCCCGCTCGACTTCTTATTCACCCTAGTCCTCTGTCCAGGAGTTGCAAGTAGTTTTTGGTGTTTGTAGCCTACTGGAGGCCGTGGACAGCGCTGACCGTAGGGGTGGGCTGTGGTGCGGTAGGTACGTGGCACGGTGTACCGAATGCCCGTTTGGTATCTCGGGAACCCTGTTCACATCGTTTGGGGCTGTGAGCGAAACTTCGGCCGGATCTCCTCATGGATGGAACCCGAATAGGCGATAAACCTGGACTAGAGACTTGAGTGTTTAGGTAGGTCGTGGTCTACACCCACGTCGGCTTTCGCTTGAAGTCTGCCGAGCACATGTCATGTGCAGACGCTAAGTGGTGGAAACATGTATGAAGAAGTACACCCCTGCAGGGTTAACATCATCTATTCGAATAGCCGTGTCCACGGTAAAGGACTTCTGGGTTGCCTATAACATTTCATAGACAAGTGAAAGTGGATACTCTAAAATACGCAAGATAAGTGTGAGTGCTATGGATGGCGTTCTCGTAGGAAGACGGGAGCGGATCCATAGTGGAGTATTGATATGGTGAATATGTGGACTCGTGTGCGCCACCTCAAAAGAGTTACTTGCAGTCGTAGTTCAGGATAGCCACCAAGACAAAGCTGGCTTGCTGCAGTTAAACCCCACCATCCCCTTTGTTGATAATGATGCATATGTAGTTAGTTCTGATGTAAGTCTTGCTGGGTACATTTGTACTCACGTTTGCCTATTTTATGTTTTTGCAGAGAGACGTCAGTCTCGTTAGTAGTTCTGCGTGGACTTCGACGTTTAGCTTGTTACCTCAGCTACGATCTTGTGCCCTCGGCAGGATCAAGTAGATAGTAAGGCTTTCAAGCCTTTTTCATTTGTAGATGTCTGTAGTCAGACATGTTGAGCTTCCGCTTGTGCTTTGACTTGTATGCTCTAAATGTTGGGTCATGAGACCCATGTTTGTAATATCTCGCTCCTTGGAGCCTAATGAATAAATACTTGAGTCATAGAGTCATGTTGTGATGCCATGTTGTATTTGCACATATCGAGCATATTGTGTGTATGTTATTGAAATGCTTGGTATGTGTGGGATCTGACTATCCAGTTGTTTATCCTTAGTAGCCTCTCTTACCGGGAAATGTCTCCTAGTGTTTCCACCGAGCCATGGTAGCTTGCTACTGCTCCGGAACACTTAGGCTAGCCGGCATGTGTCCTTCTTCGTTCCTGTGTCTGTCCCTTCGGGGAAATGTCACGCGATGAATACCGGAGTCCTGTTAGCCCGCTACAGCCCGGTTCACCGGAGTCCTACTAGCCCAGTGCTACAGCCTGGATTCACTCGCTGATGACCGACACGTTCGATGATGGGTCATGGATGTCTGTCCCTGTAAGCTTGTGCCACTTTGGGTTTACGACTAGCCATGTCAGCCCGGGCTCCTTATCATATGGATGCTAGCGACACTACCATATACGTGTGCCAAAAGGCGCAAACGGTCCTGGGCAAAGGTAAGGCGACACCCGTGGGAATACCGTGCGTGAGGCCGCAAAGTGATATGAGGTGTTACATGCTAGATCGATGTGGCATTGAGTCGGGGTCCTGACAATCGTCGTCCATGGCGTCGATGTCTTCGGAGTCGTAGTCTAGCATGTCGGTTAGATCGTCGACAGTGGCTACAAAGTGGGTGGTGGGTGGGCTCTGAATTTCTTCGTCGTCCGTATCCCAACCATCCTGGTCATAATCCGACCAGGACTCTCCGGATAGCGAGAGATGCTTTAGCGAATTTAGGATGTCGCCAAAGGCCAAGTGTTGGAAGATGTCCGCGGCGGTGAATTCCATAACCGGCGCCCAATCAGATTCGATTGGCAGGGGCGTGGGAGGTCCGGAGTGCGGCAAGGAGTCCGGCACCTCGGAGTCACGAGCTTCGCGAGGGACAAGGTTAGTGTTCGGCTCCATCGCCGTGGAAGTTGGAGCCCCCGAGGCGTTTCCAACCACCAGTCCTCGATCTGGGCGATCGGCTCCGGTTTAATGGCCGGAGCGGATTCTTGTGCGGCCACCAAGGCACTGTTCGGCGGTAGAGCTAGATCATGCCCATCATAACAGTGCGGCACGCTTGGCTGTGGTTCGAGTCCGTCGAAGATCAAGTCCCCGCGGATGTCGGCCGTGAAGTTCAGGCTTCCGAATCTGACCTGACGGCCAGGGGCGTAGCTTTCGATCTGCTCCAGATGGCCAAGTGAATTAGCCCGCAGTGCGAAGCCGCCGAATACGAAGATCTGTCCGGGGAGAAAAGTCTCACCCTGGACAGCGTTGTTGATTGAAGAAGCCATCGAGCCTATCGGTGACGACACAGAGGAACTCCCAATGAAAGCACCAATGTCGGTGTCAAAACTGGCGGATCTCGGGTATGGGGTCCCGAACTGTGCGTCTAGGCGGATGGTAACAGGAGACAAGGGACATGATGTTTTACCCAGGTTCGGGCCCTCTTGATGGAGGTAAAACCCTACGTCCTGCTTGATTAATATTGATGATATGGGTAGTACAAGAGTGGATCTACCACGAGATCAAGGAGGCTAAACCCTAAAGCTAGCCTATGGTATGATTGTTGTAATGTATGTTATGTCCTGCGGACTAAAGCCCTCCGGTTTATATAGACACCGGAGAAGGCTAGGGTTACACAGAGTCGGTTACAATGGTAGGAGATCTACATATCCGTATCACCAAGCTTGCCTTCCACGCCAAGGAAAGTCCCATCCGGACACGGGACGGAGTCTTCAATCTTGTATCTTCGTAGTCTTGGAGTCCGGTGGACGATGATAGTCCGGCTGTCCGGACACCCCCTAGTCCAGGACTCCCTCAGCAGGCCCTATTTGTTAGTGAGAAGCCAGAAGGCGGTGAGCCCGGACCAGTTGGCACGAGGGGAGGCCGCCACCTAGCAGGCGGACCTCTCCTTCCCTCAAAGTCCGTGCGCCATTAATCAGAAGAGATGGGGAGTGGCTACAGTGATCGCCTGCCAGGCGGCGTTACTGTAGCCATGCCTTCCCCGACAAAGCACTCATCATCAGTGGCATTGCCACAGTACTAAGCAGCCGGCAGGACCCGCCAGCGGCGGGCACGACCTGTCGGCTAAGTACGACATAGCCAACAGGGCCCACCAGGTGGCGGGCCTGAGCGACGGGCGGAGAAGCCGACGCCCACAGACACTAACGGCCGGGTGCTTCACCCGGCCAGATTACCATTGTACCCCTGGGGGTATGCCTAAATAAAAGCCCCTCAGGGCACCCATGCAAAGGGTTCAGCCTCATTAAGACCTCAGACCACCCACGCCCACGTATAGAGAGAGGAAGTTAGGGCTAGCCTCGTTCTTCTTCCCCCTCTAGAGAAATAGCTCAAGGAGCAAGCTTGTAGCCACCATTGTTGCTTCAATGATCATGCGGAGACCCCGCAGAGCAGGAGTAGGGGTGTTATCTCCTAGGAGAGCCCCGTACCTGGGTAATATTCACCGGCGGGCATGTTTGCGCCTTATCCCGTTTCCTGGCACCGGCGACGTATTATTATCCCCCTCCATGATAAGCCATCCTTTGGCATATATCGCACGAAACCCCCGACACCACTCGGGGGCATCCCCAAGCTTAGTTGGTTGCTCATTCCTGGATAATATCTTGGGATGCCAGGGCATCCCCAAGCTTAGGCTCTTCTACTCCTGATTCCTTCATCCATCGGAAGATAACCCAAAACTTGAAAACTTCAATCAAACAAAACTCAACAATACCTTCATGACATCTGTTAGTATAAGAATAATAAATCACTATTATAAGTGGTGTATCAAACCAATTCATATTTTGTTCTTGCATTATATCTACTGTATTCCAACTTTTCTATGGCAAAAACTCATCAAAGAAAACCATAGAGCCATCAAAATAAGCACACAACACAATGAAAACAGAATATGTCAAAACACAATAGTCTGTAGCAATCTAACTATTTCAAATACTTCTGTAACTCCAAAAATTCTGAAACATTAGGACGACCTGAGCAATTTGTATATTGATCTACTGCAAGTAGAATGTGTATTTTATCCCTCTCTGGTAAGAATGGAAATTATTTTCGCGAGCGCAAAAGTTTCTGTTTTTTCAGCAAGATCAAACAACTATCATCCAAGAAGATCCTAAAGGCTTTACTTGGCAGAAACACTAACTAAAACACAAAAACACATTCATAACAATAGCATAATTGTGTTAATACTCAAAAACAGGAAGCAAAAAGCAAAATATAAATTGTATTCATTGGGTTGCCTCCCAACAAGCGCTATAGTTTTACGCCCTTAGCTAGCCTTAAGCAAGGATCTAAGTTTTTGTCATCTTTGGTTCGAGATCCATAAGATGCCCTCAGGATTGATTCATATGGTGGCCTAATTATTGTTCTAGGAAAGTGTTACATACCCTTCCTCAAAGGAAACTGGAACTTAATATTGCCTTCTTTCATATCAACCACGGCACCGATAGTGCATAAAAACGGTCTACCAAGAATAATTGGACACGACAAATTGCAATCAATATCAAGAACAATAAAGTCCATGGGCACATAATTCCTATTTGCAAGAATAAGAACATCATTAATTCTTACCATAGGCTTTTTAATAGTAGAATCCGCCAAGTGCAAATTTAAAGAGCATGATTCAAGATCGGTAAGACCAAGCACATCACATAAAGATTTCAGAATAGTAGAAACAGTAGCACCCAAGTCACACAAAGCAAAACACTCATAATTTTTAATCTTGAGTTTGATATTAGGTTCCCACTCATCATGCAATTTTCTAGGAATTAATACTTGTAATTCCAATTTTTCGTCAAAAGCTTTCATCATAGCATCAACTATATGTTTAGTAAAAGCTTCATTTTGTTCATAAGCATGGGGTGAATTTATCATGTATTGCAACAAAGAAATACAATATAAATCAAAGAGCAACTATCATAATTAAACTCTTTGTAATCCAAAAGAGTGGGCACATCACTAGCTAAAGTATTGACCTCTTCAAACCTACTTTTATCAATTTTCTCAACAAGATTTTCACCCTCCGAATCATTGGGACGCCTTCTACCTAAAGTTGACTCTTCTCCAGTCCATTTTTCATCTATATTGACTTTACTAAGCAAGGAATCAATAAAAGAAACACCAATTGTTTTAAGATCTTCATCACTTTATCCTCTAGTGAGGTTGGTAAGGCGACCATTTGATTAACTAGAGTAGCTTGTGCATCGAATATTTTTCCTAGCAAACTTTTAGCAAAAGCATACTTAGATTGGAGATTGCAAACTTCTCTACTAATATCATCAAGTTGTTTTGTTATAGCATCAAGCACAACAGAGTGCTCCTTAAGTTCTTCAGTAAAATACTTATTATGCTCAAATTGTGTAGTCATATATTCCTTAGTACTTTTCTCAATTTCAAGCAAAATATTGGGGTAAGGAACATCATAATATTTTCTTTGAGGCATCATGACTATGCAAACAAGGGTGCACGCAAAAAATATCCGGCAAGAAAACAACGAACGGAAAAGAGGGGCGAATAAAACGGCAAATTTTTGTGAAGTGGTGGAGAGGAAAACGAGAGGCAAATGGCAAATAATGTAAATTGCGAGGAGATGAGATTTGTGATTAGGAACCTAGTATATGTTGAAGATCTTCCCGGCAACGGCGCCAGAAATTCCTTTTGATGTCGCTTGAAGCTACGTTGGTATTTTCCCAAAGAGGAAGGGATGATGCAGCATAGCGGCGGTAGGTATTTCCCTCAGATATGATACCAAGGTTATCGAACCAGTAGGAGAACCAAGCAACACAACATAAACAGCCCCTGCACATAGATAACAAATCCTCGCAACCTGACGTCTTAAAGGGGTTGTCAATCCCTTTCGGGTAATGATGCTAGAAATTGGTGCGTGATGGGAGAAAGTTGTAATAGATTGAATAAATAGAGCGCAAATAAAATAAAGTGCAGCAAAGTATTTTTGGGTTTTTGGAAATATAGATCTGAAAATAAAAGCAAATAAAAGTAGATCGCAAAGGCAAATAATATGAGAAAGAGACCCGGGGGCCGTAGGTTTTACTAGTGGCTTCTCTCGAGAAAAATAGCAAACGGTGGACGAACAAATGACTGTTGGGAAATTGATAGAACTTCAAATACTCATGACGATATCCAGGCAATGATCATTACATAGGCATCACGTCCAAGATTAGTAGATCGACTCCTGCCCGCATGTACTACGATTACTCCAAACATGGACCGCTATCCAGCATGCATCTAGTGTATTAAGTTCATGGAGAAACAGAGTAATGCAATAAGAACGATGACATGATGTAGACAAGATATATCTATGTAGAGATAGACCCCATCGTTTTATTCTTAGTAGCAACAATATATACGTGTCGGTTCCCCTTCTGTAACTGGGATCAAGCACCATAAGATCGAACCCAATACAAAGCACCTCTTCCCATTGCAAGATAAATAGATCAAGTTGGCCAAACAAAACCCAAATATCGGAGAAGAAATACGAGGCTATAAGCAATCATGCATAAAAGGGATCAAAGAAACTCAAATACTTTCATGGATATAAAAAGATAGATCTGATCATAAACTCAAAGTTCATCGATCCCAACAAACACACCGCAAAAAGAGTTACATCATATGGATCTCCAAGAGACCATTGTATTGAGAATCAAGAGAGAGAGAGGAAGCCATCCATCTACTAACTACGGACCCGAAGGTCTACAAATAACTACTCACGCATCATCGGAGAGGCAGCAATGGAGGTGGTGAACCCCATCTGAGATGGTGTCTAGATTGGATCTGGTGGTTCTGGACTCTACGGCTACTGAATCAATATTTCTTCGACTCCCCTAGGGTTTGGGGAATATTAGGGTATTTATAGAGCAAAGAGGCGGTCCGGGGGGCACCCGAGGTGGGCACCACCCACCAGGGCGCACCTGGGCATCCTGGCACGCCCTGGTGGGTTGTGCTCCCCTCGGGGCACCCCCCCAGGCGCAGCCAGGGCCTATTGTGTTCCTTCTAGCCCATAAAAATTGGCCACTACATGCGCGATTGTCCTCAGACCAACCCCAACCAGACTGGAAAAGCTGTTGGCCATGGCAAGCCAGCAGGAAAGGTGTTCTATGCCAAGCCGGCCACCAGTGCACGTGGCCATGTTAATTGTGTCTCAGCTGAAGAGGCCCAAGAGGATCCCAACGTCGTTCTTGGTACGCTCCTTGTTAATTGCCACCCGGCATCTGTTCTTTTCGATACTGGAGCATCTCATTCATTCATATCCGAGAATTATGCACGCTTGCATAACACCGCATTCTGTGACATGCCTTCCTCCATGGGAATCTCTACTCCGGGTTCTAGATGGCAAACTTCTAGTGTAAGCCATGGGAATGAAATTCAGGTCGACAGACTTGTTTTCCTTGCATCGTTGATAGCTCTCAAATCATCGGATATTTACATCATCTTGGGTATGGACTGGATGTCAGCCCATCATGCCAAGATTGATTGCTTCTCTAGGACTGTTCAACTCACGCACCCTTCAGGAAAGATAGTCAATGTCTTGACCCGAATATCCAAGCGACGGCTATATTCTCTTAATGCCAGTCCATTGCCAGACCTCGAAGACGTTCCGGTAGTCCGTGACTTTCCGGATGTCTTTCCAGAAGAATTGCCAGGTGTCCCACCTGACAGAGATGTCGAGTTCGTGATAGATCTCATCCCAGGAACCGTCCCAATTTCTAGAAGACCCTATAAGATGGCACCCCAAGAACTAGCCGAACTTAAGAAACAACTCGATGAGTCCTTGAAAAAGGGTTTCATCCGTCCTAGTTCATCTCCATGGGCTTGCCCCGTCCTCTTCGTCAAGAAGAAGGATGGTACGGACCGGATGGTTGTAGATTATCGACCTGTCAACCTGGTCACAATTAAGAACAAGTATCCGCTCCCCAGGATCAACAATCTGTACGATCAGCTCGTCGGATCCTCAGTCTTCTCTAAGATGGATTTGAGGTTAGGCTACCATCAAATCAAAACCCGGAACGGGGACATCCCTAAAACGGCTTTTGTTACTCGTTACGGCCAATACGAGTACATCGTCATGTCCTTCGGTTTAACCAACGCTCCAGCCACTTTCTCCCGGTTAATGAACTCAATTTTCATGGAGTATTTGGATAAGTTCGTCGTGGTTTACCTCGATGACATACTCATCTACTCCAAGAACGAGGAAGAACATGCCGAACATCTAAGGCTAGTGTTGATGTAACTTCGAGAGCATCGCCTTTATGCCAAGTTCTCTAAATGCGAATTTTGGTTGCCAGAAGTGACCTATCTAGGACATGTAATTTCTGGTAAAGGTATTGCTGTCAATCCCGAGCAAGTTCAAGCCGTCCTTAATTGGACTCCACCTGAATCGGTCAAGCAAGTTCGGAGTTTCCTTGGCTTAGTGAGTTATTGTCGCCGCTTTGTCGAAAACTTCTACAAAGTTGCTAAACCTCTAACTGAACTCCTCAAGAAAGATAAAAAGTTCGAGTGGACTCCACAATGTGAGCACAGTTTCCAGGAACTGAAAAGACGTTTAACTTCTGCTCCCGTACTGGTACCACCAGATTTCTCCAAGGACTTTGTTATCTATTGCGACGCCTCACGACAAGGACTAGGTTGCATTCTCATGCAAGATCGACACGTAATTGCTTATGCTTCACGGCAATTACACCCACATGAGGAAAACTACCCTACTCATGATCTAGAGCTTGCAGCTGTAGTCCATGCACTAAAAACCTGGCGACATTACCTCCTCGGTAATCATTGCGAAATCTTCACTGATCATCAAAGTCTGAAGTACATATTCACCCAACCAGATTTGAATCTCAGGCAAAGACATTGGGTCGAGTTGATCACAGATTTCGACTTAGGGATAACTTATACCCCAGGAAAAGCCAATGTCATGGCTGATGCGGTAAGTCATAAATCTTATTGCAACAACCTGATGTTGCAACAAAGTCAACCACTTCTCCACGAGGAATTTCGGAAGCTTAATCTTCACATCGTTCCTCAAGGATTTCTTTCCACCTTGGTGGCGAAACCTACTCTTACGGATCAAATCATCGCTACCCAACAACGAGATAAAGGAATATCTCGAATCAAGGAGAACATTGCTAGCGGAGATGCTAAATGTTTCTCTACAAATGATCGTGGTGTTGTATATTTTGAGAACCGTCTAGTGGTTCCCAAGAATCAACACTTACGGAAGTTGATCCTTAAGGAGGCTCATGAATCTCCTCTCACCATTCATCCCGGTAGCACTAAAATGTATCAGGACCTACGCTAGAGGTTCTGGTGGACTAGGATGAAGAGAGACATTGCTCAATTTGTTGCTAATTGCGACGTCTGTCGTCGTGTAAAAGCAGAGCATCAACGGCCTGCTGGCACCCTTCAACCCTTAGCTATTCCTGAGTGGAAATGGGATAAAATTGGTATGGATTTCATCACCGGTTTTCCCAGGACCAAGAGAGGGAATAATGCTATCTTCGTCGTTATCGACCGTCTCTCCAAAGTAGCACATTTCTTGCCTGTTCGCGAGAGTATAACCGCTAGCCAGCTAGCAGACTTGTACATCTCCCGAATAGTATCTCTCCATGGTGTTCCACTGGAAATTAACTCGGATCGAGGAAGTCTCTTCACCTCTCGATTTTGGGAAAGTTTCCAAAACGCTATGGGAACCCATCTTTCCTTTAGCACTACTTTTCACCCTCAATCAAGTGGTCAAGTAGAACGTGTCAACCAGATCCTAGAAGACATGCTTCGAGCTTCTGTTATCTCATTCGGAATGGATTGGGAGAAATGCCTTCCATTTGCCGAATTTGCTTATAACAACAGTTATCAGTCTAGCTTGGATAAAGCCCCTTTTGAAGTTCTCTATGGACGAAGGTGTCGAACGCCTCTTAACTAGTCAGAAACCGGGGAAAGACAATTCTTTGGCCCGGATATGATCCAGGAAGCAGAAGAGCAAGTTCGCATTGTTCGTGAAAAGTTGAAAACAGCCCAATCTCGTCAAAAGAGTCAATATGACCGAAAACATAAGGCTATGACTTACGAGGTTGACGAGAAGGCTTATCTTCGGGTTACTCCTCTGAAGGGAACCCATCGCTTCGGTATCAAAGGCAAGTTGGCTCCTCTCTACACTGGACCTTTTCGCATTCTTGCCAAATGAGGAGAAGTTGCCTACCAATTGGAATTACCTCCGCTTCTCTCCAAAGTCCATGATGTCTTCCACGTTTCTCAACTCAGGCGTTGCTTCTCGGATCCTATCTGTGGAGTGGACCACGAAACGCTTGATCTTCAAGATAATCTCACTTATCGAGAATACCCCATTCGTATCCTCGATCAAGCCGAGCGTACCACTCTACGGCATAATATCAAGTTTCTCAAGGTTCAATGGTCGCACCATTCTGAGAAGGAAGCTACTTGGGAAAGGGAGGATCGTCTTCAACTTGAATATCCCGCCTTCTTTCTGGAGGAACCTAAATCTCGGGACGAGATTCTTTTGAGTGGGGGTGAGTTGTCACACCCTAGTTAGTTTATGCATTAGAGTGTTGCATCATGTCTATTTCATTTAACAGAAACCTGAAATGGGGATGACAGAACCCCCAGCCACCTCTGAATCAAACTAGGGTTTACTAAAAATATTTTCAATGAACCTGAAATGCCCTTCTAAAATGTCCATCATTTTTGTCTTGGTTCAGAACCTCTGCCAAAAGTGATGCACAGTTTCCCAGGTCATCCTAAGGTCTTTGAATTAAATCATAAGTATTTGAATTTGGGCATTTAAAATTTATAAAAATATTTCAAATGCTCAAATAATCCCAAACTAAAATGTTCCATGTTGGAAATATTCCAACTAAGGACCAGGTGCAGTTTGGTGAATTTTGGAGTTGCCTAGGTATTTTTAGAAATTCAACAAACTGACAGAATAAAAATAGAAACAGAAATAAAGGAAAAAACTTACCTGTCGCCACCCAGAGGCCCACCTGCCGGCCCAGCCCAGCCACCGCTCCAGCGAGCTGCTTGGCTCGCCAGGTAGGCAGGCAGGTGCTCGACGGCGGCACCGCAGCGCGCCACGCAGCTGCCCGTCGCCCT
>NC_041385.1:179365020-179365586 GCF_002162155.2 Triticum dicoccoides | reverse complement strand
GTGTTTGACTTTGACCTTGACCAGGGTGGGCCCAGGTTGACTCCCCTGAGTCTATGACATGTGGGGCCCCTCTGCTAATTAACCCAGTTTAGTTTAAACTTAATTTAGTTAGTTTAATTATCTACTGACATGCGGGACCCACTGGTCAGTTTGACCTGGACCAGCCCATTGACCACTGACGTCATCCTGATGTAATGCTGACGCAGTAATTTATTTACTGGAATTACTTTTACACAAGAAATTCCAAAAAATGCTACAAACTTCAAAAATTCATAGAAATTAATCTGTAGCTCCAAATGCAAAGTGTTATATATGAAAAATGATCAGAAAAATCCAATCTATCCATCCGTACTGGTTTCATGCATGTTTAAACAAGCTAACCTGCTGTTTATCACAGAACAAGATAAAGCACTTTAAATGCCAACTTATGAGTTTGAACTTTGAATCTTTGGTTCAAATTAGTTCAAACCCATCTGTTCTTAGTTGCATTAGCCCAAAACACTCATTTTGCCATGTCTCATGCATGCATCACATTGTTGCATACTGTTTGGTAATATTTGTGTATC
>NC_041385.1:179364331-179364853 GCF_002162155.2 Triticum dicoccoides | reverse complement strand
GTGCTCTCTGCGGCAGGTTCTGCCCCCGAGGAGTACCGTGATTACCCCAACGAAGAACAATACCAGTGCATCGACCCATCAGGCAAGCAACCAACCATTTGATCATATCGATAAAATCCCATGTTCTCGCTTCTGCTCTCTTTTACTCCATTAAGACAACGCGATTCAAACTGCTGTGTGCTGCGCTAGTTGAACCCATTTCCTCTGCATGACCTGTCATTGCCACAGTAACTAGATGAAACCCACTAGCATGTGTAGGATTTTATTGAGCCATATGATTGTGTTGTTCCTACCTTGCTATGCCTGCTATGCTTAGAGTCGTGTCAGGTCTGGTTCATCTGGGTGATGGGCTAGAATGAAATGATCGTGTCAGTATGAGAGTAAGGTGTTGAACACGATTTGGTAAAGGTATCGATGAGAGGCCATGTAGGAGTACATGGTGGGTTGTTTCATTGAGGCCGTCCTTAAGCACTAAGATATGTATGTGTGATTTAAGAATCAGCTACTACCATACATTGGGCC
>NC_041385.1:179281894-179362332 GCF_002162155.2 Triticum dicoccoides | reverse complement strand
GGTCCCGGGCAAAGGTAAGGCGACACCCGTGGGAATACCGTGCGTGAGGCCGCAAAGTGATATGAGGTGTTACATGCTAGATCGATGTGGCATTGAGTCAGGGTCCTGACAGCTTTGGTATCAGAGCTTGACTGCCTGTAGGATTACCAAGCCAAACTGGTCGAAGTTGTGTCTAGAAATGCTTTAGTTATGTAAGGGAATTGATTGTGGAAAGGAACGTAAGGCTCTTTTTACTCCTTATACCTCATGGCCTTCTGATCTGAGTCAACCTCTTCTCTTCTACGGGGATTAAGAATTAGGCCTTCTCATCTATCTATCAGGATGACGTGTTACTAATCCATAGACTTATAGAATTGTTAGTTTCGAATCTCAGTTCAGTTTCTACTACTTCCGTTTGTTCATAGCTGGTCTCAGAACCTTGATATTGTGATATTAAGTGTCTATGCCACCATTTCTCAGGATGTCTCAAATCATTTTGAGCATTTACAGTCGTTATGCTGTCCAAGTCATCCCAGGTTTCTAAACAATCTGATGCACTTGCAAATCCTTTCCCTCTGGTGTTTATGTTCCTTTGGGCCAGGTTAATCACACTAATTGTTGAGTTGAGGTATTCTATTGCCTCGACATATATGTTGGACTTATTATTATGACCCTAGGTATCCTAGGAGATCATCTAGTAATCTAGCCATGATTTGTGCCCCGTGTGATGACTCTGGCCTTTATTCTTGAAAGAATCCCATGACGCAATTTAGTTAGTAGTTATTCTACTCGTGGGTTTTGAACCCGATATTCACCCTACTTACTTCATGTTGATAGTGTTTGCTTGTTCCTTTAGGTTATTAGTAACCCTTGTATTAGTCCTCGAGGTCCATGGTATTTCCTTCTTCCAAATACTATGAACCACTTATGGCAGAAGTTTGTTGGATCAAAAGATCACAACAGGAGTGCCCTCGATGAGTTCTCCATTCATAATTGTGATTCTGCCAGTTCTACCTTTCTGCATGGGTTATCTGGAAGAAAAATGTTGAACTTGGTTCGACATACTAACCTATGCATCCACAACTTAGAAAATCATATGTTCCTTTGAGTTGTCCCTCTTAGTTGTCTTCTGACCCTCGTCTATCAATTGATAGACAAGAGTAGTTGTGCACTCGAGCTCATGGATGCTTATTATTCTTGTGGTCCGTCAAGCCATTCTATTCCAGAATGACTAGGAGAAACGAACTCCAGTACCTTGTCCATTTCCAGGATTGGGTCAAAGCAGTCGTACTCTACAGATCAAATTGCTAATCTAGCTTTTGCTCTATTCTACCTTGGAGTATTACCATCTTTATATCAAGAATGTCATGGGAATTGCACACCATCCTATGAACTCTTGATGTAGTAATACTCCTCACCATCATTACTCATTCCTCGGTTCTGTGTTGTCGCAACCGGAATACCGACAAGTGAATCGTGATGTGTGAAATCTATACTCCTAGCAACTCCGTTGCTTAGTAGTTAAAGGAAAATAACCTCACTCTTAGCATGTCGATTTTTGAATCATCACCCTAAGTATGATTGTGCTACCTAGTCCTTATTTCCGGTGCAGTCTCCGATCAATGAGTTAGGATTGTGCCAATCCCTCGCTCTTCTGGTCATATCGTCTTGCCCTGAAAAGCAAGATTGTTCTCAAGCTTAGTAACATATCGGTGGTTCATGATTCTCCGAGTGTCTCCTCGGAGGTATCACCAGGATGTCACCTGACCACTATGTTGAGCTCGTGATGAAGTTGGTTTTCGAAACCACCTTTTCTCGAAGAACCTGTGTTGGATACCCCTGAGCTAGTTGGTAAACTGAATAACAACTTGGAGAGTTGGAAGATAAAAGCTTGTCTAACTTAGTTCACTTCCAAAGGGATATCCTTGTGTGTGTGTGTGTGTGTTGAAGAAAGATGATATCTTCACCAATTGGTCCTCGTGATCAGTTGTTGGATCTATTGTCTTGCCCAAACTTTGATTTGAGTGTGGGCTATTCTCAAATCAAATCAGAACCAACGATGTTCGTAATGTTGTCTTACTCGTGAATTTTCCTCGAGCATACACCATTATACCTTTTGTTCTGACCAATGCTATCACCGTGTTCACATAACTGTGGAATTCCATTTATATGGAAACTGGATGAACTGTTGTTGAGCCCATCGACAACATCTTTATCTTCTCCATAATCTTGTTGAACATTAAGCTAGTATTGGAAACTTTTGAAAGCATTTCTTCCTGCTAACTCATGAAGCATATGCCTAGAAGAAAGAAGTGACTTCCTCTAATTCATGTGCATTTGATGCAAGTTGCCGCCGTGAATTCAATAAAGTCAATGTTGCTTCCTTGGAATCATCCCAAGTTAGTCACACATGTGCAAAGTATACTATGGTTTGGTAGATTAATTACCTCCACTCCATATGTATTCTGTAGCACACCAAGCCACTGATTGATTTGTTCAAGGAGAAGAAGCTCCTTCTTAAGACTATACCCTATGCAAGGACTTCGATATCCTCGATGATGGTTCCCCATCGGAACTCAGTAGTGTTTAATTGTAAGACTACCATGGGATCATGTTTGTCTGGGACAACGTGTTCACATGTTTGTAGCAGAACCAGCTCATGTTTTGGAGCTTGCTATCGTAGTTCATTTCCCGAGAATCATGCAACGTCATCTCGTCGGTTTATGTTGCAAACTTTCATTTTTCTTTCTAGACTCGATGAGTCCGGATTATTCTGACACCAGCCAGATCTGAATCTCAGGCAGATATGATGGTTGGAACTTTTCCAGGATCTATGATGTAGGTCCCGACAGGGTTGATGTTCTGGCCGATGCACCTAGTCGGAGGATCTATCACTATAGTATCTTGATTGGGCAATTTGTCCATTTTCTCCATGAGGATTTCGTAGTATTTACTCCATAGTTATTCCTTATGGATTCTTGTGCTCCCAAAGTACGACCTTTACTTGATGATCTAGATATCAAACCATATCTATGAATAGGATATGCTAGCGCATCAAGGAGAACATTAGAAGCGGAGTGCTAAATGTCTCTCGGTCGATCATCCAGATTTTGTCCCCTTGGTCTCGCTAAGGTGAAATCTGAGAAAGTGTTATCTTCCTTTGCATCTGCATCGTCCATCGCTATTCATCATGGTAGTATGTTGTGTTGTCAGCACCCTTGACACGGATGTTGGTAAAACCTTGATGAATATGGAAATGCTCAAGATCTTGAGAGCACGCACAAGCACTATGTATTATCACCAGCACTAACTGGAATTGCTCCTAGTCTTTTCGGTTATGCTATAACCACTCCAATAGTGGAATCACTCTCTACTATTGAGCTTCTCCCCAGTACTAACATCATTCCTTGTGTTTTTTTCAACAAGGTAGTCCACATCATCCATTCTAATCTGGTTATGCCATTCTACCGAACCCCTTTAAACGATCGCTCGAGAATTGCCTTAGGCTGGTATAAAGAGTTTCAATGATCTCCGAATCAAAGGTAATTCTTTTTGCCACTTAAGGGAATATTTCTATGAGTCACCTCTCCCAAGGTGCCCAGTTATGGGATCATAGTAATTGTTTCCTCGCTACTTTGAAACCTCGTCAAATTATGTCTTCTGTCCTTCCTGATGCATGTCTTGCCTCTCAGCTCCAAAGATGTTTCTACGTCTCTTTCTGTGAGTTGATCTTGTGATCATTGAGATGATCCTAAGTTGCTCGAACCTCAAGAAGATAGATTCTTCTAAAACTCTCCTTTTCCTCTTGTTGTCATGTTGGATGAAGACCTTGCAAGCAAAGACGTCAAGATTGTTTTGAGTCAACAGATCAACACCTCGAGAAGACAGTTGGATCTTGGAGCTCATGTTATTAGTTTGTGTTCCCTTTGTCCTCTTACCTCACGCCTTGAATCTCGGGGCGAGATTCTTGTTTAGTGGGGGTGAGTTGTCACATCCCCAGTTCAGGCCTTGCTTGTCTTTGCTTTATCACCCATGCATCATGTTTAAATTTTATGAAACTTGAAATGGGGATTGCCTAAACCCTAGCATCAAAGGAATTCACTAGGTTCAACTAAAATATTTTCAGTGAGTTCCAAATGGCTTTCAAAAATGTTCATCATTTCTGGAAAATGCTAGAACCATAACCAAAGGTGTTGCACATTTTTCCATGACATATTTGGTCACTGAATTAAATCATATGCTATTTGCAATTGGGCATTTAAATGCTATATAATATTTTAAATGCTCAATTAATTCTGAGCTTAAGTGAGGGCTGTTGGGAATATTCCAAACAGAGCCCACAATTATTTTCAGGATTTTTGAAAACGTTTTGGTATTTTAAATAAAGCCCAGAAGTTACATGAAAATAGAAAAAAAGAAACAGAAAAACAAAGAGAGAGAGAGAGTTTTACCTGGCGCCACCCAGAGGCCCACCTGCCGGCCCAGCCCAGCCACCGCTCCAGCGAGCTGCTTGGCTTGGCCAGGCAGGCAGGCAGGTGCTCGACGGCGGCCGCAGCGTGCGCCACGCAAGTACCCGTCGCCCTGCTTCCCCCTCTCGCCCCCCTGTGACCTTGGATGAGCTCCACGTCGTGCCCCGAACCCCCTGGACACTATCACTCAGCCCCAGCTCCTCTCCCTCGCTCTCCCACGCCATGGCCGACGCCACCGCCGCCGCAACCTCGCCGTAGTTGCGCTCACCGTCAACCTCGCGCTGTGCCACCGTGTCCAGAAGCTTCGCCACCCTCTACTCCTTCGAGCTAGCCGAGCCCCGAGCGCTCGCGTGCCCCGAAGCCGCCGCACTGACCTCGACCGAACCGCCATCGCCGGAGATCCCCTTCGCCGTCGCTGCCGCATCAGCTTGCCCCCGACCGCGCCATCTGCTCCCTCGAGACCGCTGTGAGCCTGGCTACCTCCTCCCCCTTCCCTTTCTCGCTCTCGTGCACCACCACGAGCACACGTAGCTCACCCTCACGCGCCGCCGCGGAGCTCGTCGCCGACGTGTCTCCGGCTAACCACCGGCCACCCCACCTTGTCTAACACACTCACCGCGTCCCCAGGGGCCTAACGCACCTCACCACGGGCCTCGCCGTGCCCCGTAGCGTCGGATCCATCTTCACTCGACTCCGGCAACCGCCAAAGTCGTCGTCGGCGACGTCTCCGGCCACCCCGAGCTCAACCACCACTACCAATAGCCGCGGCTCGGTCTCAGCTACGCGTAGATGCCTTCCGCCGCCCGTTTGGTCGCCGGAATGCACAAAAGCACTTCCGCCGCCGTGTTCGGCCTCGCCGGCGGCTAGTCGCCGGCGTGTTTGACTTTGACCTTGACCAGGGTGGGCCCAGGTTGACTCCCCATAGTCTATGACATGTGGGGCCCCTCTGCTAATTAACTCAGAGTAGTTTAAACTAATTTTAGTTAGGTTAATTAACTACTGACATGCGGGACCCACTGGTCAGGGTTGACCTGGAACGTGCCTCGTTGACCTGCTGACGTCATGATGATGTCAGACTGACGCAGTAATGCCCTTTTCTGGATTTATTCTTATTCAGAAAAATCCAGAAATTTGCCTAAACTTCTAAAATTCATAGAAATTAATCTGTAACTCCAAATGCAAAGATTTATATATGAAAAATGATCAGAAAAATCCAATCTATCCATCTGTACCATTTTCATGCATTTTAGAACAACTTTTGCTCACTGTTTAGGTCAAATCATATAAATGGCATTTAAATATCCACATATGGAGTTTGAATTTGAATCTTGCATTCAAACCAACTTCACTTAATATGGTTGGTAGTTGAATTAGCTCAATCAACAGCATATTGCCATGACATTATCATGCATCATATTTGTTGCATTGCATTGATTGTGTCCCTCTTTGTTTGCCGGTAATTGTCCCCTCTCGATAGACGTGGTTTCGACGATGAGATCGATGACACCGATGAAGAGCTATAATATCTTCAGAAGCGCCAAGCAAGCAAAAACCCCTTGTTCATTCCGATACAATCCCACTCTCTCGCTCCTACTCTCTTTTACTGCATTAGGACAACAACGATTCATCTGTTACTTGCTGTGGTAGCTGAACCCCTTTATCCTCTGCATGACCTGTCATTGCCACAGTAAATAGATGAAACCCACTAGCATGAGTAGGAGTTGTTTGAGCCCTGTTGTGCCTACTCATTCATCTTTGTTTGTCATGCCTACTATTGCTTAGAGTTGAGTCAGGTCTGATTCATCGGGAATGAATCAAAGGTGTGTGAACATGTCCTACTGCGTGTGAGCTAAGTGTGTGAACACGATTTGGTAAAGGTATCGGTGAGAGGCCATGTAGGAGTACATGGTGGGTTGTCTCATTGAAGCCGTCCTTAGGACCTGAGCTCTGTGTTTGTGATCCATGATTCAGCTACTACCATACATTGGGCCTTGAAATATGACCCCGCTCGACTTCTTATTCACCCTAGTCCTCTGTCCAGGAGTTGCAAGTAGTTTTTGGTGTTTGTAGCCTACTGGAGGCCGTGGACAGCGCTGACCGTAGGGGTGGGCTGTGATGCGGTAGGTACGTGGCACGGTGTACCGAATGCCCGTTTGGTATCTCGGGAACCCTGTTCACATCGTTTGGGGCTGTGAGCGAAACTTCGGCCGGATCTCCTCATGGATGGAACCCGAATAGGCGATAAACCTGGACTAGAGACTTGAGTGTTTAGGTAGGTCGTGGTCTACACCCACGTCGGCTTTCGCTTGAAGTCTGCCGAGCACATGTCATGTGCAGACGCTAAGTGGTGGAAACATGTATGAAGAAGTACACCCCTGCAGGGTTAACATCATCTATTCGAATAGCCGTGTCCACGGTAAAGGACTTCTGGGTTGCCTATAACATTTCATAGACAAGTGAAAGTGGATACTCTAAAATACGCAAGATAAGTGTGAGTGCTATGGATGGCGTTCTCGTAGGGAGACGGGAGCGGATCCATAGTGGAGTATTGATATGGTGAATATGTGGACTCGTGTGCGCCACCTCAAAAGAGTTACTTGCAGTCGTAGTTCAGGATAGCCACCAAGACAAAGCTGGCTTGCTGCAGTTAAACCCCACCATCCCCTTTGTTGATAATGATGCATATGTAGTTAGTTCTGATGTAAGTCTTGCTGGGTACATTTGTACTCACGTTTGCCTATTTTATGTTTTTGCAGAGAGACATCAGTCTCGTTAGTAGTTCCGCGTGGACTTCGACGTTTAGCTTGTTACCTCAGCTACGATCTTGTGCCCTCGGCAGGATCAAGTAGATAGTAAGGCTTTCAAGCCTTTTTCATTTGTAGATGTCTGTAGTCAGACATGTTGAGCTTCCGCTTGTGCTTTGACTTGTATGCTCTAAATGTTGGGTCATGAGACCCATGTTTGTAATATCTCGCTCCTTGGAGCCTAATGAATAAATACTTGAGTCATAGAGTCATGTTGTGATGCCATGTTGTATTTGCACATATCGAGCATATTGTGTGTATGTTATTGAAATGCTTGGTATGTGTGGGATCTGACTATCCAGTTGTTTATCCTTAGTAGCCTCTCTTACCGGGAAATGTCTCCTAGTGTTTCCACCGAGCCATGGTAGCTTGCTACTGCTCCGGAACACTTAGGCTAGCCGGCATGTGTCCTTCTTCGTTCCTGTGTCTGTCCCTTCGGGGAAATGTCACGCGATGAATACCGGAGTCCTGTTAGCCCGCTACAGCCCGGTTCACCGGAGTCCTACTAGCCCAGTGCTACAGCCTGGATTCACTCGCTGATGACCGACACGTTCGATGATGGGTCATGGATGTCTGTCCCTGTAAGCTTGTGCCACTTTGGGTTTACGACTAGCCATGTCAGCCCGGGCTCCTTATCATATGGATGCTAGCGACACTACCATATACGTGTGCCAAAAGGCGCAAACGGTCCTGGGCAAAGGTAAGGCGACACCCGTGGGAATACCGTGCGTGAGGCCGCAAAGTGATATGAGGTGTTACATGCTAGATCGATGTGGCATTGAGTCGGGGTCCTGACAATCGTCGTCCATGGCGTCGATGTCTTCGGAGTCGTAGTCTAGCATGTCGGTTAGATCGTCGACAGTGGCTACAAAGTGGGTGGTGGGTGGGCTCTGAATTTCTTCGTCGTCCGTATCCCAACCATCCTGGTCATAATCCGACCAGGACTCTCCGGATAGCGAGAGATGCTTTAGCGAATTTAGGATGTCGCCAAAGGGCAAGTGTTGGAAGATGTCCGCGGCGGTGAATTCCATAACCGGCGCCCAATCAGATTCGATTGGCAGGGGCGTGGGAGGTCCGGAGTCCGGCAAGGAGTCCGGCACCTCGGAGTCACGAGCTTCGCGAGGGACAAGGTTAGTGTTCGGCTCCATCGCCGTGGAAGTTGGAGCCCCCGAGGCGTTTCCAACCACCAGTCCTCGATCTGGGCGATCGGCTCCGGTTTAATGGCCGGAGCGGATTCTTGTGCGGCCACCAAGGCACTGTTCGGCGGCAGAGCTAGATCATGCCCATCATAACAGTGCGGCACGCTTGGCTGTGGTTCGAGTCCGTCGAAGATCAAGTCCCCGCGGATGTCGGCCGTGAAGTTCAGGCTTCCGAATCTGACCTGACGGCCAGGGGCGTAGCTTTCGATCTGCTCCAGATGGCCAAGTGAATTAGCCCGCAGTGCGAAGCCGCCGAATACGAAGATCTGTCCGGGGAGAAAAGTCTCACCCTGGACAGCGTTGTTGATTGAAGAAGCCATCGAGCCTATCGGTGACGACACAGAGGAACTCCCAATGAAAGCACCAATGTCGGTGTCAAAACTGGCGGATCTCGGGTATGGGGTCCCGAACTGTGCGTCTAGGCGGATGGTAACAGGAGACAAGGGACATGATGTTTTACCCAGGTTCGGGCCCTCTTGATGGAGGTAAAACCCTACGTCCTGCTTGATTAATATTGATGATATGGGTAGTACAAGAGTGGATCTACCACGAGATCAAGGAGGCTAAACCCTAAAGCTAGCCTATGGTATGATTGTTGTAATGTATGTTATGTCCTGCGGACTAAAGCCCTCCGGTTTATATAGACACCGGAGAAGGCTAGGGTTACACAGAGTCGGTTACAATGGTAGGAGATCTACATATCCGTATCACCAAGCTTGCCTTCCACGCCAAGGAAAGTCCCATACGGACACGGGACGGAGTCTTCAATCTTGTATCTTCGTAGTCTTGGAGTCCGGTGGACGATGATAGTCCGGCTGTCCGGACACCCCCTAGTCCAGGACTCCCTCAGCAGGCCCTATTTGTTAGTGAGAAGCCAGAAGGCGGTGAGCCCGGACCAGTTGGCACGAGGGGAGGCCGACACCTAGCAGGCGGACCTCTCCTTCCCTCAAAGTCCGTGCGCCATTAATCAGAAGAGATGGGGAGTGGCTACAGTGATCGCCTGCCAGGCGGCATTACTGTAGCCATGCCTTCCCCGACAAAGCACTCATCATCAGTGGCATTGCCACACTACTAAGTAGCCGGCAGGACCCGCCAGCGGCGGGCACGACCTGTCGGCTAAGTACGACATAGCCAACAGGGCCCACCAGGTGGCGGGCCTGAGCGACGGGCGGAGAAGCCGACGCCCACAGACACTAACGGCCGGGTGCTTCACCCGGCCAGATTACCATTGTACCCCTGGGGGTATGCCTAAATAAAAGCCCCTCAGGGCACCCATGCAAAGGGTTCAGCCTCATTAAGACCTCAGACCACCCACGCCCACGTATAGAGAGAGGAAGTTAGGGCTAGCCTCGTTCTTCTTCCCCCTCTAGAGAAATAGCTCAAGGAGCAAGCTTGTAGCCACCATTGTTGCTTCAATGATCATGCGGAGACCCCGCAGAGCAGGAGTAGGGGTGTTATCTCCTAGGAGAGCCCCGTACCTGGGTAATATTCACCGGCGGGCATGTTTGCGCCTTATCCCGTTTCCTGGCACCGGCGACGTATTATTATCCCCCTCCATGATAAGCCATCCTTTGGCATATATCGCACGAAACCCCCGACACCACTCGGGGGCATCCCCAAGCTTAGTTGGTTGCTCATTCCTGGATAATATCTTGGGATGCCAGGGCATCCCCAAGCTTAGGCTCTTCTACTCCTGATTCCTTCATCCATCGGAAGATAACCCAAAACTTGAAAACTTCAATCAAACAAAACTCAACAATACCTTCATGACATCTGTTAGTATAAGAATAATAAATCACTATTATAAGTGTTGTATCAAACCAATTCATATTTTGTTCTTGCATTATATCTACTGTATTCCAACTTTTCTATGGCAAAAACTCATCAAAGAAAACCATAGAGCCATCAAAATAAGCACACAACACAATGAAAAAAGAATATGTCAAAACACAATAGTCTGTAGCAATCTAACTATTTCAAATACTTCTGTAACTCCAAAAATTCTGAAACATTAGGACGACCTGAGCAATTTGTATATTGATCTACTGCAAGTAGAATGTGTATTTTATCCCTCTCTGGTAAGAATGGAAATTATTTTCGCGAGCGCAAAAGTTTCTGTTTTTTCAGCAAGATCAAACAACTATCATCCAAGAAGATCCTAAAGGCTTTACTTGGCAGAAACACTAACTAAAACACAAAAACACATTCATAACAATAGCATAATTGTGTTAATACTCAAAAACAGGAAGCAAAAAGCAAAATATAAATTGTATTCATTGGGTTGCCTCCCAACAAGCGCTATAGTTTTACGCCCTTAGCTAGCCTTAAGCAAGGATCTAAGTTTTTGTCATCTTTGGTTCGAGATCCATAAGATGCCCTCAGGATTGATTCATATGGTGGCCTAATTATTGTTCTAGGAAAGTGTTACATACCCTTCCTCAAAGGAAACTGGAACTTAATATTGCCTTCTTTCATATCAACCACGGCACCGATAGTGCATAAAAACGGTCTACCAAGAATAATTGGACACGACAAATTGCAATCAATATCAAGAACAATAAAGTCCATGGGCACATAATTCCTATTTGCAAGAATAAGAACATCATTAATTCTTACCATAGGCTTTTTAATAGTAGAATCCGCCAAGTGCAAATTTAAAGAGCATGATTCAAGATCGGTAAGACCAAGCACATCACATAAAGATTTCAGAATAGTAGAAACAGTAGCACCCAAGTCACACAAAGCAAAACACTCATAATTTTTAATCTTGAGTTTGATATTAGGTTCCCACTCATCATGCAATTTTCTAGGAATTAATACTTGTAATTCCAATTTTTCGTCAAAAGCTTTCATCATAGCATCAACTATATGTTTAGTAAAAGCTTCATTTTGTTCATAAGCATGGGGTGAATTTATCATGTATTGCAACAAAGAAATACAATATAAATCAAAGAGCAACTATCATAATTAAACTCTTTGTAATCCAAAAGAGTGGGCACATCACTAGCTAAAGTATTGACCTCTTCAAACCTACTTTTATCAATTTTCTCAACAAGATTTTCACCCTCCGAATCATTGGGACGCCTTCTACCTAAAGTTGACTCTTCTCCAGTCCATTTTTCATCTATATTGACTTTACTAAGCAAGGAATCAATAAAAGAAACACCAATTGTTTTAAGATCTTCATCACTTTATCCTCTAGTGAGGTTGGTAAGGCGACCATTTGATTAACTAGAGTAGCTTGTGCATCGAATATTTTTCCTAGCAAACTTTTAGCAAAAGCATACTTAGATTGGAGATTGCAAACTTCTCTACTAATATCATCAAGTTGTTTTGTTATAGCATCAAGCACAACAGAGTGCTCCTTAAGTTCTTCAGTAAAATACTTATTATGCTCAAATTGTGTAGTCATATATTCCTTAGTACTTTTCTCAATTTCAAGCAAAATATTGGGGTAAGGAACATCATAATATTTTCTTTGAGGCATCATGACTATGCAAACAAGGGTGCACGCAAAAAATATCCGGCAAGAAAACAACGAACGGAAAAGAGGGGCGAATAAAACGGCAAATTTTTGTGAAGTGGTGGAGAGGAAAAAGAGAGGCAAATGGCAAATAATGTAAATTGCGAGGAGATGAGATTTGTGATTAGGAACCTAGTATATGTTGAAGATCTTCCCGGCAACGGCGCCAGAAATTCCTTTTGATGTCGCTTGAAGCTACGTTGGTATTTTCCCAAAGAGGAAGGGATGATGCAGCATAGCGGCGGTAGGTATTTCCCTCAGATATGATACCAAGGTTATCGAACCAGTAGGAGAACCAAGCAACACAACATAAACAGCCCCTGCACACAGATAACAAATCCTCGCAACCTGACGTCTTAAAGGGGTTGTCAATCCCTTTCGGGTAATGATGCTAGAAATTGGTGCGTGATGGGAGAAAGTTGTAATAGATTGAATAAATAGAGCGCAAATAAAATAAAGTGCAGCAAAGTATTTTTGGGTTTTTGGAAATATAGATCTGAAAATAAAAGCAAATAAAACTAGATCGCAAAGGCAAATAATATGAGAAAGAGACCCGGGGGCCGTAGGTTTTACTAGTGGCTTCTCTCGAGAAAAATAGCAAATGGTGGACGAACAAATGACTGTTGGGAAATTGATAGAACTTCAAATACTCATGACGATATCCAGGCAATGATCATTACATAGGCATCACGTCCAAGATTAGTAGATCGACTCCTGCCCGCATGTACTACGATTACTCCAAACATGGACCGCTATCCAGCATGCATCTAGTGTATTAAGTTCATGGAGAAACAGAGTAATGCAATAAGAACGATGACATGATGTAGACAAGATATATCTATGTAGAGATAGACCCCATCGTTTTATTCTTAGTAGCAACAATATATACGTGTCGGTTCCCCTTCTGTAACTGGGATCAAGCACCATAAGATCGAACCCAATACAAAGCACCTCTTCCCATTGCAAGATAAATAGATCAAGTTGGCCAAACAAAACCCAAATATCGGAGAAGAAATACGAGGCTATAAGCAATCATGCATAAAAGGGATCAAAGAAACTCAAATACTTTCATGGATATAAAAAGATAGATCTGATCATAAACTCAAAGTTCATCGATCCCAACAAACACACCGCAAAAAGAGTTACATCATATGGATCTCCAAGAGACCATTGTATTGAGAATCAAGAGAGAGAGAGGAAGCCATCCATCTACTAACTACGGACCCGAAGGTCTACAAATAACTACTCACGCATCATCGGAGAGGCAGCAATGGAGGTGGTGAACCCCATCTGAGATGGTGTCTAGATTGGATCTGGTGGTTCTGGACTCTACGGCTACTGAATCAATATTTCTTCGACTCCCCTAGGGTTTGGGGAATATTAGGGTATTTATAGAGCAAAGAGGCGGTCCGGGGGGCACCCGAGGTGGGCACAACCCACCAGGGCGCACCTGGGCGTCCTGGCACGCCCTGGTGGGTTGTGCTCCCCTCGGGGCACCCCCCCAGGCGCAGCCAGGGCCTATTGTGTTCCTTCTAGCCCATAAAAATTCTCCGTAAAGTTTCATGGCTTTTGGACTTCGTTTGATATTGATTTTCTGCGATGTAAAAAACATGGAAAAAATAGCAACTTGCACTTTTCACTATGTCATCAATATTGACTTTACTAAGCAAGGAATCAATAGAAGAAACACCAATCATTTTCATATCTTCATCACTTTTATCCTCTAGTGAGATTGGTTAAGAGGCCATTTGATTAACTAGAGTAGCTTGTGCATCGATATTTTTCCTAGCAAACTTTCAGCAAAAGCATACTTAGATTGAAGATTGCAAACTTCTCTACTAATATCATCAAGTTGTTTTGTCATAGCATCAAGCACAACAGAGTGCTCCTTAAGTTCTTCGATAAGATACTCATTATGCTCAAATTGTGTAGTCATTTATTCCTTAGTACTTTACTGAATTTCAAGCAAAATATTGGGGTAAGTAACATCATAATATTTTCTTTGAGGCATCATAACTAGGCAAACAAGAGTGCACGAAAAAACAGATCCGGCAAGAAAATGGTGAACAGACAAGAGGGGCGAATAAAATGGCAAATTTTTGTGAAGTGGGGGAGAGTAAAACGAGAGGCAAATGGCAAATAAGGCAAATTGCGAGGAGATGAGATTTGTGATTAGGAACCTGGTATATGTTGAATATCTTCCCCGGTGTAGCGACCAGACCTCAAACAGTCTAATCTCTGTGCTCAGTGTCATCCCTGGATTAGTAATGCTGACACCACACAGTACTTGGAGGATTTATAATAGAGTAGCAATCACACACTTATTACATCGAATGTCTCAAGAGAGAACTTATTGAAATAAATATGGCTTAAGGCCATCTAAATACGATAATAGCGGAAGACTTGGAAGATAAGCGAGTCCATCAACTCCAACGACATCACTGAGTATAGAACCACGACCTAAAAGCACCTTACTCATCGTCTGAAAAGTCTGCAACATGAAACGTTGCAGCCCGAAAACGGGTCAGCACATGGAATATGCTGGCAATGTAACACATAGAGAATAACAATAGAATAAGCTATACTACATGCATATTTGGCTGGTGGAAAGCTCTATGGTTACATTTTTTGCGTAAAAGCCAAATTTTCCCTACTGCAAAGGAATAAAATTTATTTAACTATCATGGTGGTTGTTAAACATTGAGAATGGTTGAAAGCATTCTCAATCCCAATTAAAAGTACTCATTAACATCCCAACAATATTAATTAGAAGTAACATGACGAGATTCATATGATATCCAAGTACTAGATACTCAAGATGTCCATAACCGGGGACACGGCTAACCATGATTAGTTTATACACTCTATAGAGGTTTGCACACTTTTCCCCACAAGACTCGATCACCTCCGTTTGATTCCTCTCACTACATGATGTTTGAGAAATGTATGACCGAGACATAGTCTTTCGGAAGCGCTAGCACCTTACATAAAGGGTAGACCGGTACACCTACTTTCCCCTGCATCTGCTAGTCCACCCATAAGAGTTCGCACGACTTAATCAACTATGCCAGAGCCCATAATGGCTTGTGGCTGCACACGTAAGTTTCTAGTTTGAATAATCTCATGATCCCTTTGAGCCTGGGTGGCGGTCCGAAGAAAAACAGGCAAGTCCTGGAAACCAGGTGCCCCAATCCATCCAGATGTGTGTTTAAGTTGCCACCTTAAATAAACCATTAATTAACAAACTCACATCTGTCATGGATACACTCACCCAATCCACGTCTACTAGCATGGCATGGCATAATAAGCAAACATAGAAGTAACTCCCAGGGGTTTGAAAATAAAACAGGTAATAGGTACTACCTCAACTAATTCCCATAACCCACAATTTAAGTAGATCCTAATCATGCAATGTTTGAGGATTGATCTAATGCATAAAAACTGGGTATGAGAAAAGGTATGATCAAAGTGATACTTGCCTTGCTGATGATCCGCGAAACCTAGAGACTCGAAGTAACAGGCGGCGCACTCCGGGTATTCTATAGCAGACAAACAAACAAACATACAATAAGTACTCATCTAATGCACAGGTAAAACTCAAATAGAAGATCGAACCAGAAAGTTCAACTTAAGAACTCCGGTTTTCAAAAAGAAACAAAACAAACGAAGCAACGGAAGTCAAACGGCGAAAGAAAACAGCTTCATTTTACTAATCTGGATCTAAGTCAAATTTTACAGAAGCAAAAACTTGTTTAAGTTGATTATTCGGAAAGAGGGTTTCGAGACGAAACTCCACGCGCTTGAATCGCCTGATTCCGATAAATGAGCGAAAAGTTATACTAAAACGAAATTCGGATCAGAAATCGTGATCAGAAAAATCGCGGATTAAATCCGAGAAAAAGAAAAACGACGAACGGGTTAACGAACGAATGTTCGTTAACTAGATCTAATCTGACGAACACGTTCGTTAAAACGAACGAACGAGCGAACGCTCGCTATTTAACCTAAACCGAAAAAAAACTGATCTAATAAAATAAACCGAAACTAAAAAAAATAAACCGACAAAACCAAAGAAAACCGATCGGTTTTTGAAAAAAACCGGAGGCACGGATTACGAGGTGCGGCGAACCTCGGGCGGCGGGATCGACGGCGGCGGCGACGTCCGGTGAGGTCGGCGGCTCCGGCGGCGGCAGCGGCGGCTGGCTAGGGCTAGGGTTTCGAAGGGGTGGGCCGGCGGCGGCGGCTGGTATGGGGCGCGGGCACGGATGGTGGGCTGGGGCGCTCGGGCGGCGGCTATTTTAAAGGCGCCCCCGGGCGGACTCCCGCTTGGGCACGCCCCAAGGTCGTTTCGCGTTTTTTTAAATAATTACGTGCAGAAAATCAAACGAAAGAAATACTAAACTGACTCCAAAAATCCCGAAATAAATTTTCCCCAGCTTCTAAAATCAAGCCGGTCAAGATGAACATTTATTTGGGGCCTAAATGCAATTTTGAAAAACGCACATTTTTCCTAAATTCAAACAAAAAGGCAAAAAACTCCAAAAGAAATCTTATTTGATTTTTTTATTAAATCTTCATTATTTCTTTATTTTGGGAAAGTCATTTTATTCCCTCTCTGAAATTTTGGTAGTAGAAATAATTGAAGATAAAATATATCAAATCAAATGATCCTATTTTCAAAATTTGAGAAAACCCAACTATGAAAATAACGAAATTCCCAACTCTCTCCATGGGTCCTTGAGTTGCATAGAATTTCTAGGATCTAGCCAACAATGCAACAAAATTTGATATGCAATGATGATCTATGTATAACATTCCAAATTGAAAATTTGGGATGTTACAAACCTACCCCCCTTAAGATGAATCTCGCCCTCGAGATTCGGGTTGGCTAGCAAATAGGTGAGGGTGGGCCTTGAGCAGATCTTCCTCTCGCTCCCAGGTGGCTTCTTCCTCGGTGTGGTGGCTCCACTGAACTTTGCAAAACTTGATAACCTTACTGCAGGTAACTCGGCTAGCATATTCCAGAATCTTAACTGGTTTCTCTTCATAGGTCAAATCATCATTCAACTGAATCGCTTCCAGTGGCACTGTATCTCTCAGTGGTATATCAGCCATCTCTGCGTGACACTTCTTCAACTGAGAAACATGGAACAAATCGTGAACACCTGATAATCCCTCGGGTAATTCCAACTTGTACGCTACTTCTCCCATCCGTTACAAAACTTTGTATGGCCCCACAAAACGTGGCGCTAACTTTCCTTTAACTCCAAAACGCTTTACTCCTCGAAGCGGAGGTACTCGAAGATAAACTCTGTCTCCGACTTTGTATTCTGTCCCCTTGCGTTTTGAATCCGCATAGCTTTTCTGCCTTGACCGGGCTACCTTGATCCTATCACGAATTAACTTTACCTTCCGTTCAGACTCCTTAATCAAATCCGGTCCAAACAACTGGCGATCTCCAACTTCATCCCACAACAACGGGATCCTGCACCTCCTTCTGTATAGGGCTTCGAAAGGGGCCATCTTCAAACTGGATTGATAATTGTTGTTGTAAGAAAACTCTGCGTATGGCAAGTTGTCATCCCAACTTGATCCATAATCCAAGGCACAAACTCTAAGCATATCCTCCAAAATGTGATTGACTCTCTCGGTCTGTCCATCTGTCTGTGGATGGAAAGCTGTGCTAAACTCCAGTCTGG
This sequence comes from Triticum dicoccoides, assembly GCF_002162155.2. NCBI lineage: Eukaryota > Viridiplantae > Streptophyta > Magnoliopsida > Poales > Poaceae > Triticum > Triticum dicoccoides. The sequence continues at coordinate 179,344,659 of NC_041385.1, read as the reverse complement.
TTCCCAATGTTTCATGCAATTGTTTCCAGAACTTTGAGGTGAATTGGGTTCCTCTATCTGATACGATACTCCTCGAAACTCCATGCAAACATACAATCCTTGTCATGTATATCTTAGCCAATTTGGCACTGCTGTAGGTAGTCTTTACTGGAATGAAATGAGCTACCTTCGTCAAACGATCGACTACAACCCAAATCGAGTCATAGCCTGAACGAGTCCTGGGCAATCCCGTGATGAAATCCATGCCTAGTTTATCCCACTTCCATTCGGGTATAGGCAATGGCTGTAACAATCCTGCTGGCTTTTGATGTTCTGCCTTCACCCTCTGACATACATCACAAACTGCTACATATTCTGCAATATCCTTCTTCATTCCGGTCCACCAGAAAGTTTCCTTCAAATCCAAATACATCTTGGTATTTCCGGGGTGAATCGAATATGGTGAATCATGTGCCTCTTGCAGAATCAACTTCCTGATCTCTGGGTCATTGGGCACATAAACACGGTCTTCAAACCATAGGGTATCGTGCTCATCCTCACGAAATCCCTTAGCCTTCCCTTCACTCATTTTCTCCTTTATAGAGGCAACTTCCTTATCTGTCTTTTGGGCTTCCCTGATTTTATCCATCAATGTAGACTGAATCTCCAATGCTGCTACATAGCCTCTCGGAACTATTTCCAAACATAGCTCATGAAGATCCTCGGCTAACTCCTTGGGTATTTCTCCCGTCATTAGTGTATTAACATGGCTCTTATGGCTCAATGCGTATGCTACAACGTTAGCCTTTCTGGGATGATAATGCAATCTCATATCATAATCCTTGATGAGCTCCAACCATCTCCTTTGTCTGAGGTTTAATTCCTTCTGCGTGAAAATGTACTTCAAACTCTTGTGATCCGTGTACACCTCACAGTGGTTCCCAATAAGAAAATGTCTCCAAGTTTTCAGTGCGTGCACTAAGGCTGCTAACTCCAAATCATGAGTAGCATAATTTAACTCATGAGGCTTAAGCTGTCGTGAAGCATACGAAACAACTCTTCCCTCCTGCATAAGCACTGCTCCAAGTCCTCGACGTGAAGCGTCGCAATATACTTCATAATCCTTGCTTTGATCTGGCAGGATTAATACTGGTGAGGTAACCAAACGTTTCTTCAACTCTTGGAAACTAGCCTCACACTCCTCCGTCCATATGAACTTGATATCCTTCTTCAACAGTTCTGTCATAGGCTTCGCGATCCTTGAGAAATTCTCAATGAATCTCCGGTAGTATCCCGCGAGTCCAAGGAAACTCCGGATCTCTCCAACTGTTATTGGTGCTTCCCAGTTTGTCACAGTGGCAACTTTAGTGGGGTCTACTGCTATACCTTCTCTGGATATAACATGTCCAGGAAATCCAACTTCCTTCAGCCAAAACTCACACTTGCTGAACTTGGCGTATAGCTGATGTTCTTTGAGCTTCTCGAGTACCAAACGCAAGTGCTCCTTGTGTTTGTCTTCATTCTTCGAGTAAACCAAAATATCATCAATTAACACCATGACGAACTTATCCAAAAACTCCATAAATACCTTGTTCATCATATTCATAAAATAGGCTGGGGCATTAGTCAGACCAAATGACATAACGGTAATACTCATACAGCCCGTACCTGGTGGTAAAAGCCGTCTTAGGTATATCCTGTTCTCGAATCTTTAATTGATGGTCCCCTGATCGCAAATCGATCTTGGAAAACACCTTAGCTCCTTGCAACCGATCAAACAGATCATTGATCATTGGTAGTGGGTACTTGTTCTTGATTGTTACTTCATTCAATCTGCGATAATCAACAACCATTCTTAACGATCCATCCTTCTTCTCCACCAGAAGTACTGGTGATCCCCAAGGCGAAGAACTTGGGCGAATAAAACCTTTGTCCAGCAACTCCTTAATCTGCTTCTTAATTTCCTACAAATCTTGGGCTGGCATCCTGTACGGTCTCTTGGATATCGGCCCAGTGCCTGGCAGTAGTTCAATTAGGAACTCAATGTCTCTATCCGGTGGCATGCCTGGCAACTCTTCTGGAAATACATCGGGGAAATCCCTTACCAGTGGTACTTCCTCCTGCACAACTCCTGATAAGGAATTTACATGTGCCCCCTCCTCGGCTCATGCCGTGAAACATACTTGATTCTTCTTCCTTCTGGTGTCGTAAGCAAAATTGTCTTACTGGTGCAATCAATGTTTCCTCCATACATTGACAGCCAATCCATACCAAGAATTACATCCAAACCTTGGGATTCCAGTATTATTAAATCCGTTGGGAAAACATGCCTTCCTATACTTAATGGCACCTGAAAACATCCTTGACTGGCCATAAACTCAGCTCCCGGTGAACTTACTAGCATAGGTGTCTTAAGAGTCCTAGTGGGCAGGCTAAACTTATCCACAAATCCCCTTGATATGTATGAATGCCATGCACCAGTATCAAAAAGAACAACTGTAGTAAATGCCTTAACCAAAAACTTACCTATTACTGCGTCTGGCTGAGCTTCAACCTCCTCCATGGTAACGTGGTTCACCTGTCCTCTGTTGAAAGAGTTTGGCTTCTTTCCTGAGCTTCCGTTGCCATTTCCATTTTGGGCTTCTAGACAATCATTTGCATAATGCCCAGTCTTACGGCACTTATAGCAAGTGATATGGCTCAGGTCTACCTTGGATGGTGTTGACGGGTTGGTGCAGTTTTGTCCATTGCTTCCTCCATTCCCGTTTCCATTCTTTGTGCCATTATGATTGTGCGAGCTGCCTCCTCCATGAGTATGCTGAAATTGCCCTCCTGACTTCGGGGTAAAACGTAGCTTCTGCTGAGTTCCAGAATTGTTCTTCCCCTTTCCATACTTCCTCTTATGATTGTCAATCTGCTGCTGCTTTCCTTCAATCATAAGAGCACGATCTACTAACTCCTGGTAGTTATTGAAAGTGGCTACCATCAATTGCATGCTCAGCTCATCATTCAGTCCTTCTAGAAACTTCTCCTGCTTGGCTGTATCCGTAGCAACGTCATCTGGGGCATAACGTGCTAGCTTACTAAAATCATCCACATACTGGCCAACTGTCCGTCCTCCTTGGCGTAAGTTGCGAAACTCACGCTTCTTCATGGCCATAGCTCTTGCTGAAACATGAGCAGTACGGAAAGCTTGCTGAAACTGATTCCATGTGACATTGTATACAGGGTAAGTGGTTGTAAAATTCTCCCACCATGCTGCTGTGGGTTCGTCAAGCTGATGTGCGGCAAACTTCACCTTTGCCCCATCTGTACATCCTACAGTGGTCAACTCCCTCCCTATCTTACGGAGCCAATCATCTGCTACTATCGGCTCGGTGCTACTAGAAAACACCGGCGGATTCAGCCTTAAGAAACGAGCCAGATGGTCAACAGGTGGTGGTGGTGGGTTGTTGTTGTTGTTGTTGTTGTTGTTGCCTTGGTTCTGTACCAATGTTTGAATCAAGGTATTCTGCTGCTGAATCAACTGAGTGATCTCCGGCGGGAAAACAAATTCAGGGTCACGTCTCGGAGGCATCTGAGGGTTTATAGAAGAGACGAGAGTTAAGAATAGAATGAGGTCTAGTGAGATAAACTACCCATATGCACATGAGAAAAAAGCACACAATATCACTCCAATCAATTCAAACAAGGGCATACAATGGTCTAACTATCGTTACAAAAGTTCTTGGACTAAAACTAATTAAATGGTGGAAAATTCTACTACTGTTATGGTGGTCAACTAGAAAAACTGCTCCGATGAAGATTCCATGATATCTGCTCCAGCTTCATCAACATAGTCATCATCGCTGTCATCGGGATCCGAGTCGGTGTCGTCAATGATGATATAATTATCTGGACAAGTAGGTTCATCCTCTTCTCCTCTGGGTGCTGATCCTCCCATGAATACTCCAATCTTCTCCTTAAGGTCGCCGTTCTGTCTTACTAGAGCGACAATTTCTTCCATATAATCTTTACGTGTACCCTTGAGTTCTTCTTCTAGCTCCTTGATCTTGGTCATAGCCTTCTGCAGATCTTCCATATCTGCGCACATCTGATTGTCCTGGCGTCGAATGTGTTGGTTTAATTCCTGGATATAAGCTGCGATTGATCTGTCCTTCCTGGTGTTGATCATCTCCCAATGCTCATCTCGGCACCCACAAATCTGATAGATAGTATTCTTGAGATCCTTGTGGTAAACTTCTCCAATTCGTCCCATGGCGATGTGAGCTGTCATGCTCTTTCCTAGGCTCCATGTTGGTGCATCAAAGGAAAACTCTATGGGCTCTGTGACTGGTGCAAATGTCCTTCCTAGAATGTAGACTCGAATCATCCAGCGCTCCTCTTTGGGTAAAGTGGCGTTGAAGGTCTCGGTGAAGCTTGGTACTCCTATGTTCAGGTATCTAGTGACTTCCTTCAAGTGATATCAGAAAGGTGAGTCTTCATCTGGTTGGGTGAACTTATTCCTTGCATCCGTCATCCTAAAGAATAGAAAAGATGAGGAGTCAGAAATGAGAAGAAAGAGTAGTGATCTAGGGCTTTATCTTAGTGGCCGTGTCCTACAGTCAGCGTGTGCTATGATACCATCTTTGTAGCGACCAGACCTCAAACAGTCTGATCTCTATGCTCAGTGTCATCGCTGGATCAGTAATACTGACACCACACAGTACATGGAGGATTTATAATAGAGTAGCAATCACACACTTATTACATCGAATGTCTCAAGAGAGAACTTATTGAAATAAATATGGCTTAAGGCCATCTAAATACGATAACAATGGAAGACTTGGAAGATAAGCGAGTCCATCAACTCCAACGGCATCACTGAGTATAGAACCACGACCTAAAAGCACCTTACTCGTCGTCGAAAAAGTCTGCAACATGAAACGTTGCAGCCCGAAAACGGGTCAGCACATGGAATATGCTGGCAATGTAACATATAGAGAATAACAATGGAATAAGCTATACTACATGCATATTTGGCTGGTGGAAAGCTCTATGGTTACATTTTTTGCGTAAAGCCAATTTTTCCCTACTACAAAGGAATAAATTTATTTAACTATCATGGTGGTTGTTAAACATTGAGAATGGTTGACAGCATTCTCAATCCCAATTAAAAGTACTCATTAACATCCCAACAATATTAATTACAAGTAACATGACGAGATTCATATGATATCCAAGTACTAGATACTCAAGATGTCCATAACCGGGGACACGGCTAACCATGATTACTTTATACACTCTGCAAAGGTTTGCGCACTTTTCCCCACAAGACTCAATCGCCTCCGTTTGATTCCTCGCACTACATGATGTTTGAGAAACGGATGACCGAGACATAGTCTTTCGGAAGCGCTAGCACCTTACATAAAGGGTAGACCGGTACACCTACTTTTCCCTACATCTGCTAGTCCACCCGTAAGAGTTCGAACGACTTAATCAACTATGCCAGAGCCCATAATGGCTTGTGGCTGCACAAGTAAGTTTCTAGTTTGAATAATCTCATGATCACTTTGAGCCTGGGTGGCGGTCCGAAGAAAAACAGGCAAGTCCTGGAAACCAGGTGCCCCAATCCACCCAGATGTGTGTTTAAGTTGCCACCTTAAATAAACCATTAATTAACAAACTCACATCTGTCATGGATACACTCACCCAATCCATGTCTACTAGCATAGCATGGCATAATAAGCAAACGTAGAAGTAACTCCCAGGGGTTTGAAAATAAAACAGGTAATAGGTACTACCTCAACTAATTCCCATAACCCACAATTTAATTAGATCCTAATCATGCAATGTTTGAGGATTGATCTAATGCATAAAAACTGGGTATGAGAAAAGGTATGATCCAAGTGTTACTTGCCTTGCTGATGATCCACGAAACCTAGAGACTCGAAGTAACAGGCGGCGCACTCCGGGTATTCTATCGCAGACAAACAAACAAACATACAATAAGTACTCATCTAATGCATAGGTAAAACTCAAATAGAAGATCCAACCAGAAAGTTCAACTTAAGAACTCCGGTTTGCAAAAAGAAACAAAACAAACGAAGCAACGGAAGTCAAACGGCGAAAGAAAACAGCTTCGTTTTACTAATCTGGATCTAAGTCAAATTTTACAGAAGCAAAAACTTGTTTAAGTTGATTATTCAGAAAGAGGGTTTTGAGACGAAACTCCAGGCGCTTGAATCGCCTGATTCCGATAAACGAGCAAAAAGTTATACTAAAACGAAAATCGGATCAGAAATCGCGATCAAAAAAATCGCGGATTAAATCCGAGAAAAAGAAAAACGACGAACGGGTTAACGAACGAACGTTCGTTAACTAGATCTAATCTGACGAACACGTTCGTTAAAACGAACGAACGAGCGAACGCTCGCTATTTAACCTAAACCGAAAATACCGATCTAATAAAATAAACCGAAACTAAAAAAATAAACCGACAAAACCGAAGAAAACCGATCGGTTTTTGAAAAAAACCGGCGGCACGGATTACGAGGCGCAGCGAACCTCGGGCGGCGGGATCGACGGCGGCGGCGGCGTCCGGCGAAGTCGGCGGCTCCGGCAGCGGCGGCTGGCGGCGGCTAGCTAGGGTTAGGTTTTCGGTGGGGTGGGCCAGCGGCGGCGGGTGGGCTGGGGCGCGGGCGCGGCTAGTGGGCTGGGGCGCTCGGGCGGCGGCTATTTAAAGGCGCCCCCGGGCGGAGTCCCGCTCGGGCACGGCCCAAGGTCGGTTCGCGTTTTTTTTTAAATAATTACGCGCAAAAAATCAAACGAAAGAAATACTAAACTGACTCCAAAAATCCCGAAATAAATTTTCCCCGGCTTCTAAAATCAAGCCGGTCAAGATGAACATTTATTTGGGGCCTAAATGCAATTTTGAGAACGCGCATTTTTCCTAAATTCAAACAAAAAGGCGAAAAACTCCATAATAAATCTTATTTGATTTTTTTATTATATATTCATTATTTCTTTATTTTGGGAAAGTCATTTTATTCCCTCTCTGAAATTTCTGTAGTAGAAATAATTGAAGATAAAATAAATAAAATCAAATGATCCTATTTTCAAAATTTGCGAAAACCCAAATATGAAAATAACGAAATTCCCAACTCTCTCCATGGGTCCTTGAGTTGTGTAGAATTTCTAGGATCGAGCCAACAATGCAACAAAATTTGATATGCAATGGTGATCTATGTATAACATTCCAAATTGAAAATTTGGGATGTTACACCCGGCAACGGTGCAAGAAATTCCTTTTGATGTCGCTTGAAGCTACGTCGGTATTTCCCCAAAGAGGAAGGGATGATGCAGCACAGCGGCGGTAGGTATTTCCCTAAGATATGAAACCAAGGTTATCGAACCAGTAGGAGAACCAAGCAACACAACATAAACAACCCCTGCACACAGATAACAAATCCTCGCAACCCGACGTGTTAAAGTGGTTGTCATTCCCTTTCGGGTAACGATGCCAGAAATTGGTGCGTGACGGGAGAAAGTTTTAATAGATTGAATAAATAGATCACAAATAAAATAAAGTGCAGAAAAGTATTTTGGGGTTATTGGATTGATTGATCTGAAAATAAAAGCAAATAAAAGTAGATCACAAAGGCAAATAATACAAGAAAGAGACCCGGGGGGCGTAGGTTTTACTAGTGGCTTCTCTCAAGAAAAATAGCAAATGGTGGGTGAACAAGTTACTGTTAGGCAATTGATAGAACTTCAAATACTCATGAGGATATCCAGGCAATGATCATTACATAGGCATCACGTTCAAGATTAGTAGATCGACTCCTTCCCACATCTACTACTATTACTCCCCACATGGACCGCTATCCAGCATGCATCTTGTGTATTAAGTTCATGGAGAAATGGAGTAATGCAATAAGAACGATGACACGATGTAGACAAGATCTATCTATGTAGAGATAGACCCCATCGTTGAATCCTTAGTAGCAACGATACATACATGTCGGTTCCCCTTCTGTCACTGGGATCAAGCATCGTAAGATCGAGCCCACTACAAAGCACCTCTTCTCATTGCAAGATAAATAGATCAAGTTGGACAAACAAAACCCAAATATCAGAGAAGAAATACAAGGCTATAAGCAATGATGTTTAAAAGAGATCAAAGAAACTCAAATACTTTCATGGATATAAAAAGATAGATCTGATCATAAACTCAAAGTTCATCGATCCCAACAAGCACACCGCAAAAAGAGTTACATCATGTGGATCTCCAAGAGACCATTGTATTGAGAATCAAGAGAGAGAGAGAGAGGAAGCCATCTAGCTACTAACTATGGACTCGAAGGTCCACAAAGAACTACTCAAGCATCATTGGAGAGGCACCAATGGAGGTGGTGAAACCCATCTGAGATGGTGTCTAGATTGGATCTGGTGGTTCTGGACTCTACGGCGGCTGGATCAATATTTCATTGACTTCCCTAGGGTTTTGGGAATATTGGGGTATTTGTAGTGCAAAGAGGCGGTCCGGGGGCACCCGAGGTGGGCATAACCCACCAGGGCGCGCCTGGGCCTCCTGGCGCACCCTGGTGGGTTGTGCTCCCCTCGGGGCACCCCCAGGCGCAACCAGGGCCTGTTGTGTTCCTTCTAGCCCATAAATATTCTTCGTAAAGTTTCATGGCTTTTGGACTCCCTTTGATATTGATTTTCTGGGATGTAAAAAACATGGAAAAAACAGCAACTAGCACTTGGCACTATGTCATCAATATTGACTTTACTAAGCAAGGAATCAATAGAAGAAACACCATCATTTGAAGATCTTCATCACTTTTATCCTCTAGTGAGATTGGTTTAGCAGCCAATTGATTAACTAGACTAGCTTGTGCATCGGATATTTTCCTAGCAAACTTTCAGCAAAAGCATACTTAGATTGGAGATTGCAAACTTCTATACTAATATCATCATGTAGTTTTGTTATAGCATCAATTTGTAATAGATTGAATAAATAGATTGCAAATAAAATAAAGTGCAGCAAAGTATTTTTGGGTTTTGGATTAATAGATCTAAAACTAAAACAAAATAAAAGTAGACCGCCAAGGGAAATAATATGAGAAAGAGACCCGGGGGCCGTAGGTTTCACTAGTGGCTTCTCTCGAGAAAAATAGCAAGCAGTGGGTGAAAAAATTACTGTTGGGCAATTGATAGAACTTCAAATACTCATGACCGTATCCAGGCAATGATCATTACATAGGCATCACGTCCAAGATTTGTAGACCGACTCCTGCTTGCATCTACTACTATTACTCTACACATCGATCGCTATCCAGCATGCATCTAGTGTATTAAGTTCACAGAGAAACGGAGTAATGCAATAAGAACGATGACATGATGTAGACAAGATCTATCTATGTAGAGATAGACCCCATCGTTTTATCCTTAGTAGCAACGATACATACGTATCAGCTCCCCTTCTATCACTGGGAAGAAGCACCGTAAGATCGAGCCCACTACAAAGCACCCCTTCCCATTGCAACACTACTGCAGGATGCTACTAACGCGAACTACGATCAGAGACCCTTCGATGAAACTGTGTGCGATGCAATAATCGCAAACGGTGGTGTAAAAGAACCGTCAAAAAAGGTGCAAAATGTTTGTGATGGCGGAGCCATCAAACACGGTTCTGATTTTAGTTGCATGTGCGATGCAGGGCATATGGTTCAGTCCAATGAACTGTTTGCGATGAGGCGGAACAAAAGAAATGGGCAGCCTGATGAAGGCGTGTGCGATATACAGCATATGGTTCACTCAGATGAACTGTTTGTGATTAGGCAACACAAAAGAAACGGTCAGCAAGATCAAGGTGTGTGTGATTGAGGGCATATGCTTCAGAAGGATTAGCTGTTTGCGATTTAGGCAACAGAACAGAAACGGGTCAGCCAAATCAAAGTGTCTGCGATTGATGGCATACACTTCACATGAATGAACTGTTTGCGATTAGCCACAACAAACTGAAACAGTTAGATAGATCAACGTGAAGGAAATATGCCCTAGAGGCAATAATAAAGTTATTATTTATTTCCTTATATCATGATAAATGTTTATTATTCATGCTAGAATTGCATTAACCGGAAACTTAGTACATGTGTGAATACATAGACAACCAGAGTGTCACTAGTATGCCTCTACTTGACTAGCTCGTTGAATCAAAGATGGTTAGGTTTCCTAGCCATAAACATGAGTTATCATTTGATTAGCGGGATCACATCATTAGAGAATGATGTGATTGACTTGACCCATTCCGTTAGCTTAGCACTTGATCGCTTAGTATGCTGCTATTGCTTTCTTCATGACTTATACATGTTCCTATGACTATGAGATTATGCAACTGCCGAATACCGGAGGAACATTTGTGTGCTATAAAACGTCACAACGTAACTGGGTGATTATAAAGGTGCTCTATAGGTGTCTCCGATGGTGTTTGTTAAGTTGGCATAGATCGAGATTAGGATTTGTCACTCTGATTGTCGAAGAGGTATCTCTTGGCCCTCTCGGTAATACACATCACTATAAGCCTTGCAAGCAATGTGACTAATGAGTTAGTTGCGGGATGATGCATTACCGAACGAGTAAAGAGACTTGCCGGTAACGAGATTGAACTAGGTAATGAAATACCGACGTTCGAATCTCGAGCAAGTAACATACCGATGACAAAAGCAACAACATATGTTGTTATGCGGGTTGACCCATAAAGATCTTCGTAGAATATGTAGGAACCAATATGAGCATCCAGGTTCCGCTATTGGTTATTGACCAGAGATGAGTCTCGGTCATGTCTACATAGTTCTCAAACACGTAGGGTCCGCACGCTTAACATTCTGTGATGATCGGTATTATGAGTTTATGTGTTTTGATGTACCGAAGGTTGTTCGGAGTCCCAGATGTGATCATGCACATGACGAGGACTCTCGAAATGGTCGAGACATAAAGATCGATATATTGGATGGCTATATTTGGACATCGGAATGGTTCCGGGTGAGTTCGGGCATTTACCGGAGTACCGGGAGATTACCGGAACCCCCCGGGGAGTGCATGGGCCTTATTGGGCCTTAGTGGGAGAGAGGAGGAGGCATCCTAGGAGGGGCGCGCCCCCCAAGCCCAATCTGAGTTGGGAAGGGGGCGGGCCCCCTTTCCTTCCTCCCTCTCTCCTCCTTCCTTCCTCTCCTACTCCTACTTGGAAGGGGGGGGGGAATCCTAATCCTGGTGGGAGTAGGACTCCCCTAGGGCGCACCATAGAGAAGGCCGGCTCTCCCCCTCCTCCACAACTTTATATACGGGGGAGGGGGCACCCCATACACACACAAGTTGGTCATTGTCTTAGCCGTGTGCGGTGCCCCCCTCCACCATAATCCACCTCGGTCATATCGTCGTAGTGCTTAGGCGAAGCCCTACGCCGGTAGCTTCATCATCACCATCATCACGCCGTCGTGCTGACTAAGCTCTCCCTCGACACTCTGCTGGATTGAGAGTTCGTGCGACGTCACCGAACTGAATGTGTGCAGATCACGGAGGTGCCGTACTTTTGTTACTAGGATCGGTCGGATCGTGAAGACGTAAGACTACATAAACTTCGTTGTCATAATGCTTCCACTTTCGGTCTACGAGGGTACGTAGACAACACTCTCCCCTCTCGTTGCTATGCATCACCTAGATGGATCTTGCGTGTGCGTAGGATTTTTTTTTGAAATTACTGCGTTCCCCAACACAACGTGTGTGCGCTAGACGGGCACACACATTCTAATTAAAATAACCATGTGTGATGGTAATAACGAGCGCGCACGATTGTTGGAACAAGACGTGTGATGACATTGCCTATTGCAGTGCACCATATGGTGCAAACACCACATACGTGGCCGAGAAGGCGTACGTGCCCACGTTACACCTTCCGGGAATAGTGCTGCACTTATAACCATCAGTAAATTTTGAGCATGCGTCCCATCACATTCCAAATTGCAAACCTGTTCACACCAATGGAAACCTAAATGGTTTCCCACTTAGGAGCGTAATACTACTCGGTTATAAATACTTCTAGTCCAAGATGACTGCACATTCCTGCTCAACTCTTCATCCACAAAAACAAAGTCATTCATCATCGTTCCCTTTGTGTCTGCAATGGCCAGCATGAGTTCTGGGTCGAGAGATTTCCACCAGGGAGATGTGAGCATCGAAGCGGAAGCACGAGAGATGTCCCGCCTCGCCACTAACGCAGCCGGCATGTTCCCACCATGCGACCGTAGCAGCACAGAGGTCCCGCCGTACCGCTGAAGCAGCACATAGGTCCCACCGTGTTGTCGATGCGTCAGACTGGTCCGGTCGCACCGCAAAAGCAGAAGAGATGTCCCGCCGCACCGTGAATGCAACAGAGATGTCCTCCCACACCGCGGTAGCCTGGGAAAATGTCTCGCGAGTAGGCGAGGACTCTTACAGGCGCATGCATGCGATTGTCCATTACCAGATGGATCAGATCTCCGGCTGGGCGAGGTTGTAGGACGACATGAAAGCCTCTTTTGCCGGCATCATCCGGCAACTAAATGAGAGCAATGTGAAGCTCCGGGCCGAGCGCGACCTGCTGAGGGCGAAGATCGTCGGGAGTGCGGAGCAGCAGGAGGAGATCACTGCCTTGTTGAATAGGACCGACTTCATCGTCGAGAAACTTATGGAGGAGAATGCCATGATGTGTATCAAGCGCAGAAGGCTGGTGGAGGAATCCGTGGATGCTCTCAAGCAGCATCTTGAGGACAAGAAAGAGCTCATCGCCACTCGCCACGGAGACTAGTTCCCTCGGCCTGCAGCAACGTAGAGATCAGCGAGCCAAATCATTGTCTTCCTTCTTATTTTGCCCTTGTGTATTTCGGGCGTTGCCGCATGTGGCTTTTTCAAATTATGTTCCTAAATATGTAAGACAATTATTATCCACTGCCATCCTCCTTATATTCATCATGCTTGCTATAGGTCGTAGTCGATGCTATATAGTTCCGTCAGATCTTACATCAAGATCCGTGCAAAACATTCTTTTTAGATTTTCATTTTTCTCTCTTAAATCTCAGTCCAGTGAGACATATAACCACGCCATAGAACAGGGGCTCGGGCACCATTAATGGAGACGTTGGGAGGGAGGTGCACGGCGGGTAGCATTCAAGGGGCTCTCCTCCCGATGAGCCTACACAGGGGTCTGATCACATGCCTCCCGTACACAAAGAGCTACCCCACACGGCACCTCCTAGCCAATAATAAAAGGGGGTGCGTGGCGGCATGTAATTGGTAAGTAGAGTGCTCACGGTTTCAATAATACTTGTGTTTCCGATTTGTAAGGTGACAGCACTTGTTCCAAAATGACTTTGTTGATTGTTAATGTGTGCGCCTTCGCAAATCGTACAGAAAAATTACCACATCATGTTGGTGCCATGTCATGACACCATGCCAAGTTTCCTGATTTTCAAGTGTGTTTTGGATTTACAGGATTTAAAAATCCAAGTTTCTCAATCTTTCCGGCCGAGCCACGACGCCCAGATGTTTAAATTTCATTCCCATTTCTTGCATGGGACCTAGAAATTCACCCAAGGACACACATGTGATTTTTTAAACAACTTTGGTGCACTGGAGCCTGTGCTTGTAGTTGAAATTTGAATTATGCACATTAAAAGCGCAAAAACTCAATTAATGTATAAAAAAGGCCAAACAAACCCGGAATAATTCCAAAATTTTGCACGATACTTCTATTTGGTCTAATCTGCCTATGTAAAAAAATTAAGGCGGGAGAAGGCAGTGTACGTGTGTCGTTTTACACACGGAGTGACAGGTTCCCTCTCGGAACCACGAGCCTTCTTGGGGGAAGCTCTGTTTTTCAATAAGCTTACACCAAAGCTAGTCCCAATTCGGCCAAAAAAATTACCACAGCATGTTGGTGCCATGTCATGACAGCATGCCAAGTTTCATGATTTTCAGGCGTGTTTTAGATTTACACGAATTAAAAAACCAAGTTTCTCAATCTTTCCGGCCGAGCCATGACGACCAGATGTTTGAATTTCATTCCCATTTCTTCCATGGGACCCAGAAATTCACCCAAGGACACACATGTGATTTTTAAACCAACTTTGGTGTACTGGAGCATGTGCTTGTAGTTCAAATTTGAATTATGCACATTAAATGCGCAAAAACTCAATTAATGTATAAAAAAGCCAAATGAATCCAGAATATTTCCAAAAATTAGCGCGATACTTCTATTTGGTCTAATCTGCCTGTGTAAAAAACTTAAGGCGGGAGAATGTAGTGTACGTATCTCGTTTCGCACATGGAGGTGACATGTTTCCTCTCGGAACCACGAGCCTTCTTGAGGGAAGCTCCGGTTTACAAGAAGCTTACACCAAAGCTTGTCCCAATTCGGCCAAAAAATTTACCGCAGCATGTTAGTGCCATGTCCTGACACCATGCCAAGTTTCATGATTTTCAGGCATGTTTTGGATTTACAGGAATTGAAAAACCAAGTTTCTCAATCTTTCCGGCCGAGCCACGACGCCGAGATGTTTGAATTTCATTCCCGTTTCTTGCATGGAACCTATAAATTCACCCGAGGACACACATGTGATTTTTCAACCAACTTTGGTGCAGTGGAGCATGTGCTTGTAGTTCAAATTTGAATTATGTACATTAAATGTGAAAAAACTTAATTAATGTATAAAAAGGCCAAACGAACCTAGAATAATTCCAAAATTTAGCACTATAATTTTGGTCTAATCTGCTTGTGCACAAAAATTAAGGCAGGAAAAGGCAGTGTACGTATCTCATTTCACACACAGAGGTGACACGTTCCCTCTTGGAACCACGAGCCTTCTTGAGAGAAGCTCCGGTTTGCAAGAAGATTACACGAAACTTGTCCCAATTTGGCCAAAAAAAAATTCGCAGCATGTTGGTGCCATGTCATGACACCATGCCAAGTTTCATGATTTTCAGGCGTGTTTTGGATTTACAGGAATTAAAAAACCATGTTTCTCAATCTTTCCGGCCGAGCCACGACGCCCAAATTTTTGAATTTCATTCCCACTTCTTGCATGGGACCTAGAAATTCACCCAAGGACTCACATGTGATTTTTCAAACAACTTTCGTGCACTGGAGCATGTGTTTGTAGTTCAAATTTGAATTATGCCCATTAAATGAGCAGAAAATCAATTAATGTATAAAAATGACCAAACGAACCCGAAATATTTCCAAAATTTAGCACGATACTTCTATTTGGTCTAATCTGCCTGTGTAAAAAAATAAGGCGGGAGAAGGCAGTGTACGTATGTTGTTTCGCACACGGAGGTGACACGTTCTGTCGTGGAATTGTCACGGCAGATGTCCTAGTGTGAGGACTTGTCGTGAGGCCAACGTAATTAGGTAGTAGCTTGAACGGGGTTGATTAGAATCAAGAGATGCGAGGTGGGCGAACACACAAGACAAGGGTTTAGACAGCTTCGGCCCCCGAGAAACATCATCCGGTAATAACCCTACATGCTATTTGTGGCTAGATCTCATTATGCTCATGAGGGAGCCGCCGCATAAACCGTCTCTCCTCTAGTTGTGTCTAGCCTTCAATATTATTCATCTTGTCCCTCTTGGGGCGCCCTGCCCCTCCTTATATAAGTTGAAGGGACGGGTTACATGACTAGTCCTAGTAGGATTAGGATTACTCTGTTACAAGTAGAGTCCTAGTCTTGCTTCCTTTGTAAGGGATACCCCTTACACTTTCCTCTGATGCTGGCCCACCGTAACATGAACCGACCTTCTGGGCCTTGGGCCGAGTCCTCTATCTGACTCGCCGTCTGGGCCATCCGTGAGTCGCCAGGCTCGTGAGTCATCAGACCAGTGAGCCGCCAGACTCGTAAGTTACCAATCCTCCGGCGGTTACCAATGAAATGCCAAGTCCCTGCTGGGTTATATATCCAGCCGGGTCATACCACGGGGTATATCCCCGACATTAGCCCCTAGTTTATCTTGGATTTATCCATGGTAAACTTATCCTGCAAAACAAGACCAACTTTGATAGATTATACGCTTGGTCGAAGGTTCTTCTGAGCCGACACTTGAGCATCATTAAGTCCTTGTCATTTCCTTGTCGATATATACATGTCCATGATCTCATAGAAAATCTTCCTTAGCAGATATGTTTCAACTTTGTCAATGCAATAAATCCATACACTTCTTTTGAAAAATTCGGGTCAACAAGCCAGCTTCAGAATCAATTTGCTAACATCGGTCTCTTGTAGAGAAATATTGTAAGAAATAATCCACTTGAGTCGGCTTCCAAAGCGCCGGCTTAAAAAATATTGCTCTTGCAATACTCATCTGATTTTCAGCCGGCTTGGGGGTATAGAACTTGTCGGTTTATCCTTACCACAATTGCCGGTTTTGTAAATATTGATAGCACCGGGTCATAATTATTGCTAACATCAGGCTTGAAAATGTACCTCTTATATGCATATCACTTGTAGCCCCCAAGTCTTAAGAAGGGAACATAGTAACAACCTGAGACTTGCTTCAATATAAATGTCACAACCTTGAAGAAAATCCAGGTTGTTCATCTCCATCACTAGTAAAAACTGAATATTCCAAATATGTAGCCCCCAAGTGCCGGGTTGTCATGCTTGCAGCAACCTGGGACTTATAATTGCCTTATACTCATGAAAACTTCAACTAGTGTAGCCCCCAAGGGCCGACTCAGTAAGATAATACTGAGCTGGGACTTTATATATATTTCATTGAAAAATAACATCATATGATGTAGCGTCCATCGTAGGGCTTGAACCCATGTCAACAAGGTTAAGAGCCTTGCGCTTTACCAACTGAGCAATGGACCCTTCAATATAATGGTTGAATTATTGATAGGAGCAATTAGTAGCCCCCAGCACATTACAATGTGATGAGTTGGGTCTTCAACGAGGCGAGTAAGAAATGACCTTGTATTAGCCCCCAAGTGTCATGGTGCATGCTTGTAGTGACATGGGACTTCCATATTTGATATAATCATGATCTGAATAATGTAGCCCCCAAGTGCCGGGTCATAAGCCTGCAGCGACTCAAGACTATTCCTTCCATTGTAGAATAAATCATATCCATTGAAAAATTAATGGCCATTGCGCTGAAGCGACTTTGAAAACCTCAATTATAATACTGGTTATTGATAACCATAATAAAAATCCAGCCATATGGGCTATTCAAGATTTGAATAATATAATCCAGTATGAAAACCTCAATCATTAAATATCACCATGACAATCCAGCCAAGTTTGGCTATTAAAATTTTGAATACCGTATCGGTTGATAAGTAAATCCGGAGTTTAAATACTCAGTGGCTCTTGGCCGATGGCGACTTAATGCGCATCTATTATAATCCGGGATTTTTGTAACCCGGCGGCTTATAGACTTTGTGAAAATCTATAATTGATAACCCTTGTGAAACACCAATTTCAATTTTTGATGACGGGCTTGAACTTAATCATTTATGTAAGTCATAGCTCTGCAAATCCTACACGGAGTTTAAACAACATATGCCCTGGCGATTTAACGTCAAAAGCCAGGGCGGGTAACAACCCAAACATAATATAGTCTTATGCAATTATGGAAAAGATTAGCATTAAGGCCATTCAATCCTAAACATACTGGCAACTTAAAGTTAAAAGCCAGGGCGGGTTATCAAACCTCGCATATTCATCCAACAATATACCTGGAAGATTGGCTCAAATTGCCGGCTTACCTCGCCACATCCAGTGAGGGTGTCAATCCCAAAGATTTATAAGCGCATAATTCCAATGGCTCAATCCAAATATATACTGGCGATTTAATGTCCAAAGCCAGGTCGGTTTTATCAAACCAAAATATTCATAACATTATTGAAAGACATACATGTAGATTAATACCATGGTGATGCCTTGATAATTATAATCCGGGGCCAGTATCAACCCGGAGACATGAAATATCATCATTTTGATTGCTCAAGGCGAAATATCGTGGTGACTTAAAGTCTGCTATCAGGGCGAGTTATCAAACCCAAACATGCTTAATGATGAGTCATATAATCAAGGCTACATGGCATGTGAAATCGGTTCATACTGTCGGTTTAACATACCATATGCAGCACATAATTAAGGGAAATAACCCCCAAAAACCTCAGAGCCCAAACTCCAAGTGCCTAATCATATCATACTGGCGACTTATTGTTCAAAGCCAGACCGGGTTATTAAACTCCAGATATGCTCAAATATGAGCCATAATTATAAAGGCTACATGACCTTAATCTTTTCCAAACCATATTTTAATATGGCATAAATATATGAGTCCAAAAAATGCTCAGACAAAAGATAACGAATCAAATCGAGAAAAAACAAGGCTTTCATAGGCCGCCAAGCCTAAATCTCAAGTGCTTTCATGGGCCGCCAAGCCACTGAGTTAACCTTTTACACTTTGTAAGACGGGACTCACATGACCAATCGTTGTCTTAACTTTGATAAGTTCAGGGTTTGTATAAGATTAATTGTCAAAAGTACGGCGAGTCATTCCAAGATTACCTAGGCAGAGTGGCAGACTCTACAAAGTAGGATAACCCAGAAAGTTTTGGTGAATACACCTGGCATTCCACACCAAAAGGTTATGTCCTCTTTGGTGAATACACCTATGTTTGAACAGGATAACCCGAAAGCTTTGGTGAATACACCTGGTGTTCCAAACCTGTCAAGAGGGTAGTAACGCTATGTTCTCTTTGGTGAATACACCTATGTTTGAACAGGAAGCCCCCAAGGGACCTTTACAGCCCAGCTTTTAAGCCGGATAAAAAGGTTGTCATAGCTATGCTCAGTGAGCAGGAAGCCCCCATGTATTTTGTAACAAGGTGTGTAAGCCGGATCAAGAGGATAGTCATAGCTATGCTCAATGAGCAGGAAGCCCCCAAGTGATCAATAATATGATAGGCCAATAAAGCAGGATACCCATGTTCGAACCGCTCATCGGTAGCAAGTTCTCTTTGGTAACCTTTAATTTTTCCTGAGAACTCGAACTTGCGAGAGATAAATTCTTCTTGAACTGGGATTTTAAACCAGATAATGAGAGCTTCAGAGCTTTGTGGGAGACGTATTTCCCTTGAGCCAGATTTTGAACCGAAATCCTTCTTTTTTAAGCCGGAAACTTGCTGATGGACTTTAAATTTTCACCAATAGGGCAGGAGCCTCCGGGGCCGGGTTATTTTTTCCCTCCAATGACCCGGAGTTCTTTAAATCACTGAGACCGGCCAATTCTGCTGAGTCATGTCATTGTAGCCCCCGAGTCTCAAGACGACTCGAGGAGTTGGCTTGAGATTCTTCATATTTGACCATAGCATAAGATGTATATCATTGGCGTTGATAACACGATGTGAATCCACAGAAGGTTGAGGTGACTGCTGCTGGTTATAAATGATCCCGTATTGAGTTGTGTCAGCAACTTGGCCAATGGTTCATCCCAACTGGTAGTTTGAAGTTAACAAAACTATAGTGGTGGCGACTTGTGCGCCTTCCCATTGAGCCATCCAGTGCAGACGGCGGCTGACAGTATATGATAATTTCCCTCCAAATTGTTGGAAGAAAAACCAGGCTACCTGAGTAGTGACTTGCTTGCACTCAATAAACAACTCATGCAGACAGGGGCGGCCCGATGCATTGATGTAGACCAGACCATGATAGATGGACGGTAAAGACGACCACAACATCAGAGGCGGTACGGACAGATGATTCGGCCGCGGCGTTGTAAGATGGCGTGGACGGACGAGTCAGCCGCATCATGTTGATGTAAATTGGGCCACAGAAGTGGCGACTTTCACATATATTCGTCAAGCATCATGGCATTGTCGGATACTGGCGCGCGATAGTGCTGGCGCGAACTATATATATCCATGACAACCTCAGACCGCTTTTGCAGTAAACAATTATCTTGCATAAAAAATATCACAAGCCCAGAGTAATTGCCTTTTAAAGAAATTAACATGTGCAATAAAATATACTGGACAGATATCACCTGATTCGCGCAGACGATAAATGATCTGTTTAACACGGCAATAGAAAAAACGGCAACTCGGCCGGGCCAGCAGGTTGACAAAATTCACATCCGCGGAGTGATATTTCTTTCGACAGTCAACCGACCGACCTTGTTTGTAGTAGTTGATTGCATCGTCCTTGAATCGTCAGCTGGTTTACTCGGTAGCAGAGGATATATTGATGATTCCTTGTTTTTTCTTAAGACAAAGTAGTGCATGTTTTCTCAAAATGAAGTAATGCACGAGTTCCACCCCAGGTGACAGTTAGTTGGACTTTGGAGAGCTCATACATACTAGTACCAATGTTTAATCCATTGTCTTATCCTGCTTTGGCGAAGTTGTACTTTCCTTTCTGTACTGTAATGTAATCTCTCGCATGGGATGTGAAAAATCAATTCGAGGAGGTTGAAGGCAAGGCCAGGGTGACCCAGCCAGGTGGCTCACGGTGTTGAAACGGAGGCAGCCCCGGATAGACGATGGAGGAAGCGGCCGAGATAACTCAAAGGTGCAGGGCCGCAACAACGACGAGCCACGGCAAAGGTAAAATGGTGGCCCGACAATTTTACGGTTTGAAGCCATGGCAGATGGCTGGCCGTTAACCTAGTGGCGGCTCAAACACGCGACAAGGGAGGCCAGTGGTGAGCTGAGCCGTGACGGTCGAGGTGGCAGAGGCCGGAGCCGGCCGGAGCGGCGGCGGAAATTTCGGCGACTAGGTGATGCAGGGGCGGCTCAATTGGAGGAGGAAGGTTGGTTTGCAGGTGCTCGGAGGCAGGTCGAACGGTGATTTGATGTAGTGGCTCAACGACGAAACATGTCGGGCGGCTTGTGGAGACCGGTGGAGGAGGCGGCTCGAGGTTTGGCCGCGGCGGCGAAGCGAGCACGGCCAGGCAAGCTACGACAGCGGGCGGCTCAAGGTGCATCGATGGCCAGGGCGGCTCGGAGGTGTAGGCCCGCGGCAGAGGCGGATTCCCGGTGATGGCTCAGACACGGCTGATGTGGGACGCAACTGGCTGATCGAGAGCGAAGACCGAGGCAGAGACCGAGTCCGTGGCCTGATCCCCTTCCCGTCGTGGCCGCCTCCCGGAGTTGTAGATCGACTTGGACATCACGAGTACTAATTGAAGTATTACAATTGCTAATGTTGGCTCATATGAATAGATGTGTCTTCTAATTGCTTTGCAGGCTTCGCGTGAGGATCCCTTGCACGCGTGTGTGCATCGCATAATCCGAAAAGGAAAACTGCAGCACAAAGTTGATCTCAGTCTCGGTGGCAGTAGCAGAGCGGATCACAA
This sequence comes from Triticum dicoccoides, assembly GCF_002162155.2. Lineage (NCBI taxonomy): Eukaryota > Viridiplantae > Streptophyta > Magnoliopsida > Poales > Poaceae > Triticum > Triticum dicoccoides. The sequence goes on along the minus strand of NC_041385.1, from coordinate 179,323,295 downwards.
CCCTAAAAGTCTCCCGATCCAATCTTGTACCTGACGGCTCCAAACCCTAATCATGATATTGATTTTAACACGGTGAATATGCCGGCTCAACCCAAGGTTGTATGATCCCACGTTTCGTGGCGTGATCGTTTCACGCCGGCTCTTCCTCGTTCATCTATCCGCGAGCTTCTCGATCCTTGAAAAATTCCCTTCAAGAACTCAACATCACCGTGCGATGGCCCCATGGTGGGCGCCAGCTGTCGTGGAATTGTCACTGCAGATGTCCTAGTGTGAGGACTTGTCGTGATGCCAACACAATTAGGTAGTAGCTTGAACAGGGTTGATCAGAATCGAGAGACGCGAGGCGGGAGAACACACAAGACAAGGGTTTAGACAGCTTCGAGCCCCGGGAAACATCGTCCGGTAATAACCCTACATGTTGTTTGTGGTTAGGTCTCATTATGCTCATGAAGGAGCCACCGCATAAACCGGCTCTCCTCTAGTTGTGTCTAGCCCTCAAGATTAATCAGCCTGTCCCACTTGGGGCGCCCTGCCCCTCCTTATATAAGTTGAAGGGGCGGGTTACATGACTAGTCCTAGTGGGATTAGGATTAGTCTATTACAAGTGGATTCCTAGTCTTGCTTCCTTTGTAAGGGAATGCTCCTTACACTTTCCTCTTAAGCCGGCCCACCATAACATGAGACGGCCATCTAGGCCTTGGGCACTTTCTGGAATTTTCTAAATTATTTTAAATCCAGAAAATTATTAACTGCGTCAGCATTGCGTCACTGTGACATCAGCAGGTCAGCTGCGGCTGACCAGGTCAAACCTGACCAGCAGGGCCCACTGGTCTGTGACTAAGTTAACTAACTGAGTTAGTTAGTGTTAAGTTAAGTGTTAACCTAGGTTAATTAGGATCTAGGCCCACTGGTCACTGACTAAACTAATTAATCTAAGTTAATTAGCGCTAACCTAGAACTAATTAAAGATTAACAGGGGCAGGCCCGTGCGTCAGTGACCTTGGGGGGGGGGGTCAAACCCCAGGTCAAACAAGGTTAAACCCACCGGCGTTGAGTCGCCGGCGAGGCCTGAGGCGGCGGTACGGCTCGGGATTGCACTACGGGGCAAGGTTTGAGCCGCGGCTGGGCGCGTTGGAGTGCCCTCCCCAGCGCGCGTCGAAAGGGGGTGCTAGCCGGGCCTGTGGTGGCTAGAGGCGACGACTACGAGCTCGGCAGTGGCGGTCGGCGTTCGGGCATGTGCGGGAACGCGGCTGCGGTGGCCTAGGCGATGCGTGTGCGGCACATAGGCTATCTACGTGATGTGGCGAGCAAGGTGGAGGTGCGTCTGGGACCACATGGTCACTAGAGCATCTTTGGCGGCAAGCACGGGCGGCGGCGTGTTTCGGTCGTCGGCGAAGCGGCTGTCGTGGTTCTAAGCCTGACAGTAGAGTGGGGGGTAGGTATGGAGAGGCAAGGTCCTAGCTATGGAGAGGTTGTAAGCACAAAGGATGTACGAGTTCAGGCCCTTCTCGGAAGAAGTAACAGCCCTACGTCTCGGAGCCCGGAGGCGGTCGAGTGGATTATGAATGTATCAATTACAAGGTGCCGAACCCTTCTGCCTGTGGAGGGGGGTGGCTTATATAGAGTGCGCCAGGACCCCAGCCAGCCCACGTAGGAGAGGGTTTAAGGTGAGTTAAGTCTGGGGCGTTACTGGTAACGCCCCACATAAAGGCCTTTACTATCATAAAGTCTACTTGATTACAGGCCGTTGCAGTGCAGAGTGCCTCTTGACCTCCTGGTGGTCGAGTGGGTCTTCGTGGTCGAGTCCTTCAGGCCAGTCGAGTGAATCCTCTTTGGTCGACTGGAAGGCGACCTCTTCTAAGGATGTCCTAGGGTAAGTTACTTGGATCAGGTCCATGACCCTACCCTAGGTACATAACCCCATCATTAGCCCCCGAATGGATTGAGGCTTCGAGTGAAGAAGGAGTTGATGTCGTTTCCGATTAACCTTTGCGCTCCGGTTGTGCGCTGTTCTGGACCAAAGAATCCCTTTGTTGACAGGAAACAACTTGCCTTCAGTCGACTTGATCCATTCTGTTATTGCGTCGAGTGATCTTTCAGGCTTCGACGATCTCCGAGCGACGGATCGCCGGAAACACCGCGCCTGACAGACTGATTTGTTGCTCGCGGATTCCGCGGGATGCGAAATTTTGGGGCGCGCGCGAAGCGGGGCGGACCGCGGCGTTCGGATGGGACGGGGCATGGACGCCTCGATCTTCGCGCCGCCTTTTCCGCCACGTATCCTGTCTGCATAACTGTTCCATATATGATTAGATCGACCGGGCCCACCTGTCATCCACTCGGAAGGGACCTTATAAATGTGCCCGGCGAGGATTTCTGTGCTGCGCCTTAGCATTCTCCCCCTCTCTCTGCTTCCTTCCTCCCTGCTCAGCGTGCTCGCTCTCGCCCCCGCACCACTTCCCTTCGCGCATCTCCCCGGCGACCATGGCCAAGGAGAAGACGGTGGCGCTGGAGCGTGCAAAGAAGGCGTCGGCGTCGGAGAAGGCGAAAGGAAGGTCCACCAGCCGCGGAGGGTCCTCGTCCAGATCCCGCCTGCCGAAGGGCTGGGTCCAAGGAGACTGGATCCAGTCGACTATCACGGAGAATGACCTCCTCGACATGGCCAACGAGGGCTTGATCCCCCACGGAGCTGCGAGGCTTCCGGGGAAGGAGTGGCAGCCCCAGCCAGAAGAGGGTGAGTGTGTGCTTTTGGCCACCCATGTTGATCGCGGGTTTTCCTTGCCACCGAGTGTTTTCTTTCGTGGCTTTTTGAACTTCTTCGGAGCGCAGCTCCACCACTTCACCCCAAACTCCATTGCCTATCTTGCTGCGTTCGTGTCCATGTGTGAGGGTTTCTTGGGCTGTCGACCGCACTGGGGTTTGTTCAAGCATATATTCACGTGTCGCTCTCAGACCGTGAAGAAGGCGAGTCCAGGCGACGAAAAGACCCGAGTCGTCCAAATGTGTGGGGGTTTGGGCATCCAGGTGAGGAACAAGAGCACCTTTCCGCCCATGACCTTTCCCGAGTCAGTCAGAGGCTGGCAGTCGACCTGGTTCTACTGCCGGGACCAGTCGACGCCGGGACAGTCGAGTGGACTCCCACAGTTTACCATGGACCGAGTGAACAAGCCCTCCTCTCTGAAGTTGATCCCGGAGGAGAAAGCTGATGTGAAGATGTTGATGGAGCGCGTGGTGCAGTTGGTTCGGGAGGGAGTGACGGGCATGGATCTCCTGGAGGTCTTCCTCAGGCGTCGCATCCAGCCCCTCCAGTTCCGGAGCCACTGCATGTGGTTGTACTGTGGGACCGAAGACGAGACTAGAGTCCATCCAGAAGCAGTCGACGATGTCACTCTGGAAAGATGGATGGCAGCCGTCACCGGAAACAAGGACAACCCACGCGGAGCCAGAAGGATTCCTCCACTCGACCACAACAGTGATCCAAATAAGGTACACTTGCCCTGCTCTCCACTGCATTCTTGTCGCATTCATCTCTGTCCACTCTGCCGACTGGTCGACTGATCATTGTCTTGATATCTGCTAGGCCCTCATCGAGCTGTACTCGATGCCCAATGGGGCACAAACTCCGACTGAGGAGGGTGAGGCGAGTGGGGGCGAGAGCCAGGACGAGGAGGAATGGGACTCGGACGTTGCAGGGGACGACGACGACGATGATGATGATGACGGCGATGATGATGACGCCGAAGACGAGGAGGAAGAGGAGGAGGTCGTGCCACCGCGCTCGGAAAGGCGGTCGAAGCTCGTCCACGACCCTTCGACTGAACGTGGCAAGGGGGTTGCGACGCAGTCGACCAAGCGCCCTAGGACCACTTCTCCAGCGCCGACTGAAAAGGCGCCGAAGCAGCCTAGGGGGGCTCCGCCAAAGCCGACCAAGCTCCTGCCGAAGATGAAGGTGTCCATCCCCACCATATCAGGGTAATTGTGCTGCTCATATTTTCTTATTCTGTGCGAACTTTATCTCTGGTCGACGCTGAAGTTAGTCGACTGATCCTTTGGAGTTGCAGTGCTGCTACTTCTGAGACTTCGGCCCGGGCTGATGACCACGAGATGGAGGATGCAGCAACTTCGAACCCAGGTGCTGTATTCTTAACATCGTTCTTAGTCGACTGACTCGCGATCTCTGATCCTGATTCTTCTCCGCAGCTCCACCCAATACTGTTATCAATCTCCCTGATGACGACGAGGATGAAGAACCACTGGCACGCAGGAGGAGTCGGAAAGCGTCCGCCAGTAAGGCGCCTCAGGATGTGACGGCGCCTGAGATTCTGACTGTGGAAGAAGAGAACACCACTCGACACACGGTGTCCTTCGCAAATCCACTGACGAGTGCTCAGCAGCCCTCCCTCTTCACGACGCACCACGTCCCAGAGGACCAAGCTGGCGCAGCGAAGGAGGCAATACCCCAGGCGGGACTCATGATGGAGCAGCTGAAGACCATCCGGGACGCGAGCCAGGCAGCTTATGCCGCCAGCTCTGCCCTCCAAAGCAATGTCTAGGTCAGTCGACCGCTGTTTGTTCTGTTGGATATGCTACCAAAAACTTTTCTTTTCAGGAATTTATAGTAATCACCCACTGGGTGTGTCGAATAAACTCCGTGTTAGCGGGGGCACGCTGAGTGCACCCGCTGGGTGTAGTCCCCAAGGCTAAGGTCGACTGCTGGCAGTCGGCCTTAGGCTTTATGATGTCAATCTTTCTGTCAGTCGACTGGTCGACTGGATTTCACAAACCGGTGGGGGCACGCTGAGTGCACCCACTGGGTGTAGTCCCCAAGGCTAAGGTCGACTGCTGGCAGTCGGCCTTAGGCTTTATAATGTCAATCTTTCTGGCAGTCGACTGGTCGACTGGATTTCACAAACCGGTGGGGGCACACTGAGTGCACCCACTGGGTGTAGTCCCCGAGACTGTGGTCGACTGCTTGCAGTTGATCACAGTCTTAGAGAATGCATCTCGCACACTTTTTTTTTTTTGAGGTCGACTGGTCGACTTTGTCTTCAACAGGATTAGTGGGGGCACGCTGAGTGCACCCACTGGGTGTAGTCCCCGAGACTACGGTCGAATGCTTGTATTTGGCTGTAGTCTTAGAAACGTGTGTTTATCCCTTTTTCACTCGGAAGTGAATTATATTTGACATTTAGTCGATTGGTTCTTCGCAGAACTCCTGTGATCCTGTGGCTCGCTACTCAGAGCTGGAACAAAAACATACTCAAGTCGAGCTGAGCTTGAAGCTGGTTCAGGAGAAGCTGACAAAGGCAAAGGAGGAGACCGAAGGTATGTTTGGTGAGACCCTGACAACTGCTTTTCCCCTTGCTTGTTTCAGCATCTGATCTTGCTGTAACTTGCAGGTAAGGTAAGGGAGGCCCAGCAGAAGAAAGACCTTGAGCTAGCTGAGAAGATCAAGCTTGCTGACGAGAAGTTAGCTTCAGTTACCAAGCTCGAACAAGACAATACCAATCTGAAAGCTGCTCTTGGGATTGCCAACAAGGAGGTCAGTCGACTGAAAACTGACAAAGCTGCCCTGACCGACCAAGTCAGCAAATTGACTGAGAAGAAAACTGAACTGGAGGCCTTCCTCAGTGGCCTTGCCAAAAAGTTGTTCCTTATGCTTGAAGGTAGACCTCCATGTTTGGCAAATATTTCCAATTGTGGCTTTTTCCATTCGACTGTCTCCTTGACTTAGTGATCACCCTTGCAGAATTTTGTCAAAACTTTGAAGAAGAAACCAGCCGACTGGAGCCAAACCTTGACCCCGTCAATTCTCCGGTGAACGACGAAGTTGCCATGGATGTTTTCCGACTGGAGTCTCGTGTTGCAGCTGTCGTGGACTATCTCGCAAGGCTGAAGGCCGCCACATCTCGCATCGACTCGACGCTCTGGCCTGAGGAGACATTTCAGAATGACCTTGAGTCGCTGATGGCCCGCTTGAACACGATCCCTGGTCGAGTGCAGGAGTGGAAGAAGTCCTCGGCTCGGTGTGGTGCAGATGTCGCTCTGTGTCTGGCCCGAGTCCACTGCAAAGATGCGCGAGAAGAGAAGCTGGCAGCCCTTCGGGTGGCCAATACCAAGAAGCACGACTTCAGATCCTTTATGGAAACTTTCCTTGCAGCTGCCACTCGGATCGCCGACGGGATTGACCTTGATGAATTTGTTGCACCTTCCAGTCCTCCGCAGGAGGGGTAAAAAACTTCTTCTGGCTCGACGCTTTAAATTTGCCTCGGTATGCCGAGTGAAATTGTAACCGACAAACCTTAACAGGCTTGACGCCTGAGCACTTTCGGTTCCTTTAGATGTCGATTCAAACTTGGATTTGGTGCTTGAATACGATTGCCTTCGGCTCGGAATGTCTTTTGCAGGTTCAAAGCAAGGTGCCTGTGCTGCAATCGACTTATTCTTTAGTCCACTTAGACGAGCACTGGGCTGCAGCTAAGCCCCCGAGTGAGAGGGTTGCTCTTCACTCGGTAGGATTTTTGTAACTTAGGCGAGCACAGGGCTGCAGCTAAGCCCCCGAGTGAGAGGGTTGCTCTTCACTCGGTAGGATTTTCACAACTTAGGCGAGTGCTTGGACTGCAGCTAAGCCCCCGAGTGAGAGGGTTGCTCTCCACTCGGTAGGATTTTTATAACTTAGGCGAGCACGCGGCTGCAGCTAAGCCTCCGAGTGGAAGGCTGGTTTACCACTCGGTAGGATTTTGATAACTTAGGCGAGCACGAGGCTGCAGCTAAGCCTCCGAGTGAGAGGATTGCTCATCACTCGGTAGGATTTTCACGACTTAGGCGAGTGCTTGGACTGCAGCTAAGCCCCCGAGTGAGAGGGTTGCTCTTCACTCGGTAGGATTTTTATAACTTAGGCGAGCACGAGGCTGCAGCTAAGCCTCCGAGTGGAAGGCTGGCTTACCACTCGGTAGGATTTTCACAACTTAGGCGAGTGCTTGGACTGCAGCTAAGCCCCCGAGTGAGAGGGTTGCTCTTCACTCGGTAGGATTTTTATAACTTAGGCGAGCACGAGGCTGCAGCTAAGCCTCCGAGTGGAAGGCTGGCTTACCACTCGGTAGGATTTTGATAACTTAGGCGAAACGGATTCGCAGCTAAGCCTCCGAGTGGGAGTCTGGCTCACCACTCGGTAGGATTTTGATAACTTAAGCGAAACGGATTCGCGGCTAAGCCTCCGAGTGGGAGTCTGGCTCACCACTCGGTAGGATTTTTACAAACTTAGGCGAAACGGATTCGCAGCTAAGTCACCCACTGAGGGGAATTTCATTGGACAAAAAATAAAAAGTGACAGATATTATGGAGGAACTATGACACTTATTATTTTGAGGTCCATGAACTACAGAAGTACTTTATTGCAACTCATCCGAGTGATAAAGCTTAAGTGTAAAACGGGCGGAGTAGCTCCGCGTTCCAAGCTCGGGGCTCGTCGATATTATGCTCGACGTTGTAAAGACGGTACGCTCCATTGTGGAGAACCTTGGTGACGATGAAGGGGCCTTCCCAAGAAGGAGCAAGCTTGTGTGGTTTGTGCTGATCCACTCGGAGAACCAAATCCCCTTCCTGGAAGGCTCGACCTCTCACGTTTCGGGCGTGGAAACGCCGCAGATCTTGTTGGTAGATGGTCGACCGGATCAGAGCCATCTCCCTTTCTTCCTCTAAAAGGTCGACTGCGTCCTGCCGCGCTTGTTCAGCTTCTGCTTCGTTGTAGATTTCAACTCGAGGAGCATTGTGGAGAAGATCACTCGGCAAGACTGCTTCAGCTCCATAGACCAAGAAGAATGGAGTTCTTCCGGTCGACCGATTAGGCGTGGTCCGCAGTCCCCAGAGTACAGATGGAAGTTCGTCGACCCAAGCTCCAGCCGCGTGTTTGAGATCACGCATCAGTCGAGGCTTCAGTCCCTTGAGAATCAGTCCATTAGCTCGCTCTGCTTGTCCATTCGACTGCGGATGGGCGACTGATGCGTAGTCGACCCGTGTACCCTGGGAGTCGCAGAAAGCTCTGAATTCCTCCGAGTCAAAGTTCGACCCATTATCCGTAATGATGCTGTGCGGAACTCCATATCTGAATATTAGTTCCCTGATGAAGCTAACAGCAGTACCGGTGTCAAGGCTCTTGATTGGTTTAGCCTCGATCCACTTGGTGAACTTGTCGACTGCCACCAGTACATGCGTGAAGCCACTTCGTCCTGTTCTCAAAGGACCGATCATGTCCAGCCCCCAAACTGCAAAAGGCCAGACGGGTGGGATGGTCTTCAAAGCTGACGCAGGCTTGTGCGACATATTCGAGTAGAACTGACATCCCTCGCACTTCTCTACTATCTCTTTTGCCATCTCATTCGCCTTGGGCCAGTAAAATCCGGCTCGGTATGCTTTGGCCACGATGGTCCGAGAGGACGCATGATGACCACAGATCCCCGAGTGAATATCATTGAGGATGAGTCGACCTTCTTCTGGTGTTATGCACTTCTGACCGACTCCAGTCGCACTTTCTCTGTATAATTGTCCTTTGATTACGGTAAAGGCCTTAGATCGACGGACGATCTGCCGAGCCTCTTCCTCATCCTCCGGAAGCTCTTTCCTCAAGATATATGCGACATACGGAATCGTCCAGTCGGGAATGACCACCAAAACCTCCATGATCAAGTCGACCACCGCTGGGACTTCAACTTCAGTCGGATCTGTGGCGCTCTTGGGCTGCGGAGTTTCTTCGGTGAAAGGATCTTCTTTGACTGATGGAGTGTGTATATGCTCCAAGAACACACCACTCGGAATGGCTTCTCTCTTGGAACCTATCTTTGCTAGATCATCAGCTGCTTGATTTTTCAGTCGGGGTATATGATGGAGCTCCAACCCCTCGAACTTCTTCTCCAGCCTCCTCACTGCACTGCAGTATCCAGTCATGGCTGGGCTTCTCACGTCCCACTCTTTCATCACCTGATTGACCACTAAATCCGAGTCGCCATAGACCATTAGGCGACGGACGCCGAGTGAAATGGCCATGCGCAACCCATATAGGAGGGCCTCATATTCTGCCTCATTGTTGGAGGAATCAAAGTGAATCTGGAGCACATATCTGAGCTTATCTCCTCTGGGGGAAACCAGGACAACCCCAGCACCGGAACCATTCAACATCTTAGAGCCATCGAAAAACATGGTCCAATGCTCCGAGTGAACTTCAGTCGGCTGTTGTTGTTCAATCCACTCGGCGAGGAAATCTGCTATCGCCTGGGACTTAATGGCTTTCTTTGCCTCAAACTTGATATCAAGGGGAAGAAGTTCAATCGCCCATTTGGCCACTCGACCAGTTGCGTCTCTGTTGTGCAAAATCTCTGATAGTGGAGCGTCGCTGACGACTGTGATGGAATGGTCAGAGAAATAATGAGCAACCTTCTTTGTGGTCATGTATATTCCATACACAAGCTTCTGATAATGAGGATATCCCTGCTTGGATGGAGTCAAGACTTCAGACAAATAATACACTGGGCGCTGAACTTTGAGAGCTTTTCCTTCTTCTTCCCGCTCGACCGTTAGCACAGTACTGACGACTTGTCCTGTGGCTGCGATGTAGAGCAACAGAGGCTCTTTGCTGATTGGAGCAGCAAGCACCGGCTGGGTGGAGAGCAGAGCTTTTAGCTCGGCAAACGCTGCATCAGCTTCTGGAGTCCACTCGAACTTGTCAGCCTTCTTCATCAGTCGGTAAAGAGGCAGTGCCTTTTCACCGAGTCGTGAGATGAATCGACTTAATGCGGCCAAGCATCCAGTAAGCTTCTGGACATCGTGCACTCGCACAGGGCGTTTCATTCGGAGAATAGTGCCAATCTTCTCTGGGTTAGCGTCGATTCCCCGTTCGGAAACGAGAAAACCGAGTAACTTGCCACCAGGAACTCCAAATGTGCACTTTGATGGATTGAGCTTGATATCATACCTTCTGAGGTTGGCAAATGTTTCGGCGAGGTCAGCGAGCAGGTCGGAACCTTTTCGTGACTTGACAACAATATCATCCATATAAGCTTCCACATTCCGACTGATTTGGGTGAGTAGACACTTCTGAATCATTCGCATAAATGTGGCTCCAGCATTCTTGAGGCCGAATGGCATGGTGATATAGCAGAAGCACCCGAATGGAGTGATGAAAGCTGTTTTTACCTCATCGGGCCCGTACAGACGGATCTGGTGGTACCCGGAGTAAGCATCTAAAAAAGACAACCTCTCGCATCCCGCGGTCGAGTCAACAATTTGATCTATGCGAGGGAGAGGAAAGTGATCTTTCGGGCAGGCCCGGTTGATGTGCTTGAAATCAATGCACATTCGGAGCGACTTGTCCTTCTTGGGAACCATGACGACATTAGCGAGCCACTCGGAGTGGTATATCTCTCGGATAAATCCTGCCGCCAACAGTCGAGCCACTTCTTCACCGATGGCCTTTCTCTTCTGGACGGCGGACCGCCGAAGATGCTCTTTGACTGGTTTTGCAGACGAGTCGACTCTTAGGCGATGCTCAGCCAGTCCCCTGGGAACACCTGGCATGTCAGCGGGCTTCCATGCAAAAATGTCCCAGTTCTCACGGAGGAACTGGATGAGCGCTTCTTCCTATTTTGGGTCGAGTGTTGTGGAGATGCGGGTCGGAGCTGGTTCGGGGTCGGTCGGGTGAATGTGAACAGGCTTCGTCTCACCGGACGACTAGAATGCAGACTCTGTGGCGGGCTTCTTGGATCGCAGCAAGTCACTCGGATCTGCGTTTTGCTTGTATTCTTCGAACTCGACCGCTGTCACTTGGGAATCGGCAATCTTGGAGCCCTTCTGAAAGCACTCCTCTGCCTTTTTCCTATCACCGGTGACAGTGATCACACCTTTGGGACCGGGCATCTTCAATTTGAGGTACACGTAACATGGTCGAGCCATGAACCGTGCATAGGCTGGTCTCCCCAAAATGGCATGATATGCACTTTGAAAATCCACAACCTCAAACGTCAACTTTTCTTTGCGAAAATGCTTCGAATCACCAAACACTACATCCAAAGCTATCTGGCCGAGCGACTCGGCCTTCTTCCCTGGTATAACTCCATGGAAGCTCATGTTACTAGTGCTCAGTCGGGACATCGGAATGCCCATACCTTTCAATGTGTCTGCAAACAATAAGTTCAGCCCACTTCCACCATCCATCAGCACCTTTGTCAGTCGAGTGCCTTCGACAACTGGATCGACCACTAAAGCTTGCCTCCCGGGGGTGGCAATATGAGTCGGGTGATCAGATTGGTCGAATGTGATGGGTGTTTGAGACCACTTCAGATAATTTGCCTTTGCTGGGGCAACCATGTTCACCTCTCGGTTAATCACTTTCAGTCGACTTCTGCTTTCCACATCTGCAAAGATCATCAGAGTGGAGTTGATATGCGGATATCCTCCCTCACTGTCCTCTTTGTCTTCGGCCTTGTCCGACTCCTTCTCCTTGTCCTTAGACTGTTTCCCCTGAAACTGCTGGATCAAGAGTCGATATTGGCGAGTGGTGTGCTTTGGGTAAATGATATTCCCCTCTTCATCTTTCTTTGTATGAATGTGACACGGCATATCCATCACGTCGTTCCCTTCTTTATCCTTTACCTTCTTGGGGTTCCAGGATCCTTTTGGTTTCCCCTTAAACTTTCCTTGAGTCACGGCCAGAGCCTCTCCAGGAGCTGCCGGTTCAGCCTTCCGCTTCTGTTTCCGACTGGTGTTTCCTTTTTCCGACTGACTCGGCTTGTGCTTGCCGCTTCGGAGTCGGTCTTCTTCTTCGCCGTTGGCGTACTTGGTAGCAATCTCCATCATCCGACTCAAGGTCATGTCACCGGTTCGACCAAATTTCAAACTCAGTTCTCTGTTCTTGACGCCGTCTTTGAAGGCGCATACTGCCTGATGATCAGAGACATTTTCCACAGTGTGGTGCAAAGTGATCCACCTCTGAATATACTCTCTGAGAGTCTCATTAGTTTTCTGTACGCAGACTTGCAACTCTGTCAATCCCGCTGGTCGCTTGCAAGTCCCTTCAAACGTTCTGACGAACACTCGGGACAGATCTTCCCAAGTGTAAATGCTGCTAGGAGGTAATTGAGTCAACCATGCCCTGGCAGAACCTTCCAACATGAGGGGCAAATGCTTCATGGCCACCTCGTCGTTCCCACCACCGATCTGAACTGCCACTCGGTAGTCTTCAAGCCAAGTTTCAGGCTTAGACTCACCAGTGAACTTGCTGACTCCTGTTGCCAACCTGAAATTGGGGGCGATAACTGCGGCTCTGATAGCTCTGCTGAAACATTCAGGACCAGAAACATGTACTCGACTGCTCGTGGGTACATCTCTGTCGAGTGCGCCTCGATGGGCTCTGTTCCGGTCGACCAACCCTTGCACGATAATGGATCGCGCGTCGAAGCCTGGCTCTCTGGGGTCAACTGGAACCCTACGCCCTGTACTGTACTGACGCCTATCATCTGGCTGCCGAGGAGCGTAAGACCCACCCCTCGGAGGGGAATAGGGCACTCGACGCCTATCATCTCGGTCGAGTCTGTCGCCATATTGATCTCGCCGATTCTCACGTCCTTCGCGCCGCGGAGGCGATCTGGGGCTGTGAGCCGACTGAACCGTATTCACAGTGACAGATCGACTGTGAATTCTGTTGCGCGACTGAGACACGGCTGAATTCTGATCTCCTGCTGCCCGGAGCAGATCCCTGATCTGCAGCAAACCTCTGCCAGCTTCCGACTGCGAAGGCTGAATGGACTCTGCTATACGGGTCGCAGCTGCTAAATTCTGAATTGGGGTTCGATATACCTGACTCGGCGGGAAGAGTTGACGTCGACTGGTGTCGGGAACTCGTTGCCGCGCGCGCTCGTCGAGTGCTCGCTGAAGGTTCTCCAGTCGAGTGCGCTCGGCCAAATTGGCCAGACGCGCCTCCTCCAAGGCACGAGCCTCGGGGGTTTCTCCTGCGATGGGAATACGCAGGGGATCCTCGTTCCTGCGGCGAAGCTCTTCTCTTTGCAGAGAGTCGAGTGGCTCGGGCTGGTACTCTTCGTAGTCTCGTGCAGGGTCGTCGCCGTCACCTGCTCCACCACCACGGGCGAAGCCAGGAGGGCTGTGGGGCCCGTCGACCATCAAGATTTCCGCCGCTGGATCACTGCTTCCGTACTCGGATGCAGTCTCTCCGGAGCTAGTCGACTGATCGAACAAGCCGTAGAGAGATTCGTTGGGCTCGATTGCCGCAACTTGTGTAGTGGTCGATTGGCGAGCCACCGCATGACTCACCCATCGCTGAAGCCTCGACCGGCCTGAGCGCTTGCGCTGGCGGGAGACCGGGAGGGTGGACGATGGAGGAGCCGACCGATACTGGGTCGACGGTTGCCGCAGCAGAACGCCGCGGATACATGCGCGAAAATGCATCGCACCGCGAACGGGGAGCGCGTCTACGTCGAGTGGAGCCTCCTGGAGCCATGCGGAGTCGTCGGCGATGAAGGTGAGAGTGCCGAGACGGATCTCTTGACCCATGACCAAAACTCCAGCTATGGAGAGGTTGTAAGCACAAAGGATGTACGAGTTTAGGCCCTTCTCGGAAGAAGTAACAGCCCTACGTCTCGGAGCCCGGAGGCGGTCGAGTGGATTATGAATGTATCAATTACAAGGTGCCGAACCCTTCTGCCTGTGGAGGGGGGTGGCTTATATAGAGTGCGCCAGGACCCCAGCCAGCCCACGTAGGAGAGGGTTTAAGGTGAGTTAAGTCTGGGGCGTTACTGGTAACGCCCCACATAAAGGCCTTTACTATCATAAAGTCTACTTGATTACAGGCCGTTGCAGTGCAGAGTGCCTCTTGACCTCCTGGTGGTCGAGTGGGTCTTCGTGGTCGAGTCCTTCAGGCCAGTCGAGTGAATCCTCTTTGGTCGACTGGAAGGCGACCTCTTCTAAGGATGTCCTAGGGTAAGTTACTTGGATCAGGTCCATGACCCTACCCTAGGTACATAACCCCATCAGCGGCAGCTACGGCGTGCTAACAAGAAAACGGAGAGGGTGGTTCGAGGGAGAAGCTCACGGCGGTTTCAGCGGTGCAGACGGCGAGCTCGAAGGAGGACCGGAGCGAACGGGGCGGCAGAGTGGATCTCCGGCGACGACGGTCGGGGAGGAGCTCGGTGAAGGCAGTGAAGAGCATGCGGGCACTCGAGGCCGGGTCTTCTCGATGAGGCAGACAACGGCGGAGCTCTGGGACATGATGGTGAGGTGAGGCGGTGATGATGGCCATGGCAGTAGTGAGCGACGGCGACGAGCGCGCTCGGGTGCGCTGCGGGGAGGGAGCAGAGGAGGGTAGAGGAGGAGTGATAGGCCAGAGGGGTCAGGGTGGCACTGAGGAGAAGCAACGCGGCATCATGCTGGCAAGGGAGGTAGGCAGGCGAGCTGGTGGCGTGGCGCTCTGCCCGTGCGTGCGTCGGCCACACGCCAGGCCGAGTGGTGCCAGGAGGACGATGGCGGTGGTGGGCTGGGCCGGCCTGTGGGCCACCAGGTAAGCAAGGTAGGTTCTGTCTCTCTCTTTTATTTCTGTTTTCTAATTGTTTTGATCTGTTTGAATTAGTAAATACTAATCCATTTACAAAACTCCTGAAAATATTTGTGGGCACCTATAGATTTATTTTCAATAGCCCTCATATGCTTTCAAGAGTATTTGGACATTTAAAATATTTTATAGAATTTAAATGTCCAAATTCAAATACTTATGGTTTAATTCAAAAATCCAGAGTGTCCTAGAGAAGTGTGCACTATTTTTGGCAGTGGTTCTAGACCAATTCGAAAATGAGGAACATTTATGAAGGACATTTTGGGTTCATTGAAAATGATTTTATGTTGAACCTATTTGATTTGATCTGGTGCTAGGGTTTGATCAATCCCCATTTCAAATTCAGAAGAATTTAAACATGATGCAACACATGATTAGCTAGCTCAGAGCATACCAGAAGTAGGGATGTGACAACTCACCCCCACTAAACAAGAATCTCATCTCGAGATTCAAGGCGTGAGGTAAAGGGAAAGGGGGTCACAAAACTATCAAAAACTTCTCAATCCAACTGCCTTTCCTGAAGAAGTTGATCCATTGCATCCTGTTGGACTTGACATCCTTGGTTTTGAGATCTTCATCCAACTATGACGACAGAAAGAAGCTCTACAGAAATCAATCTTCTCAAAGATCGATCAACTCACGGAATGAGATGTAGAAGGATCTCTGGAGCTGATAGGCAAAACATGTATCAGGAGGGATGTAAGAAACAATTTGACAAGGGTTTCAAAGTAGCAAGGAAACAATTACCATGACCCCATAATGGGGCACCTTGGGGGAGGTGACTCATAGAGTTATTCCCTTAAATGGCGAAAAGAATTTCTTTTGATATCTAGATCATTGAAACTCTTTATACCAGCCTAAGGCAATCACAATCGATCGTTTGGCGGAGTTCAAAGGAATGGCATATCCGGATTCGAATGGATGATGTGGACTGCATTGTTGAAGACAACGCGATGGATGATTTTGCTTATCATCAGAAATGGATGGGACCCATGGTAGGACCACTTCTGAAGATGATCTTGAACAACAATTGCTGAGAAGGGCAGTCCAAGGAAGATTGGCACAAGGCGGTGCAAGCTGGGAACAAAATGCAAATGTCAGAAATGTTCCAACCATCATATCTGCTAGAGATTCAAATCTGGTTGGTGTCAGGATATTCCAAACTCATCAAGTCTAGAAAGAAAAATGAAAGTTTGCAACACAAATCGATGAGTTGGCGTTGCGAGATTCTCGGGGAATGAACTACGATAGCAAGCTCCAAAACATGAGCTGGTTCTACTACACACATGTGAACACGGTATCCCAGAAAAGCATGACCACATAGTAGTCTTATAATAAAAAACTACCGTGTTCGGGTGGGGAACCATCATCAAGGATTTCGAAGTCTTTACACGCGCTAGACTTCTTTTCCTTGAACAAATCAATCAGTGGCTTGGGGTGCTAGGAATTACGCATGGAGTGGAGGTAATTAATCTACCAAACCACGGAATTCTTCGCACATGCATGACTGACTTGGGATGATTCCAGGGGAAGCAAAACTAACTTTCTCAAATTCACGGCGGCAACTTGCATCGAATGCACATGAATAAGAGGGAGGCACTTCTTTCATCCAACATATGCTTCACGAACTAGACATGAAGATAATGCTTATAAAAGTTTCCAACACTAGCTTAATGTTCAACATGATTCATGGAGGAGACAAAATGCTGCCGATGGACTTAATAGAAACTCATCGGAATTTCCATATCACTGGACTTCCACCATCATGTGAACACGGTGATAGCATAGGTCAGACCAAAAGATGTAATGGTGTATGCTCGAGGGATCAACCACGAGTAAGACAACATTACGAACATCGTTGGTTCTGATTTGACTTGATGATAGCCCATACTCAAGTCAATGTTTTGACAAGGCAATAGACCCAACAACTGATCACGAGGACCAATCGATGGAGATATCATCTTTCTTCAACACACACACACACACAAACTTATCACTTAACATGAAGTAAGTCAGATAAGCTTTTATCTTCCAACTCTCCAAGTTGTTGTTTGGCTTAACCAACTAGCTCAGGGGTATCCAACACAGTTTCTGGAGAAAGAGTGGTTTATGGGAAACCAACTAGATCACGAACTCAACATGTCAGTCAGGGGACGACCTGGTGATACTTCCGTGAAGATATCCAGAAAATCACGAACCACCGATATGTCTCTAAGCTCGAGAACAATCTTGCTTTTCAAGGCAAGACAACATGATCAGAAGAGCAAAGGTTTGACAAAATCCTAACTCATCGATCGAAGAGTGCACCAGAAATAAGGACTAGGTAGCACAATATATCTTAGAAGGATGAGTCAATAACCAACACGCTAAGAATGAGAATATTGTCCATTTACTACCAAGCAACTAGTTGCTAGGAGTATTGATTTCACACATCACGGTTCACATGTCTGTATTCCGGTTGCAACAACACGAAACCGAGGAGCAAATGATGATGGCGAGAAGTATCACTGCGTCAAGAATTCATAAGAGTTGGTGCAATTATCATGACAATCCTGACATCAAGAGAGCATTAGTTCAGGGTAGAACAGAAATCAAAAGCTGGATTGGCATTTGATCTGCGGAATACAACTGCTTCGACCCAATTCTAGATATGGATGAGGTACTGGAGTTTGTTTCTCCTAGTCATTCTGAAATAGAACGGCTCAATGGACCACAAGGATAATAGACACTGACGAACACGATGGCACAACTATTCCTGACTATCACTTGATAGACGGAGGTCAGGACACAACTAAAGAGGGACAACTCAAAGTAGCATATGTTTGTCTGAGTTGTGGATGCATAGATTAGTATGTCGAGCGAAGCTCAACATTTCTTCCAGATAACCCATGCGAAAAGGGTAGAACTGGCAGATTCACAATATAGAATGGAGAACTCATCAAGAGCACTCTGGTCGTGACCTTTTGGTTCAAAAGAACTCCTGCCAAGAATGGTCCATGGTAATTGGAAGAAGGATGTACCACGAACCTCGAGGAGTATCGCAAAGGTTACTAAAATCCTAAAGGAACTAGCAACACTATCAACATGAGGTAAGTAGGGTGAATCTTGGGCTCAAGAACCCAGAAATAAATGCCTACTAACTAAATGGCATCACGAGATGCATTCGAGAATGGTAGCTAGATTTATCACACTAGGATATAAAGCATTGCTAGACTAGTGGGTGTTCTCTAGGATGCCTAGGGTCATAATACTAGCTCCAACATATATGTCAAGGCAATGGAGTACCTCAACAGACCGTTTAGTGTGCTTAATCTGGCCCAAAAGGACATCGGAAATGGGAAGAAGGGATTTGCAAATGCGTCAGATTATTTAGAAACTTGGGATGACTCGGACAGCATAACAACTGTAAATTCTCAGAAAAAGATTTGAGACATTCGTAGGGTTTGGCATAGTCACTTAACAACATCATATCAAGGTTCTGGTTTAGCTGACAACATACTAAAAGTAGTAGAAACTGAACTAAGGACAGAAACCAACAATCCTAAGATTCTACGGATTAGTAACACGTGAACCTAATAGGGAGATGAGATCCTAGTCCTTAACCCCGGTAGAAAAGAAGAGGCTGTCTCAGATCAGAAGGGCATAAGGTATAAGGAGTAAAAAGAGCCCGACGTTCCCTTCCCCAATCAATTCCCTTACATAACTAAAGCATTTGTAGACACAACTCCGACCAGTTTGGCTTTGTAATCCTACAGGCAGTCAGGCTCTGATACCAAAGCTATCAGGACCCCGATCCTATGCCACACCGATCTAGCATGTAACTCCTCATATCACTTTGCGGCCTCACACACAGTATTCCCATGGGTTTCACCTTACCAGGCCCGGGACCATTTGCACCTTTTGGCTCATGTATATGATAGTGTCGCTAGCATCCATATGACAAAGAACCCGGGCTGACATGGCTAGTCATGAACCCAAAGTGGCGCTAACTTACAGGGACAAGGATACATGACCCAGCAACGAACGTGTCGGTCATCAGCGAGTGAATCCGGGCTGTAGTAGCTAGGCTAGCAGGACTCTAAAGAACCTTGGCTGTAGCAGGCTAACAGGACTCCGGGAGACACCGCGTGACATTTCCCTGAAGGGACAGACACAAGAACGAAGAAGGACTCATGCAGGCCAGCCTAAGTGTTCTAGAGCAATAGCAAGCTACCAAGGCTCAGTGGAAGCACTAGGAGACATTTCCCGGTAAGAGAGGCTACCAAGGATAAACAACTAGATAGTCAGATCCCACACATACCAAGCATTTCAATAACATACACACAATATGCTCGATATGTGCAAATACAACATGGCATCACAACATGACTCTACAACTCAAGTATTTTATTCAGTTGGCTCCGAGGTGCGAGATATTACAAACATGGGTCTCATGACCCAACATTCAGAGCATACAAATCAAAAGCACATGCGGAAGCTTAACATGTCTGAGTACAGATATCTACAAATGCAAAAGGCTGAGAAGCCTGACTATCTACCAGATCCTGCCGAGGGCACAAGATCGTAGCTGAGGTTACAAGCTAAACGTCAAAGTCCACGCGAAACTACTAGTGAGACTGAAGTCTCTCTGCAAAAACATAAATTCAGCAAATGTGAGTACAACCCAGCAAGACTTACATCAGAACTAACTACATATGCATCATTATCAACAAAGGGGATGGTGGGGTTTAACTGCAGCAAGCCAGCTTTGACTCGGTGGCTATCCTGATCTACGACTGCATGTAACTCTTTTGAGGTGGCACACACGAGTCCACATATTCACCATATCAATACACCACTATGGATCCGCTCCCGTCTCCCTACGAGAACGCCATCCATAGTACTAACGCTTATCTTGCGTATTTTAGAGTATCCACTTTCACTTTTCTATGACCTGTATAGGCAACCCAGAGGTCCTTTACCGCGGACGTGACTATTTGAATAGATGATGGTAACCCTGCAGGGGTGTACTTCTGCACGCACGCTCTCACCACTTATCACCGTTTACACGACATGTACTCGGCAACCTTCAAGCGGAAGCCCAGCGAGGGTGTCAGCCATGGCCTACCTAAACACTCAAGTCTCTAGTCCAGGTTATCGCCTATTCATGTTCCATCCGCAATGAGTCCGGCCGAGGTTTCCACATACGGCCCCGAACGATGTGTACAGGGTTCCGCGACACCAAACGGGCACCTAGCATACCCGGCCACGTGCCTACCGCATCACAGCCCACGCCTCGGGTCAGCGCTGCACACGGCCTCCAGCATACTACAAACACCAGAAACTACTTGCAACTCATGGACAGAGGACAAGGGTGGTTAAGAAGTCGAGAGGGGCATTTAAGCATTCGAATGCGTGGTAGTAACTGATCATGGATCACAAACACAGAACTCAGTTCCTGAGGACGCTTTTAATGAGTCAACCCACCATGTAATCCTAATTGTATGGCCTCTCACCGCTACCTTTACCAAATCGTGTTCATACACTTAGCTCACACACAGTAGGACGTGTTCATCACCGTTCCAATTCATCCCTGATGAATCAGACCTAACACAACTCTAAGCATAGAAGGCATGACAAACAAGCATGAATGAGTAGGCACATCAGGGCTCAAACAACTCCTACTCATGCTAGTGGGTTTCATCTATTTACTGTGGCAATGACAGGTCATGCAGAGGAAAAGGGGTTCAGCTACCGCAGCAAGTAACAGATGAATCGATGTTGTCCTAATGTAGTATAAGAGAGCAAGAGCGAAAGAGTGGGATTGTATTGGAATGAACAAGGGGGTTTTGCTTGCCTGGCACTTCTGAAGATGATATAACTCTTCATCGGTGTCATCGATCTCATCTTCGGAACATCATCTACTTAGAGGGGACAAATACCGGCAAACAAGGAAGAACACAATCAATGCAATGCACAATGTGATGCATGATCATGGCATGTAAATATGCTATGATTTGAGCTAACGCAACTAGCAACAGATTAAATGAAGTTGGTTTGAACCCTAGGTTCAAATTCAAACTCCATATGTGAAGGTTTAAATGCCATTATAAGATTTGGCCTAAACAGTAGCCATAAGTTGTTCTATCATGCATGAAATTGGTACAGATGGATAGATTGGATTTTTCTAATCATTTTTCATATATAATTTATCTCATTTGGAGTTACGGTTGAATTTATATGAATTTTAGAAGTTTTGGGCATTTTCTAGAATTTTTTGAATTATTTTAAATCCAGAAAATTATTAACTACATCAGCATCGCGTCACTGTGACGTCAGCAGGTCAGCTGCGGCTGACCAGGTCAAACCTGACCAGCGGGGCCCACTGTTCAGTGACTAATTGAGTTAGTTAGTGTTAAGTTAAGTGTTAACCTAGGTTAATTAGGGCCTTGGCCCACTGGTCAGTGACTAAACTAATTAATCTATGTTAATTAGCGCTAACCTAGAACTAATTAAAGATTAACAGGGGCGGGCCCACGCGTCAGTAAACTTGGGGGGGGTCTAACCCCAGGTCAAACAAGGTCAAACCCGCCAGAGTTGAGTCGCCGGCGAGGCCAGAGGCGGCGGTGGGGCTCGGGATTGCGCTACGGGGCACGGTTCGAGCCGCGGCTGGGCGCGTTGGAGTGCCCTCGTCAGCGTGCGTCGAAAGGTGGTGCTAGCCGGGCCTGTGTTGGCCAGAGGCGACGGCTACGAGCTCGGCAGCGGCGGCCGGCGTTCGGACATAAGCGGGAACGTGGCTGTGGTGGCCTAGGTGATGCGTGCGTGGCACCTAGGCTGTCTACTTGATGTGGCGAGCAAAGTGGACGTGCGTCTGGGACCAAATGGTCACCAGAGCATCGTCGGCAGCAAGCACGGGCGGCGGCGGGTTTCGGTCATCGGCGAAGCGGCAGCTACGGCGTGCTAACGAGAAAACGGAGAGGGTGGTTCAAGGGAGAAGCTCACGGCGGTTCCAGCGGTGCAGACGGCGAGCTCGAAGGAGGACCAGAGCGAACGGGGCGGCAGAGTGGATCTCCGGCGACGACGGTCGGGGAGGAGCTCGGTGAAGGCAGTCAAGAGCATGCGGGCACTCGAGGCCGGGTCTTCTCGATGAGGCAGACGACGGCGGAGCTCTGGGACACGATGGTGAGGTGAGGCGGTGATGGTGGCCATGGCAGTAGTGAGCGGCGGCGACGAGCGCGCTCGGGTGCGCTGCGGGGAGGGAGCAGAGGAGGGTAGAGGAGGAGTGATAGGCCAGAGGGGTCAGGGTCGCGCTGAGGAGAAGGAACGCGACGACGAGCTGGCAGGGGAGGCAGGCAAGCGAGCTGGTGGCGTGGCGCTCTGCCTGCGCACGCTCATCGGTCACACGCCTGGCCGACTGGCGCCAGGAGGATGACGGCGGTGGTGGGCTGGGCTGGCCCGTGGGCCGCCAGGTAAGCCAGGTAGGTTTTGTCTCTCTCTTTTATTACTGTTTTCTAATTGTTTTGCTCTGTTTGAATTAGTAAAAAAATAGTAATCCATTTACAAAACTCGTGAAAATATTTGTGGGCACCTTTAGATTTATTTTGAACAGCCCTCATATGCTTTCAAGAGTATTTGGACATTTGAAATATTTTATAGAATTTAAATGTCCAAATTCAAATACTTATGGTTTAATTCAAAAATCCAGAGTGTCCTAGAGAAGTGTGCACCATTTTTGGCAGAGGATCTAGACCAATTCAAAAATGAGGCACATTTATGAAGGGCATTTTGGGTTCATTGAAAATGATTTTATGTTGAACCTATTTGATTTGATCTGGTGCTAGGGTTTGATCAATCCCCATTTCAAATTCAAAAGAATTTAAACATGATGCAGCACATGACTAGCTAGCTCAGAGCATACCAGAAGTAGGGATGTGACACGGCAAGGCCGCGTAGGCCAGCAAGGTTGTCAAGGGGCCCTTGTTCGGGTTGCCGGTGGGGGTGGTCTCGTTGAGCAACAACTGTCGCCAAACCGACATCATCGCCATGATGCCGGACTTCAACGTGCATGGACTTGACCCAAATTGGGCCGAGCCAGGGGCGGATCCGGTGCAGGAGTTCTTCGACAACCTGTCGGAGAAGTACATCCATGATGAGCCATTGCTTACCCAGGGTACAACCAAGGAAGAGCTAGACTACATTGCCGCCAGGGCGGCGGAGGTGGCGCTTGCCAGAGAGGCTGGCAGCGCCGGCCACGTGGAGGACGAGGCCGAGGCGGCCGTGGAGGAGAGGGAGCTTGTCGGATGGGCGGAGCCTACTAGGGAGGGCAACAACGCCGACACCAGGGCCCCTCTCATCAAAGATGTGGTCGACGAGTTGACCAAGGAAGAGGCCGAGGCTGACAACCCTCCGGCCTTGGGGAAAATGTGTGTCCTGCAGCGGGCCAGCTCCGGCGAGCCGGTCCAACCCGGTAGGACCGAGCAGTGGCAAGAGATCCAGGGGGAGTCCGTGCGCCTGACAAGGGCCAATTCAGCAAAGAATGTGGTGAAAGCCGCGGTGGCGAAGAGGAAAGCGACCGCCTCTTCTTCGTCCAAGCGTCCTCGGACTCCACCCGCTTCCCCTCCTCCCGCAGATGTCGACACGGCGGTCGTCTTCGACCTTGGGTCTCTCAACCCGAGGAGGAAGAGGAAGCCAGTGGAGGAGGTGGAGGAAGAGTAAGTATCTCACCCCCTCAATGTTCATTTCCGGGGACTTCACTCTTGTGTCATCTTTCCTTGACCTAATGTTGTCTTCACAGGGACACAGAGATGTTGGTGCAGAGGGTGGCAAAGAGGGCCAAGGCCTCGACGAGCGATAAGCCCCCAATGGGTACTTCGAGTACACCGCTAGTGGTAGAGAGAAGCCCTCGACGCGGCCCCCGCTTCAGCCCCCAGCGTGAGTCCATCACTCACTCCTCCATTGATGAACTTTGGGGTGTGAATCTTTGATGCTGATCTTGCCGGGTTTGCAGGAGAACAACGACAGTAGGAGGAGCCGCCGAGGGCTACCCCCAACAAGCCGCCCCCTCAACTATGCCGCCCCGAGGGGTGTCCCCAGCAAGGGCATCCACCACCGAGCCCACGCTCATGGAGGAGGAGGAGACGAACTTGGGTGCCGGTGGTTCCACCCCGGCAATGAACATTGGTGGGGAGGGCGCCACTTCTTCCCAGCCCAGTGCAGGTAAGTTTGCTCACTTCCCATCCCTGTTCTTCCTTCTTCTTCTTCTTCTTCGGCCTTGACCTTGGCTCCGCCTCATTCCCGTTCTTGGTGTCCAGGCCCTTTCTTGGAGGACCGGGAGGACATCGACACCGTCAGCGAGGAAGTCGCCAGGGACACTGAGGCCGAGGCCGACAAGATCGCCGCCGAGGAGGCCGCCAAGACCGCTGTTGAGGATGCCGCCAAGGGGCCCGACGAGGAGGCCGCCAAGGCCGCTGCCGAGGAGGGAATGGTTGATGACCAGCCTTCCTCCTCTGCTGCCTACAGCTCGGGCAAGTACCTGAAGGTGAGCGATGATCTGTTCGTCCACCTCCCAAGGACAGAAAGCACCAGGGTGCCCACCGAGGGGGAGGTGTTTGACGACGAGGTGCTTGCTGCCGCCGAGCTTGAGGTTGTTGACAAACCAAGCATCGGTGGCGGCGGTTCCCAGGAGGAGGAGCTCCTTCGGGCCATGAGCGCCAACTTCCAGAAGCTCCGGCGCTTCACTGTGCCTGCCGGGACAAGGCAAAGTCCAGGATGGCAGCGGTGGACAAGGCGGAGGCGGATCTTACGGGAGGCGTTGCCGAGACACAGACCTGGTTCCGCCAGGCCCACGAGCAGCTTAATGTCGCCCAAGATCTGCTGGCCAAGTGCAAACAGGAGCTTATTTTGAAGCAGGCTGACATCAAGAAAGCTCAAGAGACAGTGAGGGAACATGCCGCCAAGGATGAGGCCACTCGACTTCAGCACTAGGCCGAGCTGAACTCCTAGGAGGAGGACCTTGCCACTCGTGAGGGGGCGCTCGCCGCCACACTCCGCGGCAAGGATAAGGAGGTCGAGAAGCTCGTTGCGTAGCGGACCCAGGAGCTGGAGCAGAAGCACAAGGAGGCGCTCAACGCCCAAGCCCTGGTCCATGGCGGCAAGGTGAAGGAGCTGGGGTGGAGCGGGACGGGCTAAAGGAATATGCCCCGAAGCTGGCAAGGGAGAAAGACACGCTCAATGGTGCTATGGTGGATGTGCAGGCCGCAGTCCTCAGCAAGGCTGAGCAACTCCCCAAGGCCAACAACTCCATCAAAGACCTGAAGCTGAAGCTGGAGGGTCTTGAGGGGACACTTTTGGAGGTCAGGGCCCAGGAGGAGACCCTGACCAAGGTCCTGGAGGAGGAGAGGCAGCTGCGGAGGAATATCACTGCCAACCACAAGGATTACGTGAAGGGCGAAAACCTCTGGATCAGCCGCCTCGCCGACATCGCCGGCAGGATCACCATGAAGCTGGCCGTCATGGGGATGCCAGGTACGCCCCGGAGCCGAACGTGAGTCCCAACGCCAAGCTGACCCTGTTCTTCGAGGGCGTTCTTGGAGCCCTGGAGCAGTTCTGCTCCAACAGGGCAACCTCTCTAGCCAATGAGGCCTGGAGGCTTTGCCGGGGTGCCATGACCAAGGTCCTCACCAAGGTGGCGTACTGGAACCCCAACCTCGACTCCGATGCTGCGCTGGAGAGCTTGCCGGAGGGTGTGGACCTCATGGCGCTCGAGGAGCGTATCGAGCCCATCATCAGCCGCGTCGACGGATTTCGGTGGATAGAGGGCCAGCGCCGAGACTAGGCACCCCGTTCCTTATCGCCGCTGCGAGTTCAAGACCAAGACAATTTTATCTTAAGTTAGAACCACGACAACAATTGATGTAATATAACTCTACAGTACCTTGAAATGATGCATGTTATTTTCCGGTTTGATCTTCCTTTGTATGTCCACCCTATGTTAATCAGGTAAGCTTGCCGACGCATAAACCCCAGGCTGCGGTGCCTTGAGGACGGATCCCCAATAGCCTGCCGGGTGCGCTTGCTGCCAGGCAAACCACCTTACCGCTTTTAACGCGGCCGCTTGAACTATCGAGCAGACTCGAGACAGAATGAGAGTGTTGCTAATTGCAGAAGGCCACCCTGCGGCTCTTGACGCGGCCGCTCGAACTGGTGAGCGGACTCGAAACAGAGCAAGGGCGCTGCCAATAGTGGAAGGGCCCCATTGCGTGGAGGTTTTCCATACACAGGGCAAGATCTTCGAGGACGATAACCATATATATAGAAAGGAATTTCTCAAAGTTTTTCATGACTTAACTTTTCTGCAAATGCGTGAGCGTTCACTGCATCCGCCGATGATGTCGCTCGTTTGGTTGTCTTCTTCCTTGGAGTGACGTTCACGATGAAGCCTCTGCTCCAACCAGACCAGATTTCCACAACTGCGCTCCCCTACCTGGCGCGCCAAAGATGTCAGTGGAAATGACACCTATGGAATCACTGGGATCCCTTCTACAATTGGCGGGCGCGGGGTTGTGCAAAGTGCAGGTCTGGTAGTCAGCACAAAGATCGTTTACCCAGGTTCGGGCCGCAAGGATGCGTAATACCCTAGTCCTGCTATGGTGTATATTTGAGTGTTCTTGAGCTCTCGAACTAGCTGTGGTGCATGCGTAGTCCAAAAGATCCGAGTCCTTCTCTAGTATGCCTTGGGCCTCCTTTTATAGTAAAAAGGGGTGGCCACGGTGGCACACAGGAGGTGGAAAGGTACACAATGGTTAAGTCTATCCTATGGCACCGTTGGACAAACGCATTTAATGCGCTGCCGATGTGCCCTTCTTGCTTTATCCGGGACGGCAAGGAAGCTCGTCCCAGTTGTCGCCGCCTCGCCTAGCTCCGACGCGCGTCCGAGCTGATGAGGCATTGTAGTGCCATGTTGGCTGGCTGCTGGGCTGGCGCGGTGGCAGAGTCTTCACGAAGATCTGCATGCCACCACGTAGGTGCTTGCTGAGTTGGCCTAGAGGCCGTGTGTCGCCATGCAGGTGCCTGCCCAGCTGGTTTGGCTGGCACCTGTATGGGAACAGTGCTAGAGTCTTGTCAGATGTGGGCCTAGCTGTGGCCCCGCAGGTGTCCTCGGCGAGGGTCTTGCTGGGGCCCCGCAAGGGTCTTGTCGTGGCATCGTGGTCGTCCCCAGCAAGGATCTTGCCGGGGGTCTCCTGGATTTCCTCGGCAAGGATCTTGTCGAGGATCATCGTTTTCTGGTCCTCATCTGATCTTGTGTGCTTATGATCTTCACAAATATCTGCATGCCACCATGGAGGTGCCTCCCGAGCCTTGGTTCCAATGTGGTTGATGGTGTTGGAACCCTTGGGCTCAAGGGTGACGCGCTCTGCTGGCGTTGGGCAAGTTGCCCCGGCAAGGCTCTTGCCGGGGCTGCGGAGGCCGCCCCTGCAGGGGTCTCCCTGGGGGAGTCCACCTCACCCTCTTGCTCTTTGTGTCTTTGGTCTTGGCATTGCTTTGCCCATCTTTTGCCTTTGGCTTCCCTCCTCTGCCCTGCTAAGTGTGGCTGCAGGTGCGGCTCTGACTACCCGTGTACAAGTAGAGGGGTAAAAAGGGGAGCCCCTACTTTTGTACACCGACAAAGGCCAAACGAACTCGGGATAATTCCAAAATTTAGCACGATACTTCTATTTGGTCTAATCTACCTGTGTAAAAAAATTAAGGCGGGAGAAGGCAATGCACGTATCTCGTTTCACACACGGAGGTGACACATTCCCTCTCGGAACCACGAGCCTTCTTGAGGGAAGCTCTGGTTTTCAAGATTCTTACACCAAATCTTGTCCCAATTGGCCAAAAAATTTACCGCAACATGTTGGTTCCATGTCATGACACCATGTCAAGTTTCATGATTTTCAGGCGTGTTTTGGATTTACAGGAATTAAAACACCAAGTTTCTCAATCTTTCCAGCCGAGCCACGATTCCTAGATGTTTGAATTTCATTCCCATATCTTGCATGGGACCTATAAACTCATCCAAAGACACACATGTGATTTTTCAACAAACTTTGGTGCGTTGGAGCATGTGCTTGTAGTTCAAATTTGAATTATGCACATTAAATACCCAGAAACTCAGTTAATGCATAAAATGCCAAATGAACCCGGAATAATTCCAAATTTAAACACGACACTCATGTACTAGTTGCATGTTCATTGCACGTAAATGTTCTAGCAATTCAAACACCATCCTTTCCCTCCGTAACACCATTTTGTCTTTCAAAACATAATGAAAAAAACAGGTATACCGTCTTGTCTAGAAAGACTCATGTGGGATGCGATATAAAATATCTTGGCGCACCGTCTTGTCTGGCTTACGCAGGAAGCTTCATCGTCTATTGTCCATCGCCCCCGCTTGAACCACACTTGCGCGCCAGTTTCTTGCGGCAGCGAGCGAATTTTTTTGCCATCATGGAAATATCTATCTCCCTGCCCCCTCCCTCCTACCAAAAGCCACATTTCCACTGTTCCTCCTTGCTTTCCAAGTTCAAACCTTCACTGCTGCTTGCTGGCAGCTCAGCCTCCTCGCCGGCGACCCTACTTCTTGCAGCACCGCCTCCTCGCCGGCTACCCTTCTTCTTGCAACGCCGCCTCCTCGTCGGTGACCCTTCTTCTTGTAGCACCGCCTACTCGCCAGCGACCCTTCTTCTTGATGCGCGGCCTCCTCGCTGCCGACCCTTCTTCTTGCTGCGCGGCCTCGTCGATATGGTCAGGTAATCCACACCCCACCCACACCATCCTCCTCCTTTCCCGTCCCACATGCCCCGAACGACGGCACGACACCTTCCACCGGAATCACTACCCCCTCCTCCAATTAAGCGCTGCCCACAGCCATTTTGCACGCAGTATAACGTGGAGCTCAGTAGCATACGACCGCACGTGCGCACGAGGTTGCTATGGATGCCATGCGTATCGACCGCCAGATCTTGGAGGAGTACCTCGTCTTCGAGGCCACCGTTGACACCACCACGCGGTTGTCTACTTTAAAATACAGTTCATGTTGTTTTCTCGAGGCCACCGCCAGTGCCTTCTAGTGATTTGTCCTCTGTAATGTTAATATGCAATCTGATGTTTAGTTAACAGTTTGGTCCTCTGAAATGTAATGTTCAGTTAACACTTTGGTCCAACAATTGCTACATTTCGCAGTACTGTTCTCAAGCATTCTTTGTTTTGTTAATTGTCTTCTCTTCTAGCACATGTTACTATTCTACAATGTCGTGCTCAGTTAAGTATTTTGGTTCATTTGGTCTGCTGTCCATTTTACTGTTTGGTTCAGTTCTGCAATTTGATTTTCATTTGTTGTGGGTAAAATTTTGTATTGTTCTGCATGTGAGACCAATCAAATTTGGCTGCACTCAATACATATTCTACTGGCAGTATGGCAACTCTTAGTTAACCTGATCAAGATCTTCCTTATGTGTGTTGCAGGGAAACAATGGGAGACACTACGGTTTACCATCGAGGTTTGTTCAAGAAGGGTCCTTTGGCTAATAGCACATTATTGTGAAGTTGTAGGACTCATTATAATATTTAGGTTTCTTACAATTTGGTCATGCACATGTAGGTCCTGCTGTCAGAGGCTTAGACACACTGTTTGACCCATTTTGCATATGGGGAAATGAGATGTCCATGAATACCAGTCAAGTCAAGAGACTCAAAAAGATTGTTAGGATGAAGAAACTTGCGACGAATAACAACAAGATCTTTGTTTGCACAACGAAAAAGACATCAGTCAACTATAGGATGGTACCAAATCTTTTACCTTGTTTTTACTCCTTGCGCCATTTCAAAATTTACAACAGCGATTTATGCATAGCTTTGTTTTCAGTACTTTTCAGAGCAGTTCACCGATGATTACCTCTCAAACCACCTGCATGGTCAAGAGGCGAGGAAGGTATTCATTCAACACCCACGGTAGGAGGACGAAGGTTGGGCGGGCAATTATCCATAGCCATTGGCCTAAAGTTGCAAGGACATTCAACATCACTGAAGCCTCATTATTTGCCTTCCGCTTCTGCAGTTTCCCAGATGAGATTCATCTGTCTATTTACCGTGTATGATGCTACTTTCCAAAGGTTTTTGATGCTACATGTGAAACTTGGTGCTGTTGTGTAATGGCGTAACCGAGTGCCGAAGCTATTTGATGTAATGCGATTATGAAATCCTAATTGCTTTTATACGGATATGAAATATCTGGAGTGTTTTATAACAAATATCAGTTTGATTAGTACATGGATTATCAATAATAGGCTAATTACCCTACTTATTGGGGTTTTCTATTGCAGACGGTTACTTAGACAACACCATGGGCGATGAACTCAAACAATCTGCACGGTTTCTAGAAAGTAGGCGTGTTCGATCAACTAACAATCACACACGGCTTCCGGCAACGAACTGTTTGCGTTAGGCCACCTTTCACAAATGTTTCCACATAAAGAACTGTGTGTGATATACATACCTACGGATATGTTTTTCTAGGATTCAACATGTGGGATGTACATACCTACAGAAATGATTTTCTGGGATTCACCGTGTGGGATGTACATACCTACAGAAATGATTTTCTGGGATTAACCGTGTGGGATGTACATACCTACGGAAATGTTTTTCTCGGATTACCATGTGCGATCTACATACTTACGGAAATGATCGGGTTTCGATGCCTCGCCCGATCTCACATGGCCCCAGCCTGTGTCCCAGGAGGGCCTATCCCCGATGATTTCTGGGTCATGTGGGAAGGACCCCCCTATCGCCCACACTCACTTGGCGATGGTTCCAACTGCCGTCGCGGAAAGGGGTTAAAAACTGTTTGTATAGCACGTCGTTGTACCAGTGCAAGATAAATAGATCAAGTTGGCCAAATAAAACCCAAATATCTGAGAAGAAATACGAGGCTATAAGAAATCATGCATAAAAGAGATCAAACAAACTCAAATACGTTCATGGATATAAAAAGATAGATCTGATCATAAACTCAAAGTTCATCAATCCCAACAAACACACTGCAAAAAGAGTTAAATCATATGGATCTCCAAGAGACCATTGTATTGAGAATCAAGAGAGAGAGAGAGAGAGAGAGAGAGAGAGAGGAAGTAATCTAGATACTAACTACGGACCCGAAGGTCTACAAAGAACTACTCACACATCATCAGAGAGGCACCAATGGAGGTGGTGAACCCCATCCGAGATAGTGTCTAGATTGGATTTGGTGGTTCTGGACTCTGTGGCAGCTGGATCAATATTACATCAACTCCCCTAGGGTTTTGGGAATATTGGGGTATTTATAGAGCAAAGAGGCGGTCCGGGGGGCACCCGAGGTGGGCACAACCCACCAGGGCGTGCCTGGGCCTCCTGGCGCGCCTTGGTGGGTTGTGCTCCCCTCGAGGCGCCCCCTAGGCGCAGCCAGGGCCCGTTGTGTTCCTTCTGGCCCATAAAAATTCTCCTTAAAGTTTCGTGGCATTTGGACTCCGTTTAATATTGATTTTCTGCGATGTAAAAAACATGGAAAAAACAGCAACCTGTACTTGGCACTATGTCAATAGGATAGTACCAAAAATGATATGAAATGACTATAAAATGATTATAAAACATCCAAGATTGATAATATAATAACATGGAACAATAAAAAATTATAGATACGTTGGAGACGTATCAACATCCCCAAGCTTAACTCCTACTCGTCCTCGAGTAGGGAAGTGATAAAAACAGAATTTTTGATGTGGAATGCTGCCTAACATGTCATATCATATTTCTTTTCTTTATTGCATGGACATTTGGACTTTTATATTGTTCAAAGCGATAGTCTAGTTTAGACATGATAATTTAAATACTCAAGCATATCAACAAGCAACCATGTCTTTCGAAATATCAACACTAAAATAAGCTATCCCTAGCCCATCATGCTCAACCGTTGATCCATTCATGAAACACACTCGCATATTAGCTACACCCAATACTCAAGTACGATCATATTGCCTCCTAGTTGGTGCTTTTATAAGAGAAGATGGAGACTCAAATACAATATAAAAATTGCATAAAGTAAAAGAAAGGACCTTCGCAGAGGGAAGTAGGGATTTGTAGAGGTGACAGAGCTCAAAGCAAAAAACTTAGAGATAAAAAAAATTTGGGAGGTGTATCCATCCCACCAACGAAAACGACTTAGAGTTCCCAACACTTTCCATGCTAGATATATCATAGGCAGTTCCCAAACATAAAATAAAGTTTATTCCATTTTCCACCACACTTTCACTTTCCATGGCTACCCGTATCCACGGGTGCCCTCCATACAAACACTTTCCAAGGATTTTATTATTTGACAACATAAAATAAATTCTTTTTTTCATTTCGGGACTGGGCATCCCTAACACCTTTGCCTTACTCTTGTGCAATGACAAGTGAATAAACACTCATCTTGAGAATAACACATCTAGCAAGGAAAATATTAGCCACCCCTCACCGCTCCCCGAGCGAAACGAACACACAAAAGAGAAGTTTATTTTTGAAAATTAGAGATGGCAAATGCAAATTTGCTTAGAACGGCAAAAGAATACCACATATAGGTAGATATAGTGGACTCATGTGGCAAAACTAGTTTAAAGGTTTTTGGATGCACAAGTAGTGATCACACTTAGTGCAAAATGAAGGCTAGCAAAAGATTGAGAAGCGACCAAGCAAGAAACGGATAATAAGCGAGCATTAAGGATAACTAAAACTAAATAATGCACCACAATTAGCATATAATTTCATTGCATGACTATTAACTTTCGTGCTTGCATAGGGAATCACAAACCTTAACACCAATATTCTTACTAAAGTATAATTACTCATCAATATGACTCACATATCACATCATCATATCTCAAGAATATTACTAAGAATCAAGTTTATTTTGTCCAATGATCTTCTTGAAAGTTTTTATTATATCCTTCTTGGATATCTATCACTTTGGGACTAATTTCTTGTGTTGCTTTTGACTAGCTCAAACAAATATAAGTGAAGATCATGAGCAATAATATTTATTTCTCTCAAATTAATTTAAGTGAAGCAAGAGAGAATTTCTTGAAAATTACTAAAGCGCACCGTGCTCAAAAAGATATAAGTGAAGCACTAGAGAAAGTCCATAGACATAAAAGATTTAAGTGATGCAAAGAGAGCAATTCTAACAAGTCATGACATAATTTTGGCTGTCTCAAATAGGTGTGTCCAGCAAGGGATCAAGACTTAAAGAATAAAAATAAAACAAGCAAAGACTGATATCATACAAGATGCTCCAAGCAAAACACATAGTATGTGACGAATGAAAATATAGCTTCGAGTAAAATACCGATGGTCATTAGAAGAAAGAAGGAATGCCACTCGGGGGCATCCCCAAGCTTAGTTGGTTGCTCATTGTTGGATAATAGCTTGGGATGCCAGGGTATCCCCAAGCTTAGGCTCTTCTACTCCTTATTCCTTCATCCATCGTAAGATAACCCAAAACTTGAAAACTTCAATCACACAAAACTCAACAAAACCTTAGTGAGATCCGTTAGTATAAGAATAATAAATCACTACTATAAGTGTTGTATCAAAGCAATTAATATTTTCTTCTTGCATTATATCTAATGTGTTACAACTTTTCTATGGAAAAAACTCATCAAAGAAAACCATAGAGCCATCAAAATAAGCACACAACACAAAGAAAACAGAATCAGTCAAAACAGAACAGTCTGTAGCAATCTGACTATTTCGAATACTTCTGTAACTCGAAAAATT
This sequence comes from Triticum dicoccoides, assembly GCF_002162155.2. Taxonomy (NCBI): domain Eukaryota; kingdom Viridiplantae; phylum Streptophyta; class Magnoliopsida; order Poales; family Poaceae; genus Triticum; species Triticum dicoccoides. The sequence goes on along the minus strand of NC_041385.1, from coordinate 179,289,874 downwards.
CTGAAAAATTAGGACGATCTGAGTAATTTTTATATTGATCTACTGCAAGTGTAATGGGTACTTTGCCCCTCTCTAGTAAAAAATGAAAACTATTTTCGCCAGCGCAAAAGTTTCTATTTTTTCACCAAGATCAAACAACTATCACCCAAGAAGATCCTAAAGGCTTTACTTGGCACAAAGACTAATTAAAACATAAAAAACACTCAAAAAGAGGAAGCATAAAACAAAATAAATTTTATTCATTGGGTTGCCTCCCAACAAGCACTATAGTTTTACGCCCTTAGCTAGGCATAAAGCAAGGATCTAAGTTTTGTCATCTTTGGTTCGAGATCCATAAGATGCCCTCATGATTGATTCATATGGTGGCCTAATTCTTGTTCTAGGAAAGTGTTCCATACCCTTCCTCAAAGGAAAATGGAACTTAATATTGCCTTCTTTCATATCAATCACGACACCGATAGTGCGTAAAAACGGTCTACCAAGAATAATTGGACAAGACGGATTGCAATCAATATCAAGAACAATAAAATCTATGGGCACATAATTCCTATTTGCAAGAATAAGAACATCATTAATTCTTCCCATAGGCTTTTTAATAGTAGAATCCGCCAAGTGCAAATTTAAAGAGCATGATTCAAGATCGGTAAGACCAAGCACATCACATAAAGATTTCAGAATAGTAGAAACACTAGCACCCAAGTCACACAAAGCAAAACACTCATGATTTTTAATCTTGACTTTGATAGTAGGTTTCCATTCATCATGCAATTTTCTAGGAATTGATACTTCTAATTCCAATTTTTCTTCAAAAGCATTCATCATAGCATCAACAATATTTTTGGTAAAAGCTTTATTTTGTTCATAAGCATGGCATCAATTTATCATGGATTGCAACAAAGAAATACAATCTATCAAAGAGCAACTATCATAATTAAAGTCTTTGTAATCCAAAAGAGTGGGCACATCACTAGCTAAAGTTTTGACCTCTTCAAACCCACTTTTATCAATTTTCTTAACAAGATTTTCACCCTCCGAATCATTAGGACGCCTTCTACCTAAAGTTGACTGTTTTCCAGTCCCCTTTTCATCAATATTGACTTTTCTAAGCAAGGAATCAATAGAAGAAACACCAATCATTTTAAGATCTTCATCACTTTTATACTCTAGTGAGATTGGTTTAACGACCATTTGATTAACTAGAGTAGCTTGTGCATTGGATATTTTTCCTAGCAAAATTTCAGCAAAAGCATACTTAGATTGGAGATTGCAAACTTCTCTACTAATATCATCAAGTTTTTTTGTTATAGCATCAAGCACAACAGAGTGCTCCTTATGTTATTCGGTAAAATACTTATTATGCTCAAATTGTGTAGTCATATATTCCTTAGTACTTTTCTCTTTCAAGCAAAATATTGGGGTAAGGAACATCTTAATATTTTCTTTGAGGCATCATGACTACGCAAACAAGAGTGCACGCAAAAACAGATCCGGCAAGGAAAACGGCAAACAAAAAAGAGGGGCGAATAAAACAACACATTTTTGTGAAGTGGGGGAGAGGAAAACGATAGGCAAATGGCAAATAATGTAAATTGCGAGGAGATGGGATTTGTGATTAGGAACCTGGTATATGTTGAAAATCTTCCCCGGCAACGACGCCGGAAATTACTTTTGATGTCACTTGAAGCTACGTCGATATTTCCCCAAAGAGGAAGGGATGATGCAGCACAGCGGCGGTAGGTATTTCCCTCAGATATGAAACCAAGGTTATCGAACCAGTAGGAGAACCAAGCAACACAACGTAAACAACCCCTGCACACGGATAACAAATCCTCGCAACCCGACGTGTTAAAGGGGTTGTCAATCCATTTCGGGTAACGATGCCAGAAATTGGTGCGTGACGGGAGAAAGTTCTAATAGATTGAATAAATAGATCGCAAATAAAATAAAGTGCAGAAAAGTATTTTTGGGTTTTTGGATTAATAGATCTGAAAATAAAAGCAAATAAAAGTAGATCGCAAAGGCAAATAATACGAGAAAGTGACCCGGGGGCCGTAGGTTTCGCTAGTGTCTTTTCTCGAGAAAAATAGCAAACGGTGGGTGAACAAATTACTGTTGGGCAATTGATAGAATTTCAAATACTCATGACGGTATCCAGGCAATGATCATTACATAGGCATCACGTCCAAGATTAGTAGACCGACTCCTAACCGCATCTACTACTATTACTCCACACATCGACCGCGATCCAGCATGCATCTAGTGTATTAAGTTCATGGAGAAACGGAGTAATGCAATAAGAATGATGACATGATGTAGACAAGATCTATCTATGTAGAGATGGACCCCATCATTTTATCCATAGTGGCAACGATACATACGTGTCGGTTCCCCTTCTGTCACTGGGATCACGCACCATAAGATCGAACCCACTACAAAGCACCTCTTCCCATTGCAAGATAAATAGATCAAGTTGGCCAAACAAAACCCAAATATCTGAGAAGAAATACGAGGCTATAAGCAATCATGCATAAAAGAGATCAAAGAAACTCAAATACTTTCATGGATATAAAAAGATACAGACTGATCATAAACTCAAAGTTCATCGATCCCAACAAACACACCATAAAAAGAGTTACATCATATGGATCTCCAAGAGACCATTGTATTGAGAATCAAGAGAGAGAGAGGAAGCCATCTAGCTACTAACTACGGACCCGAAGGTCTACAAATGACTACTCACGCATCATCGGAGAGGCACCAATGGAGGTGGTGAACTCCATCCGAGATGGTGTCTATATTGGATCTGGTGGTTCTGGACTCTGCGGTGGCTAGATCAATATTTCGTCGACTCCCCTAGGGTTTTGGGAATATTGGGTTATTTATAGAGCAAAGAGGCGGTCCAGGGGGCACCCGAGGTGGGCACAACCCACCAGGGCGCGCTTGGGCCTCCTAGTGCACACTGGTGAGTTGTGCTCCCCTTGGGGCACCCCCCCCCAGGCATAGCCAAGGCCTGTTGTGTTCCTTCTGGCCCATAAAAATTCTCCGTAAAGTTTCATGGCTTTTTGGACTCCGTTTGATATTGATTTTCTGTGATGTAAAAAAACATGGAAAAAACAACAACTGGCACTTGGCACTATGTCAATAGGTTAGTACCCAAAAATTATATAAAATGACTACAAAATGATTATAAAACATCCAAGATTGATAATATAACAGCATGGAACAATCAAAAATTATAGATACATTAGAGACGTATCATACCCTTTTGCCAAACTCATGGCAAGGTACACAATAGGTCTTGTATACATCATGGCATACTTTATAGAACTTATGGCTGAGGCATAGGGAATGACTTTCATTCTCTCTCTATCTTCTGTCGTGGTCAGGTTTTGAGTCTTACTCAACTTCATACCTTACAACTCATGCAAGAACTCCTTCTTTGACTGATCCATTTTGAACTCCTTCAAAATCTTATCAAGGTATATACTCATCAAAAGTCTTATCAAGCGTTTTGATCTATCTTTATAGTTCTTGATGCCCAATATGTAAGTAGCTTCACCGAGGTCTTTCTTTGGAAAACTCCTTTCAAACACTCCTTTATGCTTTCCAGAAAATTCTACATCATTCCCGATCAACAATATGTCATTCACATATATACCTATCAGAAAGGCTGTAGTGCTCCCACTCACTTTCTTGTAAATACAGGCTTCACCGCAAGTCTGTATAAAAATATATGATTTGATAAACTCATCAAAGCATATATTCCAACTCCGAGATGCTTGCACCAGTCCATAGATGGATCGCTGGAGCTTGCACACTTTGTTAGCACCTTTAGGATTGAGAAAACCTTCTAGTTGCATCATATACAACTCTTCTTTAATAAATTCATTACGGAACACAGTTTTGAAATCCATTTGCCAGATTTCATAAAATGCAGCAACTGCTAACATGATTGGACAGACTTCTAAGCATCGATACGAGTGAGAAAATCTCATCGTAGTCAACACTTTGAACTTGTTGAAAACCTTTTGTGACAAGTCGAGCTTTGTAGATAGTGACACTACTATCAGTGTCCGTCTTCCTCTTGAAGATCCATTTATTCTCAGTGGCTCGCCGATCATCGGGCAAGTCAATCAAAGTCCATACTTTGTTCTCATACATGGATCCCATCTCAGATTTGATGGCCTCAAGCCATTTCGCGGAATCTGGGCTCACCATCGCTTCCTCATAGTTCGTAGGTTCGTCATGGTCAAGTAACATGACCTCCAGAACAGGATTACCGCACCACTCTGGTGCGGATCGTACTCTAGTTGACCTACGAGGTTCCGTAGTAACTTGATCAGAAGTTTCATGATCATCATCATTAGCTTCCTCACTAATTGGTGTAGGAATCACTGGAACTGATTTTTGTGATGAACTACTTTCCAATTCGGGAGAAGGTACAATTACCTCATCAAGTTCTACTTTCCTCCCATTCACTTCTTTCAAGAGAAACTCCTTCTCTAGAAAGGATCCATTCTTAGCAACAAATATCTTGCCTATGGATCTGTGATAGAAGGTGCACCCAATAGTTTCTTTTGGGTATCCTATGAAGACGCACTTCTCCGATTTAGGTTTGAGCTTATCAGTTTGAAACTTTTTCACATAAGCATCGCAACCCCAAACTTTAAGAAATGGCAACTTTGGTTTCTTGCCAAACCATAGTTCATACGGTGTCATCTCGACGGATATAGATGGTGCCCTATTCAACGTGAATGCAGCTATCTCTAATGCATAACCCCCAAAATGATAGCGGTAAATCGTTAAGAGACATCATAGATCACGCCATATCTAATAAAGTACGGTTATGACATTCAGACACACCATTACGCTGTGGTGTTCTAGGTGGGGTGAGTTGTGAAACTATTCCACATTGTTTTAAATGAAGGCCAAAACTCATAACTCAAATATTCGCCTTTGCGATCAGATCGCAGAAACTTTATTTTCTTGTTACGATGATTCTCCACTTCTCTCTGAAATTCTTTGAACTTTTCAAAATGGTTCAGACTTGTGTTTCATTAAGTAGATATACCTATACCTGCTCAAATCAACCGTGAAGGTTAGAAACTAACGATACCCACCACGAGCCTCAACACTCATTGGACCGTATACATCGGTATGTATTATTTCCAATAAGTCAGTTGCTCGCTCCATTGTTCCGGAGAACGGAGTCTTAGTCATCTTGCCCATGAGACATGGTTCGCAAACATCAAATGATTCATAATCAAGTGATTCCAAAAGTCCATCTCCATGGAGTTTCTTCATGCGCTTTACATCAATATGACCTAAACGGCAGTGCCACAAATATGTTGCACTATCATTATCAACTTTGCATATTTTGGCATCAATATTAGGAATATGTGTATAACCGCGATCGAGATTCAACAAACCATTCACATTGGGTGTATGACCATTGAAGGTTTTATTCATGTAAACAGAACAATAATTATTTTTTGACTTAAATGAATAATCGTATTGCAATAAACATGATCCAATCATATTCATGCTCAACGCAAACACCAAATATTTATTTAGGTTCAACACTAATCCCGAAGGTAGAAGGAGTATGCGATGGTGATCTTATCAACCTTGGAATCACTTCCAACACACATCGTTGCCTCGCCCTCAACTAGTCTCTGTTCATTTTGTAACTCCTGTTTTGAGTTACTAATCTTAGCAACTGAACCGGTATCAAATACCCCAGGGTTACTATGGACACTAGTAAAGTACACATCAATAACATGTATATCAAATATACCTTTCACTTTGCCATCCTTCTTATCCGCCAAATACTTGGGGAAGTTTCGCTTCCAGTGACCAGTCCCACTAGTAGAAAAAGGGTCAAATGTGAAGCCCAATAGTGTCGGTTTGAATTTCAGCCGGCACTAATGTGGCCAATAGCACCGGTTCGTGGCGGCAATCAATAGCACCGGTTCGTGGCGAACCTTTAGTACCGGTTCATGCCACGAACCGGTACTAAAGGGGATGTGTCAGCCTGCGGTCAGGCTATGGCCCCACCATCACCACGTAGTGCCGGTTCGTACCACGAACCGGTACTAATGAGGTTATGGCAAGCTATTTTTAGTCCCACCCCGCTCCCCTAACAAGCCTTTTACCACCTTAAATATGTTATTTCTCAAACTATCACAAGCACTTGGTCTTCACTGAACTCTATGTGTAGAATTTGTGGCCGCAATATGAGTCTTCATCGGTTTATAAATCGTTGATGACGCATATTGACAATTCAGATTGTACACACAAAGATCATTGATGATCAAAGTATTTTTGATGTTATAAGATCATATTGACAGTTTAGACTGAAAGAAATATAAGATCATGATGTAAATGCTCTTATATTTTTTGCGTTCAGTATGCACCATTCAAAGCGACGCTATCAACTTTCAACCATTTCTGCCTTCATTTGCTATTTTTCATGCATTCAATGATTTGTTTTGAGAACTAAATGACCTGGAAGTTGAAGAGCACTACAAATGAACTCTGAAAAAGTTGAAACTTGGCATGGTATCATCATTACACCCACATAGATTGTTCAAAAAGTAGAGAGGGTTACGGAAAAAACTGGATGCACTTCGTTTACAAACTGGACAATCTCTTTCGAAGTATTCAGGTTTCTGACGAAATTAAACTCATCTGTAACAAAGGCATTTCATTTTTTAAAACTTATTACAACTCCAGACTTTTTGTGCATTCAGTATGCATCATTCAAAGCGACGCCATCAACTTTCAACCATTTCTGCCTTCATTTGCTATTTTTCATGCATTCAATGATTTGTTTTGAGAACTAAATGACCTGGAAATTGAAAAGCACTACAAATGAACTCTGAAAGTTGAAACTTGGCATGGTATCATCATTTCACCCACATAGATTGTTCAAAAAAGTAGAGAGGGTTACGGCAAAAACTGGATGCACTTCGTTTACAAACCGGACAATCTCTTTCGAAGTATTCAGGTTTCTAACGAAATTAAACTCATCTGTTACAAAGGAATTTCATTTTTTTAACTTATTACAACTCCAGACTTTTCGTGCATTCAGTATGCATCATTCAAAGCGACGCCATCAACTTTCAACCATTTCTGCCTTCATTTGATATTTTTCATGCATTTAATGATTTGTTTTGAGAACTAAATGACCTGGAAATTGAAAAGCACTACAAATGAACTCTGAAAAAGTTGAAACTTGGCATGGTATCATCGTTTCACCCACATAGATTGTTCAAAAAAGTAGAGAGGCTTACGGCAAAAACTGGATGCACTTCGTTTACAAACTGGACAATCTCTTTCGGAGTATTCAGGTTTCTGACGAAATTAAACTCATCTGTTACAAAGACATTTCATTTTTTTAAACTTATTACCACTCCAGACTTTTTGTGCATTCAGTATGCATCATTCAAAGCGACGCCATCAACTTTCAACCATTTCTGCCTTCATTTGATATTTTTCATGCATTTAATGATTTGTTTTGAGCTAAATGACACTAATTAAATTTTGTGCAGGGAGCGCACCACCTTTAGTACCGGTTGGTGGCTCAAACCGGTACTAAAGGGTAAGCTGTTTTTTAGTCCCACCTCGCCAAGAGAGAGGGAGTAGGAGCGGTTTATAGGCCCTGAGTGCAGAGACGATGAAGAAGAGGCTCAATGCTCACGTTGCTTAGCTTCAAGCCTTTAGGAATATGGTAGATTGCACGGAGCTACGCGCAGTGCAGTTTACACTATTCCGAAAGGCTTGAAGCAAATTAACGAGCATTGCACCTCTTTTTTATTTTTAATAACTTATTACAACTCCGGACTTCTTCTGTTATGGCAAAAGGAAGGAGGAGAAGAAGAAGAAGAAGAAGAAGAAGAAGAAGAAGAAGAGGAAGAAGAAGAAGAGGAAGAAGAAGGAGAAGAAGGAGAAGAAGAAGGAGAATAATAATAATAATAA
>NC_041385.1:179280558-179281464 GCF_002162155.2 Triticum dicoccoides | reverse complement strand
GAAAATAAAGCAGAAAAGAAATAACTATATAAAAAAATTACTCAAAAATAAATAGAAGAAAATAAATAATGCAGAAAAGAAAAAAACTAATATAAAGCAAAAATATTCACAAAGAAACTAAATACGGCAAAAAAACTACTCAGAAATAAATAGAAGAAAAAGATAAAGTAGAAAAGAAAAAACTATATAAAAAAATTACTCAAAAATAAATAGAAGAAAATAAATAATGCAGAAAAGTAAAACAATTATATAAAGCAAAAATATTCACAAAGAAACTAAATACGGCAAAAAACTACTCATAAATAAATAGAAGAAAAAAATAAAGCAGAAAAGAAATAACTATATAAAAAAATTACTTAAAAATAAATAGAAGAAAATAAATAATGCAGAAAAGAAAAAAATTGTTGGGGCGCTGCCCTGTGGGCCTGCCAGACCTTGGGTGTGCGAATACATGCCCAGTAGGGGCGACAGACTCACAGGGCAGCGCGCCCTAGTTAGGCCCAGAAGCCTGCTAATTAAATAGAGGAGTTCTAAAGGGCAGCCGCGGCTGGGTTTATAAACCAGTGCGGCTGCCCTTCGCTCGGCGAGGTGGGACTAAACATAGCGCACTGCGGTGGCAGCGCACGGCCTTTAGTACCGGTTGGTGGCTCCAACCGGTACTAATGTGTACCCTTTAGTACCGGTTGGAGCCACCAACCGGTACTAAAGGCCCTCGTTTCCCGCCTCTTCGGCTGGCCAAAATTGACTTTAGTACCGGTTGGTGGCTCCAACCGGTACTAAAGGCTCCCCCTATATATATGGCACTTACGAAAATTCAGTTATCTCGTCGCACTTTGTTCCACTTCTCGCGGCCTCTCGATCTATCGTGGTCTCCGGCGCCGCCGCCGCGCCGCCGTGCCGTCGCCC
>NC_041385.1:179254749-179279659 GCF_002162155.2 Triticum dicoccoides | reverse complement strand
TTAGTTGAACTAGTTGAATTAATATATAGAACTAGTTTATTTTTAGAAGATGCTTAGTTGAACTTGTTGAACTAATATATAGAACTAGTTTATTTTTAGTAAATGCTTAATTAGTTGAACTAGTTGAATTAATATAACTAGTTTATTTTTAGTAAATGCTTAGTTGAACTAGTTGAATTAATAGATTTTTCTGTTAATAGATTTTTTTGGTGATATTTAGATTGTGTAATTAATTTTTTCATAGAATTTTAATGATTTTTTTTGTTCATAGTATTTAGAAAAAGGAAAAAAGAAGAAGTAGTTTATATATAGTTGAACTAGCTAGTTGATTTAATAAACTAATTTATTTTACTATATAATGAAGTAGTTTGTTTTTAGTAAGTACTACTTATTTATTTGTTCTTCAGGGATCTCACTGGAGCTATGATCCTGTGATGGTTCCTTATCTTTGGGTGTCCACCGCCCGTGTCGATACCCGTCGGGCGCTACGGTTCTAGTTGTATTAGTGATAATATTCGACGATGTACGAACACCAAGAGATGATGTACTTTTGCTTATAATTATTGAATGCATGCTAATTTGAATACTATACTTTATTTTATGATTTGGTTTTGCTTATTTTATGATTTGGTTTTGCTTACTGAATGCTCATATTGGATAAGTTCTCCTTCATTCTTGTGTGCTAGACAATTTGGTATAATAATGCATTCGGGAATGAAAGAGGAGCTACGTACGCACATCGATCATCGAGAGTCAACCCGTGATTAATAATAATGATCTAGTTTAATATTTCAATTATGAACGTAGGCCGGAAATGTCGTACTCATCGGACGATGAAAACCGCCCGGGGGAGTGCGACTGGTGCCACGACGACCGAGGTATCTGCGACAGGTTCATTGAGCTGGATGAAGATCGGCGCTTCAGCATTAAGCTCGAGGAGACCTGCGATGTTCATACGGTACGCAACGACGACAATAGTTTTTTTCGTAATTAAGCACGACTTCAACTATTTTAACGTGTATTTTTCATCTTTTCCAATTCGACAAGCTTATCCCATGCTTTGCAAGACGCTATGTCTTGGAGAGGATGGGTTTTGAAGACATGAAAATTTCAAAACCAAAAAAATTATCCTAAGTACCCATCATGGTGTGGATTTTCAAGTAAAGTTGTACAATGCTCAGAGTGTAACCCATTTTGGTTGCAAAAATTGGGATGCATTTTGCAAGATGTATGGTCTTGATGAGGGTATGCTTGTCACCATGGATCTTGGTGATCCTACAATCGAGCAAGAGACACCTTCGATTTCGGTCCTTGTGAATACACCTCCAGTTCTTCCCTCATGTGAGCTAAACATAGTTATTAAGTAATTTATATTGTTTATTTCAAAATATATAGTTGAAAACTTATCTTCATTGGCAGCTTATTTTCATTCTTCAAAGAATGTGCGGAAGATGGTAGACAGAACGTACTACACCCAAGCCTCCGAATTAACTTATCAGGAGAAAAATCATCTGGTCGGATTTTGTACTGATCTTGAGAACTACAATATCTACAATCAAACTCCTCAACATTATGGTCAATACGTGCCACTAGTGCACGTGTTGAACTACGGTAACTACCATGGAGATACCCTGGTAAGATTATTTTTTACTATTACAACATCCGTGCATCTTTTTCCACTTTTCTAAAACTAGTACATCATTGCTAACTACGAAGTTATTACTATGTTTTTCAACAGATAATCCCGAATGATTGTGTGCCTCATCTGATGTATACGCATGGTAGCCTTCATGTTTTGAACATACGACCAAATCGTCCTATGAATCTCAACCGTCCATACCGGGTTTCTAAAAGAAGTGGAGACATAACAATCAAAGAATGGAAAAAATGTATGGACAGTCGTAAGGAGCTTCTTGGAAGCAATAAGCAGCGAAGGGCAAGAATTGGAGACAGGATGATCGCCATTCTTCATAATGGAGAGTCAAGGTCTATATTGTTTTATGCTATTTTACCAGAGAGAGAGTAGCTAGCAGGAGTGATTCAGCTAGTTCTTCATGCTGCTCTTAATTAGTACTTGTCCTTTCATGTATGTGTTCTTCGTTCTGAACTTAAGTGATTTGCTTTTGTGGTGTTATATATGAACGCTTATAATATCATGACAATCATGTTGAACTCGATGATTGGTTCTACTAGAAATTCTATTTATATATATATATATATATATATATATATATATATATATATATATATGCATAACGTGTACAATGTGTAGTATCGTAAAATACCAGCAAACGAAAAAGAATTAAAATGTAAACACAAAATTAAATGAAAAAGAAATCATAAAACTAAAAACCCACCAAACCTTATAGTACCGGTTGGTGTTACCAACCGGTACTAAAGGGCTCCAGGCCCCCGGAGCTGGCTCGTGCCACGTGGTTGCCCTTTAGCACCGGTTCGTGCTGAACCGGTACTAAAGGGGGGGCCTTTATTGACCACAATTTAGTGTCGGTTATGTAACCGGCACTAAAGGGCCTTACGAACCGGTGCTATTGCCCGGTTCTGCACTAGTGTCCCTTTGTAGTAGAAGCATTCAGTTTCAAGCTTAGGTCCAGACTCGGGCTTCTTCCCGGGAGTAGCAACTTGCTTGTTATTCTTCTTGAAGTTCCGCTTCTTCCCTTTGACCTTTTTCTTGAAACTAGTGGTCTTGTAAACCATCAACACTTAATGCTCCTTTTTGATTTCTACCTCCGCAACCTTTAGTATTGCGAAGAGCTCGGGAATTGTCTTTTCCATCCCTTGCATATTATAGTTCATCATGAAGTTCCAATAACTTGGTGATAGTGACTAGAGAACTCTATCAATCACTATCTTATCTAGAAAATTAACTCCCACTTGTTTCAAGCGATTGTAGTACTCAGAAATTCTGAGCACATGCTCACTGGTTGAGCTATTCTCCTCCATCTTGTAGGATAAGTACTTGTCAGAGGTCTCATACCTCTCGACTTGGGCACGAGTTTGAAATACCAATTTCAACTCTCGGAACATCTTATATGCTCCGTGGTGTTCAAAACATTTTTGAAGTCCCGCTTCTAAGCCGTTAAGCATGGCGCACTAAACTATCAAGTAGTCATCATACCGAGCTTGCCAAACGTTCATAACGTCTGCATCTGCTCCTGCAAAAGGTTTTTCACCTAGCGGTGCATCAAGGACATAATTCTTCTGTGTAGCAATGATGATAATCCTCAGATCAGGGATCCAGTCTGCATCATTGGTACTATCATCTTTCAACTTATTTTTCTCTAGGAACATATCAAAAATAAATGGGGAGCTATAACGTGAGCTATTGATCTACAACATAATTTGGAAATACTATCAGGCAAAGTTCATGATAAATTGAAGTTCAATTAATCATATTACTTAAGAACTCCCACTTAGATACACATCCCTCTAGTCATCTAAATGATAACGTGATCCATATCAACTAAACCATGTCCGATCATCACGTGAGATGGAGTAGTTTTCAATGGTGAACATCTCTATGTTGATCATATCTCCTATATGATTCACGTTCGAACTTTCGATCTCAGTGTTCCAAGGCCATATCTGCATATGCTAGGCTCGTCAAGTTTAACCCGAGTATTCTGCACGTGCAAAACTGGCTTGCACCAGTTGTATGTGAATGTAGAGCTTATCACACCTGATCATCACGTGGTGTCTCGGCACGACGAACTGTCGCAACGGTGCATACTCAGGGAGAACACTTATACCTTGAAATTTTAGTGAGGGATCATCTTATAATGCTACCTCTGTAGTAAGCAAAATAAGATGCATAACATCACATGTAATCATAATATGTGACATGATATGGCCATCATCATCTTGTGCTTTTGATCTCCATCTCCAAAGCACCTCCATGATCTCCATTGTTGCATCGTTGTCGTCTCGCCAACTATTGCTTCTACAACTATTGCTACCGCTTAGTGATAAAGTAAAGCAATTACATGGTGATTGCATTTCATACAATAAAGGACAACTGAGGGAGTCCTGGACTAGGGGGTGTCGGGACTGCCGGACTATCATCGTCCGCCGGACTCCAAGACTACGAAGATACAAGATTGAAGACTTCGTCCCGTGTCCGGATGGGACTTTCCTTGGCGTGGAAGGCAAGCTTGGCGATACGGATATGTAGATCTCCTACCATTGTAACCGACTCTGTGTAACCCTAGCCTCCTCCGGTGTCTATATAAACCGGAGGGCTTTAGTCCGTAGGACAACATACATTACAACAATCATACCATAGGCTAGCTTCTAGGGTTTAGCCTCCTTGATCTCGTGGTAGATCCACTCTTGTACTACCCATATCATCAATATTAATCAAGCAGGACGTAGGGTTTTAGCTCCATGGAGAGGGCCCGAACCTGGGTAAAACATCCTGTCCCTCGTCTCCTGTTACCATCCGCCTAGACACACAGTTCGGGACCCCCTACCCGAGATCCGCCGATTTTGACACCGACATTGGTGCTTTCATTGAGAGTTCCTCTGTGTCGTCATCGATAGGCTTGATGACATCTTCAACCAACAACGCTGTCCAGGGTGAGACTTTTCTCCCCGGACAAATCTTCGTATTCGGCGGCTTCGCACTGCGGGCTAACTCGATTGGCCATCTGGAGCAGATCGAAAGCTACACCCCTGGCCGTCAGGTCAGATTCGGAAGCCTAAACTTCGCGGCCGATGTCCACAGAGACTTGATCTTCGACGGACCCGAGCCACAGCCAAGCGCGCCGCACTGTTGCGATGGGCATGATCTAGCTCTGCCGCCGAACAGTGCCTTGGTGGCCGCACACGAATCCGCTCCGGCCATTAGTCCGGAGCCGATCGCCCAGATCGAGGATCGGTGGATAGATGCCGCCTCAGGGGCTTCAACTTCCTCGGTGATGGAGCCAAACATTAATCTTGTCCCCCGCGAAACATGTGATTCCGAGGTGCCGGATTCCTTGCCGGACTCCGAACCTCCCGCACCCCTACCAATCGATTCGGATTGGGCGCCGGTTATGGAATTCACCGCCGCGGACATCTTCCAATACTCGCCTTTTGGCGACTTCCTGAATTCACTAAAGCATCTCTCATTATCAGGAGAGCCCTGGCCGGACTATGGCCAGGATGGTTGGGATGCGGACGACGAAGAAATTCAGAGCCCACCCACCACCCACTCTGTAGCAACTGTCGATGATCTAACCGACATGCTAGACTACGACTCCGACGACATCGACACTATGGACGACAATGCCGGAGACGAACAAGAAACAGAGCCTATAAGGCACGGGAGGACCACCTCGTCATATGACATATACATGGTGGATACCCCGGGAGGACCAACGGGCCGCGACAGAAGATAGCCCCGCCGATAAACAACCAAAACGGCGACGCAGACGCCGCCCTAAGTCCCGCCTCGACGACAACAACGCTCCCAATAAGCCCGTCATACAGCAGGGCTCACAATTGGACGACGAACATGCAGACAAGCAACCGTCCGAACATGACGAGTCAGATAATCAGTCCAGGCCCGGCGAAAACGATAGTCCGGACGACCTCATGCCGGACACGCCGCCGGAGAGCAAAAACCTTCGGAAAAGACTCGTCAACACTGCAAGAAGCCTGAAGAAGGAAAAGCGGAAGCTCAAAACAGCGGAAGACACACTCAGAATGAGATGGAGCAAAGTTCTCAAAACCGCAGATAAATACGGCAACGGCCACCAATCAAAGAGCTACCCGAAGCGTAAGCTGCTACCAGAATTCGACGAGGAGGCCATAGAGCCCCCACCGTCAAAAAATAAAAAGGCTGCCTGGTTGGATAGACGGCCAGATGATAGGCCAAATTCTGAAAGTGGCGCCACACATAAACCAACCAACGAACTTGGAAGGACAGATGGCCCAGCCAGGTCCATCTACGGGCCAAAGAAGAAGGCCCCAAGAAGCAAGACAACACGCCAAGTGTCCGAAGATAGTGACACACACAAATACAGGGGCGCCGCACACCCACTATGTTTCACCGATGAGGTGCTGGACCATGAGTTCCCAGCAGGATTTAGACCCATAAACATAGAGGCCTACGATGGAACAACAGACCCTGGAGTCTGGATAGAAGATTATATACTGCATATACACATGGCCAGAGGAGACGATCTCCACGCCATAAAATACCTACCCCTCAAGCTCAAAGGGCCAGCCCGTCATTGGCTTAAAAGCCTCCCAGAAAACACTGTTGGAAGTTGGGAAGAGCTCGAGAACGCGTTTAGAGCAAATTTTCAAGGGACTTATGTCCGCCCTCCGGATGCAGATGATCTAAGCCATATAACTCAACAGCCCGGAGAGTCAGCGCGGAAGTTCTGGAACAGGTTTCTCACCAAAAAGAACCAAATAGTCGACTGTCCGGACGCCGAAGCCTTAGCAGCTTTCAAACACAATGTCCGAGACGAATGGCTTGCCAGGCACCTCGGCCAAGAGAAACCGAGGACAATGTCCGCACTAACAAGCCTCATGACCCACTTCTGTGCGGGAGAGGATAGCTGGCTAGCAAGATGCAGCACCAGCGACCCAAGTACATCTGAGATAAGGGATGGAAACGGAAAATCACGGCGCAGAAAAGAGCAGCGCCGGAATAAAGAGAAAGGCCCAAAGAGCACGGCAGTCAACGCCGGATTCGAAAGCTCGCGGCCAAACAACAAAACACAGCCTCTTAAGGATGATAGCGATGAATTGTCCAGCTTAAGCAAGATCTTGGGTCGGATATGTCAAATCCACAGTACCCCCGGAAGGCCTGCAAATCACACCCACAGGGATTGTTGGGTTTTGAAACAGTCCGGCCGATTAAACGCCGAACACAAGGGGCTCGACGCGTCAAGCGAAGAAGATAAACCCCACTAGCAGAGCTCCGGAAAACAAAAGACTTTCCCACAAGAGGTCAAAGCAGTAAACTCACTTCAGGTGATAATGCGGAAAAATAGTGCGACACTTCCTAAAAAGAGCCTCGCACGGTCCAACCCAGCAGACCATAGAGATTGGATATCAAAACCAATCACTTTCGACCACCTGGACTATTCCAGAAGCGTTCGAAGCGTGGGACGGACTGCTCTGATATTGAATCCCATAATCGACGGACTACAATTCACTAAAGTCCTAATGGACGGAGGCAGCGACTTAAACCTGCTGTATTCAAACACAATCCGTCAGATGGGAATAGACCCTAAAAAAATTCGACACAGCCGCACTTCCTTCAAAGGAGTGACGCCAGGACCTTACACCAAGTGCACAGGCTCCATATTACTAGAAATCGTGTTCGGATCATCGAACAATTTTCGGCGTGAAAAACTAATTTTTCACATCGTCCCATTTAAAAGTGGATATCAAGCACTATTGGGACGAAAGGCTTTTGCTGTTTCAACGCCATACCGCATTACGCGTCTCTTACACTCAAGATGCCCGGTCCGCGTGGCATCATTTCAGTGCGAGGGTCACTCAAAGACCCCGGACTCGGATAGACGAGTCCGGCCTCAGCAGACTAGGGGCTCCCTAGCCGCACACCTCTTTGCAGGGGGCTGCGCGCACAAACAACCACGGGTTCATACAAACCCCGCCTTACTTATTCATTTTTCTTCTTTTACACATATATTTTTCGCACACATCGTTTTCAAACTGAGCGTTCCTCTCTTTTTACAGATGAACAACGTGCATTCCCGTCCAGGATAACGGCGCAACGGAGACACAGGCGCAGACGTGCAGTCGGGACCCATTGCAAGGATTCTTTTCAGATTAAGACCCTGCATAGACCTTTTTAAATGTCTCTTGTTGTTATTCTCCCTTGGTTTCTTCCTATTGCCAAAGCGGAGCCTGACGTTTTGGCATCGGCCGCGTCAGAAGACCATGCCCGTACTTGGACACTAGGAGCTTAGGGCATTGTTCTGCCCATTATCATAAAGACCGAACACCTTAGGGAGTGTTCGGCGTCTCGAGTTAGGCATTATATGCATCAGCTCCGAATCATGTCTTTGGTCAAATGTTGGGTTTGCCCGGCTCCTGTGTTTTGCTGCCTTACGTTCCGTATCATCGGCTAACGTGGCACCAGGAGAACTACTGTGATTGTGCCCCAGTTCGGCTGGGCGAGCACCTCAGTAGAGAAAGCCAAAAACTGACTGTCATGATATAGCGAGAGATTGGTCAACCACTCGATCGACCACCGGAATGTTTAGAATTCCCCGCTTTGACGAAGGACCGTTTTTCGGTCAGGCACACACACGCCCCGAACTCGGAGAAGTGTGGTGCCCCAAGGGGCTATATGGTAGCCCCACCCTTGAGCTCCACTCGCTAAGTGAAAGTGATAAAGCATTATAGTCCGGATTGCCTCGTTCGCTACGCTACCACCTCCTTAACAGGACCGAGACGTCGGATTAAGTGTGAAAACGCGCTATTTTTGCGAACACCCCCGCACCTTGTGCGTGGGGGCTGAAGCCGAAGACTGCAATCTTTCAGGTTATACAAGTGTATACGTAAACAGCCGCATAGGAGAAGTTTTACTACTTGGGACGCACAAGTATAAAAAGCAGTTATAGCATAATCATTGTTTTACAAGCTAAAACGTTCATTTGAACGTGACATTTTTTGAGCACTGCGACTCTATTACACGAGCGCCACGCATAACTTCCCCGAAATAGTGCTCGACGGGGAGCCGGTCTTCATCCGAGCCCTGGGCGGCAACAGCGGTGGCATCCATCTCTGTCCAATGCGCCTTGACGCGGGCAAGTGCCATCCGCGCGCCCTCGATGCAGGCCGACCGCTTCATCTCCTTGATATGCGGCACCGCTCCAAGGAATTGCTGCAGTAAGCCAAAGTAGCTCGTCGCCTTGGGCCTCTCTGGCCAGACATGAGCCACGATGTCAGTCATGGCAAGTCCGGACAACCTATTTAGCTCGGCCCATTCGGCCAACCGGTCGGTCAACGGAAGTGAGCGATCCGGACTATGGAATTGAGACCAAAATAGCTCTTCCGTCTTGTGATCCTTCTGGCTCCGGAAGTGCTCAATGGCATCAGCCGCACTTGCCGCTAAGTCCATATACGGATCCTCCGGACTCCACAGCCGATCAAATTGAGCATACTTTTGATCCATAAACCGACGACGCAGCAGATAAGGCTTGCCAGCCACGATATCTTCGGCCTGGCGCAGCTCCTCCCTCATGGCCCGCATTGCAGAGCGGGCATCCTTGGCCTCGGCGGTGGCCTTCTTCAGGTCTTCCCGCTCTGATAAGCGCTCCTTTTCAAGAGCCTCATTGCGGTCGGCAGCATCCTTCACTTTTACGGCCAATTCGGCCACTTCCTCCCTGCTTAGGCAGTGAGCAGCCTTTTCGGCTTTCAACTCCTCGGCCGCCCTCGTGGCAGCCGCGTCACTCCTTCGGGCTTGCTCCTTAGCTTGAGCAAGTTCGGCCCGAAGGCTCTCCATGGCAGCAGCACCGTCTGTACAACAGCATATAATTTATCAAGAGGAGGGCTTTGACCCCATTAATACAGCGACCGTGGAGAACTCATTTACCTTGCGACTCGTCAAGTCACCGGTTGACAAGTGCGATGTCCGCATCCGCTGCGTCAAGTTGTCGCATTAACTCGGCAACCCCACTAGTCCGGCTAGCCCTCGAACTATCCGCCACCTGCATAGGAACGGCGACATTCATTTCTTGAGATTTCGATCCTCGGCACGCTGTCGTCTTCGACAACCTACCGAGTCTCAGGGGCTACTATCTATACAGAGCACACTTTTATGTGCAAAACTGTCAAAAATAGAAGGTGCGTCATTTTCGCGTACCTCAAATCCCGCCAGCAAACTCATAGCGGCGTTACGCAATCTGCTCTCGGCGGACAAAATCCTTCCAATCACCATGTGCATCAACGCACGATGATCTTCTGAGATGGACGCCCTCTTAAGCAGATTCTTCAGTTCTCCCGGCCGGATACTAGCGGGCGCCGAACTCTCCGGCCCCTCCGGACTCGGGGATACCCTCCGTGATGATACTTCAGGCTCGTCTGCCTTATCTGATGGCGCAGCAGACGGGGGCGTTTCGCTCTCCATCATCTCCGGAAGAAGGTCCCCCGAAGACGAACTCATCTGCGAAGGCTGCAAATCCGAACTGCAAAATGAAAATTTCGGTCACCCACAGTAGCACAAATGAAGGTATTTCCTTACTAATTAACTCCCTTTTTCATACTCACGGCTCGCTGGAGGGCTGATCCTTTGGCAATGATTGTGCGTCCGGATTCTCTCCGGACGCCGGACCCCCCGGGGAAGATCTCTTCCCCCGTTTAGGGGCTTTGGCCTACGGATCTTCGGAGGCGGTCCTCTTCTCCCCATGGAAGGAGGGGTTCTTGATTCCCCCCTCTTCAGACGCCCCTTTGGGCGAAATATTAGCTCCTCTGTTTTCCCCTTCGCTCCCTTCTGTGGGCGCAACCTCCAACATTCTGACCAGCACGGGCTCCAGTGCGGTCTCTGGGAGGGGGGCCGGACACCTTATCAGCCTTGATCGCGCCACCCACTCCTGTGAAGAGTAATGGGTCAGGAGGCGAACTCTAGAAAGGCAGATAAACAGAATGTCCGGACTCTGAGCTATTTACCTGAGTATCCAGGCGATTGCGGCTTAGGCCTGCGTCCTCGGCTAATTCCGGACACGCCACCTGCGCTCCAAAGAACAACTTGTACATCTCCACGGGTGTTGCACCCATGAAGTGTTGGAGAATCCGAGGTCCCTCCGGGTTGAACTCCCATAGACGGAGAGGACGGCGTTTGCAGGGCAGAAGATTCCTGATTAGCATAACCTGCATCACCACGACCAGATTGATCTCCCTCGCTTGGAGGTCTCGAATCCGGCCCTGCAGTGAGGGCACGTCTTCGGACGGCCCCCAATTGAGCCCTTGGTTGACCCACGACATCAGTTGGCGTGGAGGTCCCGGGCGGAATGAAGGCAGCGGCTTTTGTTTGCTGCCCCTCGGAGCGGTGATGTAGAACCACTCCTGCTGCCACAGTCCGAGTTCCTCTTGGAAGGAACCCTCGGGCCATGGGGCATCGGCCTTTTTGCTTATGGCCGCCCCGCCGCACTCCGCTTGACGCCCCCCGATCATCTTCGGCTTCACATTGAAGGTCTTCAGCCACAGGCCGAAGTGGGGAGTGACGCGGAGGAAGGCTTCGCAGACGATAATGAATGCGGAGATATGGAGGATGGACTTTGGGGCCAAATCGTGAAAATCCAGCCCGTAGTAGAACATGAGCCCTCTCACGAAGGGGTCCGTCGGGAAGCCTAAACCCCGACGGAGGTGGGATACGAAGATGACGTATTCGCCGGGCTTGGGGGCGGGCACGGCCTGCCCTTGGGCAGGCAACATGTGCGAAACCTCGTAGGCCAGGTACTTGGCCTCACGTAACTTCAATATGTCCTCCTCCGTGACGGAGGAGGGCATCCACCGGCCCTGGAGGTCGGAGCCGGACATGGTTGAGGATCCGAAGCGCTCGAATCTGAGGCTCTGGGTCTTGGAACTGGGAGCGAGGAGGAGATTCGATGCGAGATTGAAGAACAAGAGCGAGCCTTGGTCCTCTTATAAAGGGGAAAAATACAAAGAGCCGTCTCCGTGACCGTTTGGGATTCACCTTCGATAGAGGAGGCGTGGCGACGGGAACGGTTGGGTTACCCACGCACGTATTGATGAGAATCCCAGGATAAGGGGAACACGATCTCTGCTTCAACAAGACATGCCAAGGAAACCGCTTCGCTAAACGTGCTGAGGTGGTATAGTAAAAAACGATTCAAACAAAGGCTTGGTAGCGGTGTGATGTCACGCCGCATAATACGTCAGCAGATTGAACTAGTGTACATTTTATTCTCTCTACGGTGGAATGTGGAATTTATTTTGCAGAGCCGAACACTATCCTGGTGTTCATGATCTTCTCTGGATTATTCAAGGGAGGAACCCGCCTTGCAATGCCGAACATTATGCGCGCCGGACTTATCATCATTGAAGCCTGGTTCAGGGGCTACTGAGGGAGTCCTGGACTAGGGGGTGTCCGGACTGCCGGACTATCATCGTCCGCCGGACTCCAAGACTACGAAGATACAAGATTGAAGACTCCGTCCCGTGTCCGGATGGGACTTTCCTTGGTGTGGAAGGCAAGCTTGGCGATACGGATAGGTAGATCTCCTACCATTGTAACCGACTCTGTGTAACCCTAGCCTCCTCCGGTGTCTATATAAACCGGAGGGCTTTAGTCCGTAGGACAACATACATTACAACAATCATACCATAGGCTAGCTTCTAGGGTTTAGCCTCCTTGATCTCGTGGTAGATCCACTCTTGTACTACCCATATCATCAATATTAATCAAGCAGGACGTAGGGTTTTACCTCCATGGAGAGGACCCGAACCTGGGTAAAACATCCTGTCCCTCGTCTCCTGTTACCATCCGCCTAGACGCACAGTTCGGGACCCCCTACCCGAGATCCGCCGGTTTTGACACCGACAACAACCATCAGGCTCCTCCCAATTACCGATAACTTTTACAAAACATGATCATCTCATACAACAATTTATATCTCATCACGTCTTGACCATATCACATCACAACATGCCCTGCAAAAAACAAGTTAGACGTCCTCTACTTTTTTGTTGCAAGTTTTACGTGGTTTCTACGGGCTTCTAGCAGGAACCGTTCTTACCTATGCATCAAAACCACAGCGATTTTTCGTCAAGTGTGTTGTTTTAACCTTCAACAAGGACCGGCCGTAGTCAAACTCGATTCAACTAAATTTGGAGAAACAGACACCCGCCAGCCACATGTGTGCAAAGCACGTCGGTGGAACTAGTCTCATGAACGCGGTCATGTAATGTCGGTCCGGGCCGCTTCATCCAACAATACCGCCGAATCAAAGATGTTGGTGGTAAGAAGTATGACTATTATCGCCCACAACTCTTTGTGTTCTACTTGTGCATATAACATCTACACATAGACCTGGCTCGGATGCCACTGTTGGGGAACGCAGTATTTCAAAATAGTCCTACGATCACGCAAGATCTATCTATGAGATGCATAGCAACGATAGGGGAGAGTGTGTCCATGTACCCTCGTAGACCGAAAGCGGAAGCATTTAGTAACGCGGTTGATGTAGTCGAATGTCTTCACGATCCAAACGATCCTAGCACCAAACGTACGACACCTCCATGTTCAGCACACGTTTAGCACAATGATGTCCCTTGAGCTCTTGATACAGTTGAGGACAAGGGAGAGTTCCATCAGCACGATGGTGAGGCGACAATGATGATGAAGTTACCGGCGCAGGGCTTCGCCTAAGCACTACGACGATAATGACCGAGGTGGTAAACTATGGAGGGGGGCATCGCACACGACTAAGAGATGTCTGTTGTACCTTTGGGGTGCTCCCTGCCTCCGTATATAAAGGGGGGCGAGGAGGTTGCCGGCCTATGGGGCGCGCCATAAGGGGGGAGTCCTACTTGGACTCCTAGTCCAAGTAGGATTCACCCCCCCCCCCTCCTTCCTTCCACCAGAGAGGGAAAACGGGAAGGGAGAGAGAGGCAGAAGGAAGAGGGGTGCCAGCCCCCTTCCCTAGTCCAATCCGGTTTGGTCAAGGGGGGCGCCCCTCTCGTGTGTCCTTTCTCCTCTCCTTCAATAAGGCCCAATAGGCCCAATACTTCTCTCGGGGGGTTCCGTGACAAATTTATGACAGAATCAAGATAGTCATACATGTGTTGTCGTAGAACTGTTCCATGACATTACCAAAATTATCATCACGGAAGTGTCCACTTCCATGACGATAAATCGCGCCTCACGGAAGTGCTTTCGTCAAGGGTGACCGACACGTGGCATCCACCGTAATAGAATGCCGTTAAGCTATCGGGTCGGGTTTTGGATCCGAGAACCCGTTAACAGCCCCAACCAATGGGAAATTTCCACGTGTAAAATTCTTATTGGCCGGACGAAACACGTGTCAGCTTGACAGTGGGTCAGATAGGCGCCTATGATATGTCGACACGTGCCACGTCCCACCACTGGCCTATTTAGCTTACAAAACGGGCCCGTTTGACTTGGTCAAAAGTTAACGGGCTGGTCCATGAAAAGCCTATTAACGGTCTCTTTGCAAATAGCCCATTTTACGGCCCGTTAGGCACTAAAGGAAATCGGCCCAACAACGTCATGTGGCCCGCCTCTTAAATTTCGGACCTATTGCAGGTCGGGGGTAGGATGGTAATCCCAGGTGTCCCAAATAGTGGGCGGGAGCGATTTTGGCCGTGCGCATGTGTGCTTAGGCGGCCATTGTGTATGAATGTTTTTCGGAGGCGGTTGCGTGGCGTCTATATGAAGCTACAAACCTACCCCGGTTTAGACCTTTAGACGTCGGGCCGGTAGGTTTCACAGGTCGGAGTTATTAGAAAAGTAATTTCCTTGTACTACCAAACATTGGTCTCACGCGGCTTCGGGCGAGTAGAGGCTCTTTTGGCGCTTCGTTCGAAATTTTGAAACACAAGCATTCACTTTAGAGTACTCTTGAACTATAAGGATTGACCTAAATAGACAATGTTATATTTGACCTTGTATGTTTGAAAACCTCATTAAATTATCCGCTTCCTTTTAAAATTTTGACACTTGAAAATCCTATAACTACGATTATTTTGGAATGGAGGAGCTAAATTTGAATCTATTTTGTACACGACTACATATGCTATTATGTACAAAATCAGAGCAAAGATTGGTACCCCCATAGTTTAGGTATGGTTTACAGATGCCATGATATCAAATTCAAATAATTGAATGGACTTCATGTTGAATTCGATTTTTTTAAACCACCTTAGGTTGAATTCAAATGTATGCTAGTTCATAGCTAGCTATTTATAAATGTCCATTGTGTAACTTTCGTATGTATAATGTGCTTTACACACACAACATGAACTATACTCACGTTTATATTCGATTGCTAAAGCGATGCATTGTCTGGAGTTCAAAATACTAACTATGTGGATCAATTGTGTCGAATAATAACATAGACATGCTCAAATTCGAAAGAATCTAGATGTCTGATGGATCAATGACCGCTCCTTACGCGAATTGCAAATATCATGATCCCATCCTAATATTTGGATACAATTTATATCTTTAATCAATGTGTAGAGCAGTCTTTTACGTGTAGTTTCACTCTCCATCGGTGGTCCATCACACATGCTCACACACTCTCTCCCGAGGTGTCTTTCTTGCACACATTCTCTAGATATAACCCTCCCTCCCTCTCGTAACCATTTACAACTGTTTTCACTAACCTTTATCACAAGCACTCTTCCTCTCGCAAACATACACACGCACAATCCTCATCGACCCTTTCTATATACATGGACCTGCCTACGTGTCTCATGTACGCACATTATCTTTACGCCTGTCTCTCACGCATTATCTCACACCTCTCTTCCTAATCGACGAGTATGATTCTAGCAGAGCATTCTATAGGATGCCCCTTAAAGTTAGGTTGGATGAATAGTAATATCAGAGATAAAGGGGTTACCTTAGTCCGAGAACATAGGGTTACAAATCCTAACTGGCTTTGTCAGTGGACACAGAGTCCTTCACAATTCTGCTATCTTTGTCTTGTACGACTAGTCATCCATGGGTCTTCCTAAATGTGTCATGGGCCGACCAATGTGGCGCAGGGCGGAACCGAACGAAGGGCCTCACCTCGACCCACCGGACCTCATGCGGTGACACACCCGCTGCCCCCACGTCTCATTATCTTCTCACACCCACACATACCAACACAAATACCACACACACAGAAAATTTCTCGTGGTGCCTCTATTCCCTCCCCCCTTGCATATACACACTCAAGGGAATGGAATCTCTTGTCGTGACGTCATATTCATCTCTCTCTCTCTAGACCACCCTCATTTCTCGTGCTATCTCTCCCACGCCCCCCCCGCCCCCGTCGGCCCCTCTATCCATGCCTCTCTCGAATACGTAATACACACACATACCTCTCTAGGCCCCGCCAAATGCATCAACTACACATTAACACATATTACATCACGTACCCCATTGATCTAAAAAGCCCTCTCTTCATGTTTATTTCGCATACAACATTCCTTTTGAATAAAGTGTGGCCAAAAAATTATTTTAGAGTTTCTACATATATACAACATTACAAAGTTATATGGAGGAGTATGAACGCTAATTTGCATTGCATTGTGCCCACAATGATATTTATTCCGCACTGTGAATTTGTATATTTTTATACTATATACAATGTGAGTCATAATAAAGAGAAACGAAGAGCATCTCTCTCTCCATCGCATACCCCCTGTATGCCCCTTTCACGTATGCACACAAAACTATCTCCAGGTCCTCTAAAACTAAGCCCCCAGAAAATTCACGCGTGTTTCATCTTTCTCTCGCGATATATGCAATGACGATCATTGTATTTGAAGCGAAAGCACGATACATACATTGGACTTCATAATCCACTCATGATGGTCACCGTTTATGTTTATTGTTTATTATACAGTCACGGGCTCACCGTACAACTTTGTATTTGCTCATGACATGACTAGTTGACCAGTTGAACGCTCCACGTGGCACCTCTAGCGTTGCATCACATTATCACACTAACATCGTGCCCACCTGTCGACTTGTATCTACTCTACATCTACACTATTATAAAATACATAAAATACACTCTTATAAAAAACAGAGTTGGTGATGATAGTGTGCCTGCCATCCTGCAATATAGGCCGTCCGATTTATATCTGACGGATAGGAAAGACACTATGGCAATTTTGCAAAAAGGTACCCACACACCTCTCCACATTTGCAAATAAGGCCTTCCCTAGTTCATCCTTTTCTCTCACAAGATAAACAAGTCATACAAATGCATCTTGATGTTACTTGTAACACACGGGCATCTTGCTAGTAAGAATGAAAACAAACGACAAAAATATATTTTGACGGTGGTGCGAAGTCATGACCGCGGGCACAGCTGACAAGGTGGCCTTGTATTGGTATGCCGAGCCGTATGTTTTAACACACAGGAGCTGGTGTGGTGATTATACACACACACACACACACACATGCACATGAACTCCCTCCACGCAACACTCACACAAACACATGCACCCACCCACGCACGCAACACTCACATGTACAAACGCAGCCACACATGCACGCAACACTCACACGCACGCATGCATGCACACACCAGTACACCACACGACCAACACACACTCTCACGCTCAATTGCTCAACCTACACGTGCATGCGCACACATTAGGCCCTGACAGACACATACACAACCAGGTGATTCCCGCGCACGGGTTGGAGCCTTGTCGCGCCTGCGTAAATTTGTGTTTATTTGACCTTTTCCATATGCGAACTGACAGGTGGGACCCACAAGGAACATGGTCAATTTAACTAGTCAACATGGCACCATGTAGACTATTTGGCCGGTCAACAGAGTGCAATCCGATGCTGAACTGTGAGCAAGTGACCGGATAATCACCGCAAAACGTATATAGTGACCGTAATCAGCTTATTCTGAAGTTCGGTGACCGTATTACGCTTTTCTCTCTGTAGGCCCTCCAAATCTCTACACGTTCTCGCATGTTACATCTAACAACTATGCAATACAACACTACTACTACACTGTAACACAATAAATCATATGTGTTTTTAGTTTTACTAGATATCATATTGTTACTTATAATTATTCAGTTTGCATACATTAAAATTGCCTTTGAAATGTATGGCCAGTATCATCTACCGCGCGGGAAAAATCCCGCCCTTTCCTGTTTAATCGGGTTTGTATCGATGGATCGTGCGAAACAGCAAAACTATAGTACTATACAGTACAAGTGACAGTTCACTGGGCCGTCGTGTTGTCTACTCCTCTGTCGTAAGAGTGGAGCGCTTGCTTTCATAAATCTTCTAGTCCCTTTCGCCGACATGTGGGATATCAAGCTACCGGGTCCACGTGCCATACCGGAATACAGTGCAGAGCAGCCGGGTTGAAGCACCCCAGTCATGGCGCCGGCGTAGTAATGAGCAATGAGGCATCAAATCACAAAGCTGCACCTTTCCCGCAGTTAAGTTGGAGGGACAAAGTAATAATGCTAAAAAAAGAAGTTGGAGGGACGACGCAACCATCATTTCACTCGTTGCTGAATCCGCTTCTCCCTCATCTTCTTCAACTTAACCACGTGTTGCTTCTACCATTGTTCTGCCTCATGTGGGACACGGATCAGCTTGGAAAAGCACTGACACATGGGACCGCATGTTAGCAAACCGCCAGGACAACGTCCTCCGAAAATAAGAAACCTCCCCCACCATCCGCGCGGCAAAATCACTTCCTTTTTACTAATCTTTGATTCTATAATTTTTTAGATCAATATAATTGAGATTTGTATAGATAGCACACAGGAGCAAAACCAAGTGGTACGGTTAAGGGCATCCACAATGTGTAGCCAAATCTGTAAATAGCTTTTGGCATCGTGGGAACCATTGTGGACGGTGTTGCCAAAGCCAAAAAGATGGAACCGAAGCTCCCTGATTGATTGATTGAAGGAATATAAAAATGCAACGTCTCTCCTCTTTCTCCCATGCTTGGACGCATGTAGGAGTATTACAGTATAGAGCACAGAGTCTACTCCCCTGTCCCTTCTATCACAAATCACAAAGCAGTGAGGCATCAAATCACAAAGCACGGACGAAGAACCTATCATTTCACTCTTCGCTGACTCCGCTTCTCCATCGTCTTCTTCGAGAAACCATCTCACCGCACTAGTACTCCTAGTAGTATTACTAGTAAAGGACTTCCTGGATGCAAATAAGGCGGTTGTCTCGGCTTGCAGGCGGCACTTGCAAACAACTTACCGTGGTCTCCCTCAATGATGTTCTCCGTCGAACGCACTTCGCCAAACCAAAAAAAAAATTCGTCGACGTCACCGCAATGGGCAAGGAATTCTAATATAGTTACTACCTCCATTTTTTTGTACACAAGGCCAGTATATCAAAATTACAATTTGCAAAGGGCCACTAACACTAATCGAGGCAAAATTGATGGGGTTAGCAACCAAGGACATTAATATTCCCTGCATGCATGCGGAAGTGAGAAGGTTTGTTTGCATGGCGCTGCATTAGTCAAGCGATGAGGAGTGAGATGGTTAGCTCTTTGGTCTTTCGAGAAAAATATATGCATTAATTGACACGTGAAACGAGGATTTGTATCGAAGGAAAATCCCGCCTTTCTTTTTTAACACTAGTACTCCTAGTACGTACGTACTTATCCTGTTTGGGTCTAGGCCTTTCATTGCCAAACTTCGCCACACATTTTTGCCAAGCTTGCCTAAAGTTTTCAAAATGAGAAGGAGGTACACTTGTGCACGGCTGTCGCGCTCGCACCGCACCATCACACGGTCGCTCCTACATGCCGCGGTCGCACCGCACCCTCACACAGTCGCTCCTGCACGCCGCAAACCCAACCAAGGGAACGCACCCTCATTGACACGTGTTGTCGCATGTGAACAAACCAAACTCAGCCATCCTATCGCTGACACATAATTTTCGTTCATAGAGTATGTTTATCCAACCAGAGTATCCGTACGGCCCGTGCAGTGGTCTGTTGGGGAAGAAGAAGAGGTGAGGAAGAAGGGAAGAAGGGTTAGGAGACGTAGGATATTCATCCAACCGCCTGAACTCGTAGACTGACCCAAGTCAGGCGACTTGCATAACAAATAGTATGTTTTTACACAGCAAAAGATCCATAATAATAAAAACAACAACATAAAGAAAAACTATCACTGCTCGCGGAAAGAGACGACCTCGTCGTCTTTGGCTGCCGACGCGAACCAACCGTCGCTGCCGACGTGTGTCTCCGCACCGTGGTTGTCCTCTGCCTCCAGCTACTTGTTCAAGCGGAGCGTGCGGGCGCTCTGGACGGACGAGAGCACAGCCCGGTTCAAGTCGAGGATGTCCGGTTCCGCCTGCAGGAGGGCCTCGATGGCAGCGGCATCCGCGCGCTCTGCGTCGAGTCGAGCCTTCGCCGCCCAGTTCAAGTCCAGGACTTCCAGTTCCGCCTGCAGGAGGGCGTCGATGAGAGCGGCATCCGCGCGCTCCGCGTCGAGTCGAGCCTCCGCCGCCCGGTTCAAGTCCAGGACTTCCGGTTCCGCCCGCAGGAAGGCATCGATGAGAGTGGCATCCGCGCGCTCTGTGTCGAGTCGATCCTCTGCCGTCCGGTTCATGTCCAGGACGTCCGGTTCCGCCTACTGGAGGGCCTCGATGGCAGCGGCATCCGCGCGCTCCGCCTCAAGTTGAGCCTCCGCCGCCTGGTTCACATCCACGACATCCGGTTCCGCCTGCAGGAGAGCCTCGATGGCAGCGGCATGCGCGCGCTCCGCGTCGAGTTGAGCCTCTGCCTCCTAGTCCTCCTTTAGTATCGCCATGTTGAACCGCTGGTCTGCCTGCACCATGGGGGACTCGGACGCCGGCATGAAGTGGACGTCCATCGTCTCATACCCATTAGGGGCCTTCTGCGCCACGACCTCCGCAGTGAACATTGGATCGGCTTCCTCCTCCTCGTAGCTTGGCTCCAGAGAACTCGGGGATTGGCCCGCCGCAAAGCGAGCTTGGGAACAGAGGTCTATGGCGCTAACCGCCGCCGCGATTTCTGCACGGCGCTCCGGCGTTAGCATCTTGTAGTAAGTGATCTTGCGGTGCACCATGGCTTTCCAGCGAACTAGGGGACACTTGATGCGGGCTAGGGGATCAAAAGGTGGGGAATGGGCTGGAGATTTGGTGTGGTTTTAGGGCAGTGGCTGGCGTAGGCCGAGCAGCGAAGGTTCTGGTGTGAATAGTGGTTCTGGTGACGACCGGTCAATCGGTTTTGACTGTACATCGCTCTTGTCGCGTTCGTGTTGCAGCCCGGCATGCTGGACCCTCCATGTCGCTCACCGAATTAATGGAACGCGCTTCGTCTTGCGTTTTAGCTCACTTGTGGGACCGCAGTTGAGAGCAAACCGACGTCCCTCCCCCTCCCCCGCCCGCGTCATTTATTATACCACCACTCCCTCTGTTTTATGCGGAGTAAATAAAAACAGAGGGAGTATACTATGGATGAGGATCCCCTGACGTGGCCGAACCCATTGAGTAACTGACATGCGGGGCCTAGCAAGCATGGGGTCCGCCAGTAAGTGACCAAAAGGGAGGGTAAGGCAGGGATACCTACGTCAGAGGATCCACTTCCACTATACTACTTTGACCAAATGTTAGAGTAATAATATATGACATGCAACTTACACAAATGTAGAGTAATAATATATGACATGCAACTTACACAAAGCATACAGGGTCTAATGCATTTTTTGAGGCTAACTTTGACCAAATGTTAGAGTAATAATATATGACATGCAACTTACACAAAGCATATGGTCAATTCCGTATGTGAAAGGAGTTTCCAATGATATAATTTTCACATTATACATCCCATGTACTCCCTCCGTCTAGGTGTGTAAGTCATCTTACGAAAACCAAATAATCCCAAAACACGTAGGCACAGTGCATTAACTTCTACCTCGTTTCTTGTTTCTTGACATATGAACCAATACGAGATGAGGGTGTGCATGCTTTTAATGACCTAATACTATCAAACATGACATGCAATGGTTAGTTCATTGCATGCAATACTATTAATTAGCAAATAAACATTAATGTCTCTTGTTTTCCCCTCCTCCTTGGTCACGGTGCATAGCCTAAGATGACTTACACACCTATGTGAAAGGAGTACTATTGATCTTGTCAATAGTCAAATTAGAAACCATCTCGAGTACAAATCTAGGAGTACGTACAAATCTAACAATATTGATTGGGCATTGTTGAATGTTGATACCTTTTTTATCATAGTAGAGATACTTTGACTACACATAAAACTTATATGTAAAGTAGAAAGGATAGGAGGGAGTATATTGTACGTTCAAAAATGAAACAAACATTGAATACCCTTTATATATGATTTGCGGATGCTATGATCACCGGTTCAAAATTTTGAATCCTCCTTAGGTATCACGTGCCCCCACTCGTTCCCTCTCGATTTCATCTCTGGGTCCGGAGATCTATTGAAAGAGGACTAGGGTGGGTACATGTGAATGATACTTGGCGGAATGTTCAAATGGGGCATGCGGGAGGATGGACTCGACTGGAGGGCGACATGATCGATGGAGAAGAGGGTTGGATAGGAATGAGAAGTAAGCAAACGCCACATGATTACACTTGAACGGCTCAAATAAACAATAAGTTGTCTCGCTTGGCGTACATAGTGAAAGGTCTAATGCGCAACGCGGAGCACTGACGCTCGAATATGGCCGGGAA
Source organism: Triticum dicoccoides (assembly GCF_002162155.2). Classification (NCBI taxonomy): domain Eukaryota; kingdom Viridiplantae; phylum Streptophyta; class Magnoliopsida; order Poales; family Poaceae; genus Triticum; species Triticum dicoccoides. The sequence goes on along the minus strand of NC_041385.1, from coordinate 179,257,224 downwards.
AACAGGGAAACCGACATGTGGGGCACACCTGTCGGGACGATGTAGCGCAGACTAGCACTAGTAGAAAACCACCCATTAGTCCCGGTTCGTAAGGGCCTTTAGTCCCGGTTCATGAACCGGGACTAATGGGTCGTTACTAATGCCACCACCCATTAGTCCCGGTTCAAACACGAACCGGGACAGATGTGGCTCCACGTGGCCCTGTGCACCGAGCCCAATCAGAGGGCTTTTGGTCCCGGTTGGTGGCTCCAACCGGGACCAAAAGTCAATTTTTTTTCCGACCAGATGATTTTTCTCCGGATAAGTTAATTCGGAGCCTTCGGTGTAGTACGTTCTGTCTACCATCTTCCGCACATTCTTTGAAGAATGAAAATAATCTATCAATGGAGATAAGTTGTCAACTATATATTTTGAAATAAACAATATAAATTACTTAATAACTATGTTTAGCTCACATGAGGGAAGAACTGGAGGTGTATCCACAAGGACCCAAATAGAAGGTGTCTCTTGCTCGATTGTAGGATCACCAAGATCCATGGTGACAAGCATACTCTCATCAAGACCATACATCTTGCAAAATGCATCCCAATTTTTGCAACCAAAATGGGTTACACTCTGAGCATTGTACAACTTTACTTGAAAATCCACACCATGATGGGTACTTAGGATAATTTTTTTGGTTTCGAAATTTTCATGGTCTTCAAAACCCATCCTCTCCAAGACATAGCGTCTTGCAAAGCATGGGATAAGCTAGTCGAATTGGAAAAGATGAAAAATACACGTTAAAATAGTTGAAGTCGTGCTTAATTACGAAAAAAACTATTGTCGTCGTTGCGTACCGTATGAACATCGCAGGTCTCCTCGAGCTTAATGCTGAAGCGCCGATCTTCGTCCAGCTCAATGAACCTGTCGCACATACCTCGGTCGTCGTGGCACCAGTCGCACTCCCCCGGGCGGTTTTCGTCGTCCGATGAGTACGACATTTTCGGCCTACGTTCATAATTCAAATATTAAACTAGATCATTATTATTAATCACGGGTTGACTATCGATGATCGATGTACGTATGTAGCTCCTCTTTCATTCCCGAATGCATTATTATACCAAATTGTCTAGCACATGGGAATGAAGGAGAACTTATCCAATATGAGCATTCAATAAGCAAAACCAAATCATAAAATAAGCAAAACCAAATCATAAAATAAAGTATAGTATTCAAATTAGCATGCATTCAATAATTATAAGCAAAAGTACATCATCTCTTGGTGTCCGTACATCGTCGAATATTATCACTAATACAACTAGAACCGTAGCGCCCGACGGGTATCGACGCGGGCGGTGGACACCCAAAGATAAGGAACCATCACACGATCATAGCTCCAGTGAGATCCCTGAAGAACCTGCCAGGTATTGTCAAACCTCCCCTCCAATGCAACCATGTAGCGACGGACGTGCTCGTCCTCCTCGCTGACACGGTGACGTACCACCTCCGCGGTGTCCGGATGCCTCACCATCGTCACTGGCTCACGCGACCGCCACCAAACAAGGATCGGGTCAACAACGGGCTGCCTCCTCAACAACCTACGTCCCCCGGAAGGTAGCACCTCCCAATACCAACCCGGCAGAGCCCAGTCCCGAACATGGCCCCGATCAAGCAGGCCTCCACCGCCGAGTCGACGACGACGAGGATGCGGGATAGGCATCACCGACATCACGCGGGAACTACTTCTATATATAGTTAAATAAAAGTAGTTTTATTAATTAAATCAACTATCTAGTTCAACTACTAAGCACTTACTATAAATAAATAAGTAGTACTTACTAAAAACAAACTACTTCTATATATAGTAAAATAAATTAGTTTATTAAATCAACTAGCTAGTTCAACTATATATAAACTACTTCTTATTTTTTTCCTTTTTCTAAATACTATGAACAAAAAAATCATTAAAATTCTATGAACAAAATTAATTACACAATCTAAATATCACCAAAAAAAATCTATTAACAATAATATCACCAAACATGCATATTCAATAATAATATCACCAAAAAAATCTATTAACAGAAAGAAATCTAACATAATATGAAGAAATTAATTACTACACATATCTAATCTAACAAAAAAAATCTAATTAATCTAACAAAAATATCTAACATAATATGAACAAATTAATTACTACACATGTAATCTAACAAAAAAAATCTAATCTAACAAAAAAATCTATGAACTACATATCTAAATTACTACACATCTAACCTAATAAAAAAATCTATGAACTACAAAAAGAATCTAAAAAAATCTAACAAAAATAAAAAAACGCTCACGTCGGCGTTGAGGCGGCGTGGTGCAGGGGCAACGACGGGCTCGGGGCGGCGCGGTGCAAGGGCGACGACGGGCTCGGGGCGGCGCGGGGCAGGGGCGACGAGGACAGTGGGCTCGAGGGCGGCGACGGGGACGGCGAGCTCGGGGCAG
>NC_041385.1:179250154-179254685 GCF_002162155.2 Triticum dicoccoides | reverse complement strand
GACGTCGGGGCGCGGCGGTGCGGGACGCGGGCGGCGATGGGGGCGGCGATGACGGCGGGCTCGGGGCGGCGACGGGGACGGCGGGCTCGGCGGCGACAGCGATGAGGAGCAGAGGCTCGGGGCAGGGGCGAGAAAGAGATGGGATTTTGCGAAAACTGCTAAGTCCAGTATATATAGCAAGAGCATTGGTCCCGGTTGGTGGCACCAACCGGGACTAATGCAACCAAGGGCGGGAAACGAAGACCTTTGGTCCCGGTTGGAGGCTCCAACCGGGACTAAAGGGGGGGGCATTGGTCCCGGTTGGAGCGACCAACCGGGACCAAAGAGCGGCATTGGTACCAGTTGATGCCACGAACTGGTACCAATAGACCCGTGTAACTACTTTTTTTATTTTCTGCAGCTATTTTTTTTGTTGATTCTTTCTGCAGTTGTTTTTTAGTCCCACCTCGCCAAGCGAGAGGCACTCGCAGCTGTTTATAAGCCCTGAGTGCAGATACGATGATGAAGAGGCTCAATGCTCCTGCATGTTGGTTAGCTTCAAGCCTTGCGGAATACGGTAGACTGCACAGAGCTATGTGCAGTGCAGTTGACACTATTCCAAAAGGCTTGAAGCAAATTAACGAGCATTGCGCCTCTTTTTTATTTTTTATGACTTATTACAACTCAGAAATAAAAAGAAAAAAATAAATGTAGTAGAAAAAAAAATATAAAAACCACTCAGAAATAAATAGAAGAAAAAATAATTTTGATTAACTTTACTAAAAAATAGCATAGATCAGATCTGTTCTGACCGTTGCAGCCGGCGATGGTGGTCATCTCTTCTGTCAGAGGTTGTCGGCCTGAGGCTGGGTGTTCGGATCTCGAGATCCGTCATCTGGCACCAGCTGCGAGTCGGGGAGACGTAGTTGCCGGTGAAAACCGAGCTGACGGCAGGCGATGGCGGCGTTCCATGTCGTTACCATGATGAAGGCATCGTCGTGTGACTACCGTTGACCCACTCATATTGCTCCGGGGAAACCCTAGGATCTGGTGTTCCAGACCGGACGATGGCGGCACTGCGGTGTTGTTTCTCTCTTGGGAGCATTGTTTTGTGGAGCAGTGCTGGAAGTCAGAGGAAGGAGGTGGAGTGACTTCGTCTTGCACGGAGCTTCGGTGGAGCTGTCAAGTCATGCCTGGCCGACAGGTGCTATGCTTGGTCATGCCTGGTCGGAGGTGCTACGCACGACAGATCCACCAAGGGCTTCAAGCTGTGTCGACTGGTGGTACTTGGCAGCATGGCGCTGAGGTGTATCAGTGGCGACCGTGACGTGTTCCGCTGTTTGCGCTGGACTAAAGATGAGCATTCGTCCCGGTTGGTCCAACCAACCGGGACCAAAGAGCGGCATTGGTACCGGTTGGTGCCATGAACCGGTACCAATGGACCCGTGTAACAACTTTTTTTATTTTCTGCAGCTATTTTTTAATTGATTCTTCCTGCAGCTGTTTATTTAGTCCCACCTCGCCAAGAGAGAGGCACTCGCAGCTGTTTATAAGCCCTGAGTGCAGAGACGATGACGAAGAGGCTCAATGCTCCTGCACGTTGGTTAGCTTCAAGCCTTGAGGAATACGGTAGACTGCACAGAGCTATGTGCAGTGCAGTTGACACTATTCCGAAAGGCTTGAAGCAAAATTAACGAGCATTGAGCCTCTTTTTTATTTTTAATGACTTATTACAACTCAGAAATAAAAAGAAAAAAATAAATGTAGCAGACAAGAAAAAATATATAAAAAACCACTCAGAAATAAATAGAAGAAATAATAATTTTGATTAACTTTACTAAAAAAATAGCATAGATGCTTATTTTTAATGACTTATTACAACTCAGAAATAAAAACAAAAGAATAAATATAACAGAAAAGAAAAAAATATAGAAAACTACTCAGAAATGAATAGAAGCAAAAAATAGTTGTGATTAACTGTACTAAAAAAGGAGCATATATGCTTATTTTTAATGTCTTATTACAACTCAGAAATAAAAAGAAAAAAATAAATATAGCAGAAAAAGAAAAAAAACTATATAAAAAACTACTCAGAAATGAGCAGAGATGCGCTTATAGAGGAAATTCAACTTAAATTCATAACGAATTTCAAGAGAAATCCGTATGAATTTATGCTAAATTCCCTATATAAGGGCATCTATTTTCATTTTCAGAGGAGCTCAATAAGGTAGAGAGGGAGGGGCTTATAAACCGGTCCGATTCCCCTTCGGTTGGCGAGGTGGGACTAAACTCTGGTCGCAACGGGGACCAAGCCTTTAGTCCCGGTTGACGGCTCGAACCGAGACTAATGGGCAGCCTTTGGTCCCGGTTCAAGCCACCAACCGGGACCAACGGTATTGGGCCAGGAGCGAGGCCCATTGGTCCCGGTTCGTCCCACCAACCGGGACCAATAGGTCCAGACGAACCGGAACCAATGGCCCACGTGGCCCGGCCGGCCCCCGGGGCTCACGAACCGGGTCCGATGCCCCCATTGGTCCCGGTTCTGGATTGAACAGGGACTAATGGGCTGGACCGGCCTGGACCATTGGCCCCTTTTCTTCTAGTGTAGTCGAATGGAGGAGCTGGCCCACGACCTCCTCGCCACCGACAACCGTTCATGTGGGTCATTGGGGCCAACAACGGGGCGCAGCTCCAGCACCGCCTCTGGACACGGCGACCGCGGTGAGCAACACGCTCATATCGTCAATAGACACGGTCGGTTTCAATGTGCCGAGGGTGGCGTTTGTGCTGTGGCACGACCAACGGTATGTTTGGTTTGTGCCCAAGGTTGCCCCATCAAAGCATTGGGTAGCCAATATTTTGGCTGAGGTATTGGTTGCCCATGATTTTGCCGACATTGGCAAGAAAAATGAATTAGAGTTCGCTAGAGTTCATTGGCATGCCAAAGAAATGGCAACCATCCAAACAAAGACCAATCTTTGGGTCATGGCCAAAATTTTGGTAAGGTGCACTTTGGCCACAATCCAAACACACCCCAACACCCGGCTCGTCGAGGATGCACGGGGCGCCGTGACGCGTCCGCGGAGTGGTGTAGCGCGGCCAACTGCATCCTCTGGACCTGAGACCATGCCGGGTCGTCTTGCTTTTTCAATGACATGCGGGGATCGCATTTGAGCAAAGGGCATCTCCAACGTTGCCACGACCGCAGCTGACTACCCTGGCACACCAAAGCCCTCGTCCCTCGCGCCGTCGCGCGGTGCGTTCCTAGCTAGCGCTAGCTGCCTGCATTCATGCTGTCCATTCATATGTCATCGTTAAGAGGCTCGGTGCCCGAGGAACCAACTCTGTCCACTTAATGACGCACCCGGACGCTTGGCCTCACCGGAATGCGCTACTTAAAGCGGCAATGCCCAGGTAATCTCCACACCATAGCGCATCGTCCTCCTACCTGGCACCACATCCGCCATGACCGCAAGTGCGAACACTCTGCAGGAGAGGATGTCTTCAGGGATGAAGCTCGAGGTCGCCGCCCTCGCTCAAGTCACCTCTCGCGACGCAATAGCGGCATAGCCGGACGCGGACATGACCGCACAAGCGGTGGCCACGCTGGCGGCCGATGACGGGAGCGCCGTCAGCCATGCGTCCTACTTTCTGCCATCCAACGTCCGGCAACACCGAGGTCGGGGACTCCTCCGAGGATGAGTAGGGCATGGGAGGTGGCAGGGCATGGTGTGACAACTGGACGGTCCGTATCCCGTGTTCTACTCTTCCTCGCCGGAGACCGCACCTTCACTTCACGGGTCTTGAACCCCGCTCCCGTACATAGAGATCGCAGATGGAGGATATCACTGCCATAGAATAGGTTTAGGGTTGGGTTTCTTTTATTTTTCTGTATTATAAAAGTTCGAAATGTAATGAAAATCTGTCGTGTTTGCATTAATCTCGGCCGGTGTATATGAACTTTCACAATAATATACATATTGTAGGAGTACTAGCAAGATGCCCGTGCGTTGCACGGAAGATCAAGATCCTGTGGGAGAAAAGGATGAACGAGGGAAAGCCTTATCTGTAAATGTGGAGAGGAGTGCGGGTAAATTGTCATAGTTTCCTTCCTATCTGTTAGATATAGATCGGACGGTCTATATTGCAGGATGACAGGCACACCATCATCACCAGCTCTGCTTTTTATTGAACTGAGACAAATCTAAAAAACCCAACTAAGACAACCTCCCAGCATATTGCGCGGGAAAAGACCCGGCCGTGCCATTTTAGTCGGGATTACCGGATTACTAGTAGTAGTATCGATGGATCACGCGAAGCAACCTTTTTTTTTGAGGGGGCGAAGAACCTAGTTTAAAAGGAAAAAAGGCGGTACACTCACAGCACTCCTGTCGCAGTCGCATTGCACCCCACACACGTTCGGTCCTGCACACGGCTCACGCAAACGGAACGCGCTTCGGCTTGCCTCTTCACTGACACGTGGGACTGCACTTGGAGAAACCGACCATGCGCCAAACTCCCCCCGCCCACCGCGTGAAAATCCCCCCCCCCA
>NC_041385.1:179229607-179249648 GCF_002162155.2 Triticum dicoccoides | reverse complement strand
CCATTCGCTCCATCAAAGCCGCCCTCCCCGCCGCGCCGATACGTCGGCACCGCGGTTCGTCGAGGGGACACACGGCGACTTCTCGCTCCCACAGTACGCTCTCGTAGACTGCCGTCCTCTATCCGCGCCACCACCTCTGGCTACGTTCTTGTGGAGGCGCACTGTGGTTAGCACCTCCACCGCTGGCGACGTTCATGTGGAGATGCACGTCGGTCAGCTTCTCCCACGGTACGCACATTCTAGACTAAGGCCCCGTTCATGTCGGTGTAGCGCTGAATGTTAGCTGATAGACGATGTTAATCTCACTGTTTGCCAAAGTAGTTTACTGTCAATATGCTCTCCTTAAGAAGCTTCCTTGCCCTGTTCTGCACTCAATCTGCTTAGCTGAGATGGCATGCCAAGGCCGATTAGTTGCTAAAATATCCTGCCATATATTTATTGTGACGTAGATTGTCATGGTCTAGTAGCCAATCTGTTAGGTGAAATAGCTCTACACTGTTTTATACTCGATCTTTGTTGCTGCGATGGCCTTCGATAGTTCGAAGGCTGTGTGCTCGGCCTCATGGACTGTTGAAACAGCCTGCCATAATTTAGCACTCAAATCTGTTTGCTGAATTAGCTTTACATATATTTTTTTACTTAGATCTGCTCGTCCAAATATCTTGCCATAGCTTTAGACATCGACCTAGGTATTTTTTTCCTGGACTTCATAAAAAAGCATATATGTTTTTCCTGTAATATCTAGTAGAAGAACTAATTTGTATGTCTAACAGATGGACAGGACTTGGATAACTTCTGCTCGAAGATTCTCCGCTGCATATGTCGAGGGGGTAAGACTTCATGAACTTTATCAGAGGTGAGTACGGTGGTCCGAATCAGATGTTCTCTGCCCGTGTAGCAGTTGTATGAATTCAGTTACAAGACCCCAGTCAACTGTGCAAAATCATCTACACTTCTATGGGATGTCGGTCACATATACTAGGTGGGTTCATCATGGTGAAGCTGTGAACATCAATGTTATTGACTACGTGGAAGCAGCAGATCACCATCTTGATCTGCCTGATGCTCAGGTGGAAGAGGAGGAGGAGGTGGAGGTGGCGGAGCTAGTGAGTTTGACCAACATTGAAACAATGCTACGAAATGCTCGTGCATTCCGTGAACTTTCACCTGCAGAAGAAAAACGATGGGCCCGCATGTTGGAACAATGCAACGTTGCTGTCACCCCAGGAAATAAGTTGTCAGTATTCTCAGCTATGGTCACCTTTCTTTAGGTGAAGACATCTGAGCGGATGACCAACAAATCATTCGATGCGATGTTGGCTGCTTTCCGCAAATCTTTCCCAGATGCGTCTGAGCTGCCACACACCTACAGTAAAATTAAGAATTTCCTTCGTGAAGTTGGAATTGGATATGATATGATCCATGTTTGTAAGAATAATTATGTTCTATTCCGGAAGGATTATGCCAACTTAAGTGAATGCCCAAAATGCAAATCATCAAGATGGAAAGATGGCGATGCTGTGAAGAGGGTTCCTCATAATATTCTGAGACATTTTCCAATTACACCAAGATTGCAGAGGTTGTTTCATGATGCTGAAACAAGAGAGGATGTACTGTGGCATTCTAGGAACCAGGAGTACAGAGATCAGAATGTAATGAGCCATCCATCTCATGGTAGTGAGTGGAAAAGCTTCAATGATAAACACAAAGAGTTTGCTGCTGACCCGAGAAACATTAGACTTGGCTTAGCTTCAGATGGATTTAACCCATTTGGCCACCAGAGCGCCACATATAGCATGTGGCCAGTGCTTGTTATCCCTTACAACATGCCTCCAAATGTCTGCACCAAAGAATCAAACTACATGATGGCCTTGCTCATCCCAGGTCCAAAAAGTCCTAGAAAGGATTTTGATTTGTTCATGGAGCCTCTTGTGGAGGAACTTCAACAACTATGGAAGGGTGTTCTCACTCAAGACCTATATAGCAGCCCACCAGCTGATTTCTTTCTGCGTGCTGTTGTAATTTGGTGCATCCATGATTATCCGGCTTTGGGCACTATGTCAGGGCAAACGACACATGTTACAATGCATGTGTTCGCAGTGACAGGAATCTGCTATCATACGCAATACTTAGCAAGATCTGTTACATTGGACACCGTCGTTTCCTTGCCAAGGACAAGCCGCATCCTAGAAAATACCGAAGACATGTGTTCAATGCAAAGCATGAAAACTTTGATGCGCCAAAGAGGGTCACCGTCGATGAGTTGCAAGTGGAACTAGAGAAGGTCAGTCATATTACACCAGGAAACCATCCTGCTAATGGTAGCGGGAAAAGGAAGCATGGCACGGTAGAAGAGAAATTATTGTTTACCCGCAGGTCCACTTTGTGGGACTTGGAGTATTGGAAAGATTTGGATCTGCGGCATAATCTTGATGTGATGCACATCAAGAAAAATATATGTGACAGCATTATCGGCACACTTCTTAACATTGAAGGCAAGACGAAAGATACCTTTAAATCTAGATTGATTTGACACACCTGGGTATCAGAAAGGATTTGCAGGTGCAAGATGAAGGTAAACCACGGGATATGGCACCAGCTGTGTACGTCTTGGACAAGGTAAAAAGAAAAGAATTCTGCGAGGTCCTGTCACGTGTGAGATTCCCACATGGATTTGCTTCCAACCCTGAAAGGAGAGTCAGTGAAGATGGAAACAAGGTACAAGGGTTGAAAACTCATGACTGCCATGTCCTACTTCAAAGGGTTTTACCTATTATCCTTAGAGGATTGGGCCGCCCTGACTTATACAGAGCAGTTGTAGAGTTGGGACAATTCTTCAGGGAACTCTGTAGTAGAAATATCAGGATAGATGCTTTGGAGCGTCTTAGAGACAAGATACCAACTATCCTATGCGACCTTGCGAAGATATATCCTCCAGCCTTCTTTGATGTGATGGTGCATTTGGCTATTCATCTACCTGATGAGGCACTACTTAGAGGTCCATTACAGTATGGCTAGATGTACCCTATTGAAAGGCGGCTAGGCACTTTCGAGGGCTATGTTAGGAATGGAGATAGACCCGAGGGTTCCATTGCAGAGGCCTACATTGCTACAGAAACGTTGACATTCTGCTCAAAATACATTGAAACAGTTGATCAGCTTAGCAAAGAGGTGGGTGAAGACAATCCCAGGCTCAATGTTTTCGATTATTCTATTCGAGTTACAGGGAAGAGTCGACAAGAGGATAAACCTAAAGATTTGGACAAAATGGTTTGGTAGGTGTTGAATAACTGTCCTGAGATACTACCTTATATCAAGTAAGTGCAGTACTGCAGCTTATACATCGTAATCTACTAAACTTGCGGCACATTCTTATATATTTAGATGTTTGACGCGATCACTATGTTGTGCAACATCTACAAAGAGGAATTACTACCGCAAAATCCAAGAAACAATGACAAACTGGTTATGGCAGGATTTGCGAAATGGTTCAAGAACCATGTAAGCTTTTGAAGTGCACTATCAGTTTTTTTAATATATTGAGTACATAAGATGATCAGCTTGTCCATTTTCTAACCATAGGTTAAGAAGATGCGGGAGGATGGGCAGGAAGTTGATGATGCCCTTTACTCACTAGCAATGGGTCCTGGTCCTTGGGTAAGACATTATGAATCTTGCATTGTTGGAGATGTGCGCTACAACACCCTTGCACGAGACGAAGGCAGGAAGACACAAAACAGTGCCATAATGAGCACGAATACATATGACAAAGAGACAACTGAAATGTATGCTAACATAACAGACATTGTTCAATTGCAGTATATCTCCAGTTTCGAGGATCATCGGTGTGTGGTTCTGTTGTGCTGTCGTTGGTACAACCTGTTTTCTAGGATCGCAAAACCCAGAGCTGATGATAATTTCAAATCCATCAGTGTCAAGGCGGCATACCAAACCAACGAGCCTTTTATTTTGGCAAATCAAGCAACACAGATATTTTTCTGGGAAGACACATTTGCACGTAGCGATGATTGGAGAATATTTCAAAGGTTTGAGCAGAGGAATTCGTTTAATGAAGTTGCACAACAAGATTATGCTTACACTGCTCCTGATGTACAAGATAACACAGATGTTCCTAATATCTTTGAGAACCATCACGTTAATGACGCCGGTGAAAAGATTGCCTGTCGTGCTGTGGACATACAAGAGTTGATCAAGAAGATGCCAATGTTCGAGGATGTTGAGGACGAAGAAGAAGATGACACCATGGGGAATTACGATTCAGACTGATACACATGGGGAAGATGTTGACGCTGCTGCTGCGGATGATGATTACATTGCTTTTGTCGTATTTGCCTATCAGAAGACGTTTTTTATCTACTATGTGAAATTGTGTTTCCTATGACAACTGAAACCTGATGAACATGTTGTTTAGTATTTTGCTGTGAGAACATCACTTGTTATGTATGCTGATTTGTGTTCGGTGATTGTATTTCAACTAAAACATGATGACATTTTTGTTTAGTTGTACTCATATTTGGGTGTGAAACTTGAATTTGATGACATAGTTTGCTGTTGGACTGCAATTTGCTTGACGTCTTCGAATGAGAACAATGCTGACCCGACAGGGCCTCTGCTACCTATTTATTTATATGAGCAAAAGGGATACCCCCTGATTTCTATTAATAGAAATCATTAGATGTTCACAACACTATGCCCAGCCTGCTACACAGGTTTCATTCATTACTAGTTTCAGCAAAGTGCTCATGTCATAGCCACTGAATACATCACGAGTGCTACATACACTGCAAATAAAGAGACAATCATCCTACAGAGCACATTGATTTTCCCCATTATATTCACAAGCTCTTTCATATCCTCATTGCTGTCAAGGCCATTCAACATCTGTTTCTTGGCCATGATCAGAGGAACTGCATCTTTAACCTTCTGCTCTGCATCTTCCTCTTCTATCGTTCCTTCAGTTACTTGTCCAACACCCCAACCTGCAGGTATTGGGATTCCTCGACTAACCAAGTAATCAACGTAGTTGCATTCCCCCACATCAGCAACTTCCCAGAAATACAAATCACACGAATCTTCCCTTTTCTGCACGAATCAAATTGGAAGATCATCAACCAAACTATTAAAAAAATCAGCAACTGAAAGCAGCAGAACAACACTTAAACATATTATTACCCCATGATTCGGGCATTTGTAGAAGACTCGGCCAGGGTTGCGGATTGTGGTTGAGACGCGACGGATGACTCTGCATGATTTCCAGCAGTGGCACCACACCAACGGCAGCGGGTTGCGATGAGCAATCGGCTGCGGTGCGCGTGTCGGCGGGGGTGTGATGAGACCCACAGGCGATGGTACGGGTGGCGACTTGGTGCATATCTGGTTGTTGCCTGCTGAAGAGCAGGTGGACGAGCAGCTAGCGGACATGGTTGCTGCGGCCAGAGTGTCGGTGTACTAAAGTAGGGGTACCTTAGTATCCCGAACTTGTGCACGGGCAGTCGCAGCGTCCTGCGGCAAGGCTTGCCGGGCGTCCGCCAAGATCCTTCGCTATTCCTATTACTGCCATTCAAGAACAAAGTGCTTAACTGAGAAGACAGAGCCCCGGCAAGAGGAGCTTGCCGGGAAGGACAAGACCCCGGCAAGAGGAGCTTGCCGGGAAGGCCAACCAGGACATTTCAAGAGACTTGCCGCGACGCACCGCGCGTCCCGGCAAGACCCGGCAAGCGGCAAGCTTGCGGGTGCGACAAGACTGCGACCGCGGCAAGGTGCTTGCCGCGGCGAAGCCACCACTCTGCGCCCACGCTCCAGCGCATCCGACGACGTGTCGCCCCAAGACCATCCCAGGAGCACGTGGCGGAGCGCTGTGTAGCCAAGCGGTGCGAGGTGGCAAGTGGAGATGACGAGGAGGCCATCGTGGCGATCGGTGGCACCTCTAACGGTCGTTTCTTACACTGTTTGGGCGACCGGACGGGCATTAAATGCCTTTGTCCCCTGCCGTCAGAGTTAGGTAGGGGGCACTATGGATAGCGGTTGTACCAACCCCTCTTTTTACTTTTTTTACCCCTCTCTCTATGTTGCCACCTGGCGGTGGCCCCTTTAGCCTATAAAAAGGAGGCCCATGCGCACGTAGAAGGGGTTCGACTCATTCGAAACTACAACACACCTACACCCTTGAGCAAGAACAGAATATAGACACAAAGCAGCAGTAGGAGTTTTATCTCTCCGGAGAGCTCCGAAGCTGGGTAAAATCCCTCGCGTGCTTCGCCTCGATCTGCTCTTCGTGCGCTCTCCGCTCCCTTGCCGGACCGAAAAGGGGCCCTGCCCCATAGGTGCTCGTTTCCCACGACACAGAGCTTTTGATGCTAGGCAGAGTAAGTAGAGAAGAGGAGAAGCGAACGTTGGATATGTCAGTTTCATTACTTGCAGAGTAGCATAGCACCATATATAGTCATAGTCTAGGTTTGGATTCGAACCAGCCACAGGAGCACGTTTTTCTTTTTTCTAAAACTCGGCAACGTCTCTTTACTGGTACACTAGCTTGTTCTATACAACTTCCCAAGTCTTTGATTTTCTTTCCCTTTTTTGCGAGGAAGGAAGGAGGACAAAATTGAGAGTTCCTCGGACTCGACCCCAAGACCTCTCGGTTCAAAACCAAGGGTGCTAGTCACTTATGTGGCGAACATTCCCTGTGAGGAGGACGGCAGACGAACGCATTTCCCTTGCAGTTTTCTTCCTATATATAAAAAAGTATGCTACTTGGTGTCCGCTTAGTCAAAAAACGATTGTGCCAACCTTGACCGTTCGATTGACATTCAACGTCTGTCACGTTTCTTCAGTCTCTTCTTCCTCGAGCCGCCAAAGCCAAACCAACGCCGGCGGGACCGCCTACTCCCGCCTCCCACGGCTGGCTGTGATCTTCCCCGGCTCCTGTTCGTTCCTGTCCGAGGCCTCACCATCGTCCTCCGCGCTCGCCGCGGCACCGCCCTCCGGTGTTGTCAACATGGTCAACAACCGAGAGGAATAAGGAGATGACTATACATGGTGAGGATGACAGTAGGGACCCAGCAGCGCGCGCAGTAATTTTGTTTTTTCGGGACGGAGAAGGGTATCAACTGGGTTGTGCGGGACCCGTGGCCCATCTAGCCCAGGCTTTTATTTCATATGTTTAGCACATGACCAGCCCAGTTTGTTTTTTTCCTTTCTGAAAAATGGCTAGCCAGATTTTTTTTTTTTGCAGAATAACCAACATAGGCCTACTTGCTTTTCTACGCCATGTTGGGCCAGAAATCTTTCAAGACAAGGAGGGATGCATTTTGCCCAGAAAAAGGGCTATAAGTAATACGAAATTGGCTATAAGTAATAAGAAATGGGCTATAAGTAATAAGAAATGGGCTATAAGTAATAATAAATGGGCTATAAAATGAAAAAAATACAGCAAACAAACAATTAGTTCCCAAATACTGTTTTCTTTTGGATTTTGATATTTTAAATTTCATTGTTTTTGTGCGGGTAAAATTTCATTGAATTTAAATTAAGGTATTTAGATTTAAAATTAATTTGAATCCGGCTAGAATTTTTGGGCTGTATGCTGGGACAGATTTGGAGGCTGACTTGTGGGTATACTAGGTTGACGTGTACTTTGGCTTTGTCAACTTAGTCCACAAACGATTCTAGCAGCAGTGGCCGTTGGATGTTAATCCAACGGCCGTGCTGCTTCTTCAATATCTGATCTTCTTGCTCCAGCCGCCCAAACCAGCTCCGGTGGGACTGCTTGCTCCCGCCTCCCGTGGCCGGCTGTGCTGCCGCACAGGCCGCACCGCCCCACCCTACTTCATTGCTGGCCAGGCCATTCCTCTACTCACCCACACCTCCTGTTATTTTTCGGCGATGGCAGCCGGACCAGTAAACCCTCGTACTCCCCACCGCATGGGCAACCATTGTCGAGTCGTCCCCGGCTCCGTGTCATTCCCTTCCTAGGCCTCGCCGTCGTCCACCGCCATGGTGCTCTTGGCGCGGCCTGGTCAACGTGGTCAACGAACGACATCCATCGGCAGTGGACTGTACGCGCAAAATAATGATTCCTCCACCTGACTAAGGATGGCAATGGGTCGGGTTTGGATCAGGTTGAACAATATGAAATCCATATCCATATCCATGAAGACATTCTTTGCCCGCCCATGAAAAAAACCATGGGTGAAAAATTGTGTCCATGTCCAAACCCGATGGATATCCATACCCACTGGATATCCATTGGGTCCTCTCAACATATACAAATAAGACATAAGACAATGTTAACATAAGATCTTCCATTCTTCACCTCGTGGAAAGCTACGCTTCACTTAATAGAAACATCAACTTATGGTAGATCAACGTCCACTAAGAACCTAATATCATTTAGTATTTTTCTAAAAGATGAGAATGATGATTCATTTAACAGGGAGAAAAAAATAAGGGAATGGGCGTTGGAGTATGTTAGTGGGGATTGAATGTCAGCTAATAAAAGTTATGGTGGGGATTGTGCAATTTCCTTTTGCATGCTTTACATAACAAAGTTTAAAATTGCAGTGGGACATGTGACGGTGGGGTAGGGATAGCAGATTTTCCACATTAATGCATACTATCGGGTCGGGTTCGGGTATATCCACTGGTAGAAGATTATATCCATGCCCTATCCATGAGCAATCGGGTCGGGTTTGGGCGCTGCCCATGGGCACAAAAGCATATCCAAACCCTATCCATTCGGGTCGGATATCCATGGGTATCCATGTCCGTGGGTAAAATTGCCATCCTTACACCTGACAGCTGGGACCCATCGGAAGGGCCTCTGTATTTCGCGAAAAAAAATTCCCCCCGCTGACATGTCGGACCCACCAACTATATCTTCGCATGTAAGGAAGTTCCTACTTATTAGGCACAAAAAAATGAATACCCACCCTGCTAGATGGGACCCACCATAGTGGGAGGATGACTTATGGGCCAACTAAGTTGACGGGGACGGAGGGCTTTGTCAACTTAGTCAATATGAACGATTCTATCTCCAGTGACCATACGATGTCCATCCAACGGCCATAGTGCTTCTTCAACCTCTGGTCTTCTTGCTCCAGCCGCCCAAAGCAGGCCGGTCGTGCCACGTGCTCCTGCCTCTCGTGGCCGGCTGAGATGCCGCGGAAGCCTCACCGCCCCCTACTACTCCCACCGCTGGCCCAGGGTATCCCTCTACATACCCACACACCCTGTTATTCTGCGGCGACGGCAGCCTCATGCTGCAGCCGAACCAGTGAACCCTCGTACTCCTCTCCGCGCGGGCTACCACTATTGCATCTTCCCCGGCTCCGCGTCATCCCCTTCTTAGGCCTCGCCGTCGTCCAGACAACCGCCCTGGTGCTCTCGGCGCGGCGTGGTCAACATGGTTAACGACCGACTTCCATCGGAAGAGTACTGTACGTGGAGAGGCTGACAGCTGGGTCCAGGCGGCCGCAAGAAAGTGCCTCCTTATTACGCGCAAAATAATTATTCCTCCACCTGACAGCAGGGACCCACCGAACGGGCCACCTCATTTCATGAAAAAACGTTTCCCCCCTGACTGCTGGGACCCACTGGACGGGCCAGGGTATTTCATGAAAAAAACGTTCCCCGCGCTGTCAGCTCGGACCCACCGGAAGTGCCTCCATATTACGCACAAAAAAAATGAATACTCCCCTTGCTAGCTGGGACCCACCATGGTGGGAGGCTGACTTGTGGGCCTACTAAGTTGACTGGGATGGGGGCCTTTATCAACTTTAGTCAATATGAACGATTCTAGCTCCAGTGACCGTATGATGTCCATCCAACGGCCGTAGTGCTTCTTCAACCTCTGGTCTTCTTGCTACAGCCGCCCAAAGCAGCGCCGGTCATGCCGCATACTCCTGCCTCCCATGGCCGGCTGTGCTGCCGCGGAGGCCTCACCGCCCGCTACTATTCCCACCGCTGGCCAGGCCCTGCAGCGACGGCAGCCTCACACCGCAGCCGAACCAGTGAACCCTCGTACTCCTCTCCGCGCGGGCTTCCACTGCCGTGTCTTACCCGGCTCCCCTTCGTCCCCTTCGTAGGCCTCGCCGTCGTCCACCGCCCTGGTGCTCTCGGTGCGGCGTGGTCAACATGGTCAAGGAACGACTTCCATCGGACGTGGACTGTACTTGGAAAGGCTGACAGCTGGGTCCACGGCCGCAGCAAGGAAGTGCCTCCTTATTACGCGGAAAATAATGATTCCTCCACCTGACAGCTGGGACCCACCGGACGGTCCATCGTATTTCATGAAAAAAACGTTTCCCCCTGACTGCTGGGACCCACCGGCTACATCTTCGCACGCAAGGAAGTGCGTCCGGGCAAAAAAACAAAATGATTCGCCCCCCTGACAGCTGGGACCCACCAGCGACACCTTCGCACGCAAGGAAGTGCGTCCGGGCAAAAAAAATGATTCGCCTCCCTGACTGCTGGGACCACTAGCTACATATTCGCACGCAAGGAAGTGCGTCCGGGCAAAAAAAAAACGATTCGCACCCTGACTGCTGGGACCCACCAGCTACATCTTCGCAGGCAAGGAAGTGCCTGACAGTTGGGACCCACCTGGTGGAGGCGTACGTAGCATCGTCATTCTGGTCGCGAACGTGTACGTACATACTGGTCGTTGTAGAGGCGCGCACGTGTCGTAGTAGAGGCGCTCACGTAGCATGTACACGTACGTACAACGGCCAGGGTGCAAGAAAGAAAATACGGCCACCTATGTGTACATACGGGCGGGGTCTCGAACGCCTACTCGCGCATACGTACATGGCTGGGTCGGAACGGAGAAACAGCATAGTCGTCGTGTTCATGGGGAGGCAACGGAATGCGTTGTGTTCATCGGGAGGCAACGAAACGCGTGGGAGCCAACCGGCTGGGTCGGAGCGGAATGTGTGGTCGTGTTCATCGGGAGGGCTTGGACGGAACAGGCGATGGAAACGAGGCCTGGCGTACCGCACAATGGAGGAAACGGACCTCCTACATTTGGAACGGGGTCCTGTTGATCGGGAGCGGTGTGGCGTACCGCAAAATGGAGGAAACGGACCTCCTACGGTCGAAACGGGGGTCCTGTTGATCGGGAGGGGTGTGGCGTACCGCAAAACGGAGGAAACGGACCTCCTACAGTCGAAACGGGGGTCCTGTTAATCGGGAGGGGTGTGGCGTACCGCAAAACGGACGAAGCGGACTTGCGTTGGAGCGCTACGGTCAAAACGGGGGTCTTGTTCATCGGGAGGGGTGTGGCGTACCGCAAAACGGGACTCCACGGGATACTATTCATCTCCACCGTCGACCTCCTCCAGCCTCCACGGGCTACTGTCGACCTCCTCCAGCCTCCACGCGCGGGCTCCTGTTCATCCAGCCTCCACCGCGCGCTACTCCACCGGCTACTGTTCAACCACCCCTCCACGGGCACCCCGCCACCGTCTACTGTTCATCCAGCCCTCCACACCACGGGGTCCTGTTCAACCACCCCTCCACCGTCTACTGTTCATCCAGCCCTCCACACCACGGGTTCCTGTTCATCCAGAGGCAACGCCACCGCTCACTGTTCATCCAACCCCCCGGTACGCTCATTGTTCATCCAATCGATCGGCTTCAGTTAGCAGCAGTAGCAAAGGAACAGCTCCATCGGGTTTAGTTAACAGCCATCGATCGATCGCTCGGGTTCAGTAACGCGTAGCATGCAGTGCAATGGCTCGGGTTCAGTTAGAGCCCAACGCCTCGATCGGGTTCAGTTAGAGCCAACGCCTCGCACACATGCGCCTACCTGTACGAGAGAAATGCGCATCGCTCTCCCACCGTAACCGGCAACTCCCCGAAATTTTCCTCCCCCTCGCTTCTACCACGGTTTTTTCCGTCATGGACGGCCCAAAGAATGTCATGTAGCTGTGTCTCCGGCCCGCCTAGGACGAAAAGCCCATTTTCTGTCATGATTTTTTGTCATAGAAGTAGGAGCCCACCACATCTATGATGATACCGGGTTTTGTCACAATTATCGTCATAGAAGTGTCATATGTATTACAGAAAAAAATTCGTTCGGCCCAAAATGTCAAGGATGTGTCTTTTTTTGTAGTGAAGTCTCTTTACTCGTTCCATAATGCATCATCCCGCAGCTAACTCATTACTCACATTGCTTGCAAGGCTTATTATTATGTGCATTACCCAGAGGGCCCAGAGATACCTCTCCGATACTCGGAGTGACAAATCCTGATCTTGATCTATGCCAACCCAACAAACACCTTCGGAGACACCTGTTGAGCATCTTTATAATCACCCAGTTATGTTGTGACGTTTGATGCAAGGTGTTCCACCGATATTCAGGAGTTGCATAATCTCATAGTCAAAGGAATATGTATAAGTCATGAAGAAAGCAATAGAAATAAAACTTAATGATCATTATGATAAGCTAAGGTATGGGTCTTGTCCATCACATCATTCTCCTAATGATGTGATCCCATTCATAAAATTACAACATGTCTATGGTTACGAAACTTAACCATCTTTGATTAACGAGCTAGTCTAGTAGAGGCTTACTAAGGACACTGTGTTTTGTCTATGTATCCACACATGTATCAAGTTTCCGGTAAATACAATTCCAGTATGAATAATAAACATTTATCATGATATAAGGAAATATAAATAACAACTTAATTATTGCCTCTAGGGCATATTTCCTTCATAAACTGTTCACAAATCAGAATGGTGAAGTATTTGCTCGATATGTTGGAACTAACTGCAGGAACGGCCCCCCTATGAAGAAAATCTGGGTTCCCAAAAGGTGCCTAGAAGGTCTTTAGGTGAATGTCGTCATGACACCACCTATGAAGAATAGGAACCCCAGATCAAATTCTTCATATGGACAAAAGTCTTCATATCGATCCAAGACCTCATATGAACCAAATTCCTCATATGGATCAAGATCCTCATATGAACATCATTGTGCTAACACTTTTGTTTCACAGGGAAAGCCTAAGGGCTATGAATATGTGCATTATTGTTCAAATCATTATGTTCATAAGTCCTCGAAGAATTTCTCTGCTTATTCATATGCTTACTCTAACCCCTCTTATGTGAAATGAAGTGGATTGGATTCTATGCCACCTTTCTCTTATGGAGCTCATAGAATGATGACCTCTTTGCCACCCCTCCAGATGTGGGTGGTGAAGAAAAGGAACTAATCTCTTATGCAGGGTCAGGTCTCCAGACGAACTTAAACGTCTGAAGAATTTGCTGGAGACCTGAATATGCTTGAAAGGACGCAAGTTAATCATGAAGAAATGAGTATTTATTTTTCACGTCCTCATACTGCTATGTCTGTTGTACTACTTAATAAAATTGATCTGATGAATTTGATGTCATGTTCTTCACTGATGAAGTATATGAGTTCGTAAGTTGCACTAATTCATCTGCAGGATGATCAACCCAAAGCTACTGAGTGGGTCCTCAATAGTGGATGTACAAATCACATGACCGGTGACAAGAACTTATTGATGGACACTGCTTTATCTTCATCGCATCTGAAGCATATCACCTACGCAGACAAAGGCAAAATCAAGGTATTGGATCTAGGTAGGGTTGCGATCTCAAAGGAACGACACATGGACAAAGTCATGCTTGTCGAGTCCTTAGGATTCAAACCTCATGTTTGTCTTAATGCTTTGTGATCTTGATATGTTGTTGTCTTTGGCAAGTATTGTTGTGTTGTGATCATGGATGCTGATAATTCCAAAGTCTTCGAAGGCTTTAGGAGAGGAGACTTGTATACTGTTGATTTCTCCACTGGACAACAACCTGCCATGTGTCTACTAGCAAAAGCTTCAGAAGGCTGGTTATGGCATCGACGACTAGGTCATGCTGGCATGAGGAACTTGCACACGCTCGCGAAGAAGAAGCATGTCATTGGCATCGAGGGTGTCAAATTCCTCAAGGACCATCTGTGTGGAGCTTGTGAAGCTGGGAAGATGACCAAGGCCAAGCATCCCTCAAAGACTATAATGAAAACCACTTGTCCATTTGAATTGCTTCACATGGATCTCTTCGGCCCTACTCACTATGCCACATTCACTAATGCTGCATCTTTATATGGCTTTGTTATTGTTGATGACTATTCTTGTTATACATGGGTGCATATCATCACTTACAAAACTGAAGCGCGGGAAGTCTTCAAACGATTTTCCTCGAGGGCTTCAACAAACTTCGGTGTGAAGATCAAGCTCATTAGAAGTGACAATGGGACCGAGTTCAAAAATACAAGGCTTGATGACTATCTTGATGAACTAGGTATTACTCATGAATTATCTGCTCCCTATACTCCTTAGCAGAATGGCGATGTCGAGCACAAGAACATGACTCTTGTTGAGATGGCTTGCACTATGCTTGATGAATACAAGACGCCTCCTCGCTTCTGGCCTAAGGCAATTGATACTGTGTGCCATATCATCAACAGGGTATATCTTCACAAATTGTTCAGAAAGACCTCATATGAACTCCTCACTAGAAAGAAACCCAATGTGAGTTATTTCAAAGTCTTTAGTGCTAAATGTTGGATTGGAGATCCTCATCACAACTCGAAATTTGCACAGAAAGCACATGAAGGTTTTATGCTTGGTTATGGAAAGGACTCGCACACCTATAGAGTCTTCAACACCTATCACCACAAGGTTGTTGAAACTGTAGATGTGTGGTTCGATGAAACTAATGGGTCGCAATGAGAGCACCTACCTCCCGTGCTAGATGAAATGTCACCTGAGCAATCCATTAAGTTCACAGCTACTAAGGATGTCATTCCTACCGAAGAATCTGCTGAAGAAGTCATTCCAGAACTTGAAGAATGTCATGCACCTGAGGAAAATAGCTTTGAAGAAAATGATGAGCCCACTCAACGTCGTCAACCCGCTCATCCTCGCATCACAAATGAAGTGCATATTGAGAGAATATCGATGACATCAAAGGACCAGGTCCTCTCACACGCTCAAAGGCTTCACATTTGTCTAACTTTTGTCGGAACTTTGCTTTTGTCTCTATCACAGAGCCCACCAAAGTAGATGAGGCATTTCTGGAGCCTGAGTGGATTCAAGCGATGCATGAGGAACTACATCAATTCGAGCTCAACAATGTCTGGTAACTAGTCAAGCGTCCAGACCCACGCAAGCACAATATCATCGGTACCAAATGGATCTACCATAGCAAGCAAGATGAAAATGGCCTTGTGGTGAGGAATAAGGCTCGTCTTGTAGCTCAAGGCTACACACAGGTTGAAGGAATTGATTTCGATGAAACTTTTGCACCTGTTGCTAGACTTGAGGCTATCGCATATTGCTTGCTTATGCTAACCATCATAATATCATCTTATATCAAATGGATGTGAAAAGTGTATTCCTCAATGGTAAGCTTGAGGAAGAAGTATATGTTGCTCAACCCCCAGGTTTTCAAGATCCAAAGCATCCTGAGAAAGTCTTCAGACTCAATAAGGCCCTCTATGGCCTCAAGTAGGCCCCTCGGGCGTGGTATGATACCTTGAAGGAATTCCTCATGAAGAAAGGCTTCAAATCCGGTTCACTTGACCCAACTCTTTTCATGAAAACCTATGATGATGAATTATTCATGTGCCAAATATATGTCGATGATATTATTTTTGGCTGTACTAACCAACATTACAGTGACGAATTTGCCTATATGATGAGTGAGGAATATCAAATGTCTATGATGGGAGAATGGAAATTCTTCTTAGGTCTTCAAATTCGTCAACAGCGCAACGACATCTTCATATCTCAAGAGAAATACCTCAAGGATGTGTTGAGAAAATTCGGCATGCAAGATTGCAAAGACGTCAAAATCCCTATGCCCACAAATGGCCATCTATGCACCTATGAAATTGGTATAGACTTTGATCAAAAGGTATACCGCTCCATGATTGGCTCTTTATTGTATCTATGTGCATCAAGGCCAGATATTATGCATAGTGTTTGCATGTGTGCCCGTTTTCAAGCAACACAGAAGGAATCACACCATAAGGCTGTGAAGCATATTCTTCGATATCTAGCTCACACTCCAATACTTGGATTATGGTATCCCAAGGGCTCGGCTTTTGATATCATTGGGTATTCTGACTCTGACTATGCTGGTGGTCGTGCGGACCGCATGTCAACATCCGGCACATGCCATTTCCTCGGACGATCCTTAGTATGTTGGTCCTTGAAGAAGCAGAACTGTGTATCACTCTCTACTGCTGAAGTTGAGTACATTGCTGCTGGTTCGTGCTGTGCTCAAGTGTTATGGATAAAGCAAACCCTCAAGGACTACGACATCAATGTGAAGAATATGCCACTCTTCTGTGACAATGAGATTGCCATCAACATTGCTCATAACCCAGTTCAGCACTCGAAGACAAAGCACATCCAGATTCGTCATCATTTTCTTCGTGATCATGTGTTGAAGGGCGACATCTCTATCGAGCACGTGAAGACTGAAGAACAACGGGCCAATATCTTCACAAAGCCCTTGGATGAGAAGAGATTTAGCAAGTTACGGTGTGAGCTAAATATCTTAGAATCTTCGAATGTTCTTTGAGAAGGACACACATCCTAACACTTATGCAAATTGATGACTTAGATGTGCAACACACGAAGTAACATTTTTCGTCAATCAATGAAGACTAACCCTCTAAGTGTGAAGAAATTAATGAAGAATTTGATTCTCAAAGCCCTACGGCAATTGTATGCGGCGTCTGAAATCATCTTACTTATACGGTGGGTCACGCCACTAGCAAAAGTTGAAAATCTTCAATTTGAGTTTTTCTTCATTTTTGAAATTCCTCAGTTGTTCAAATTCTTTAACTTTGCAAGTCTTCACTCTTTCCGACTTTGTTCTTCATTGACTATATATATATATATATATATATATATATATATATATATATATATATATATAGAAACGGTCTATTCTGCTAATATTAGCAGAATAACTATTCTGCACTCCACTTCCGCACTGCAGGCTGAACGCAAGTGCACGTCATTCTTTGAACCAAGTGTGCTGCAGTACTCACACGAGTGAACTTCTCGTGGAAAAAAACTGCACGCGTTATTTTTTCGGTACTGTTTTCGCTCTAATATTTTAACCGTTTATTGGAATGAGGCGTGTAATATACCGTTGAAAAGCTATGGATTAGGCGCAACTTTGACATGTTGAACACTTTTCGAGATTCCACACGGTTTAAGAGCAGTTTTGAAAATGGTGCGGCCCATGACAAGTGGCAGCGAGCGTTTTTCGCGATTTCTTCTAAACCGCTCGTCGGAATGAAGCAAATGATACACTGTTGGAAAGATATCGTCGAGGCGTTTCATATCTATTATTTTCTCTAACTCATTACGGTTTAAGAGCAGTTTCAAATTTACTAAATCGCGGAATTCTGTTTTTCAGTTTTTTTTAAATTTTCGGTACTGTTTTCGCTCCTGTTTTCCAACGATTTGTTGAAATGAGGCGTATGATACGCCGTTGGAAAGCTACGGACGAGGCGCATCTTTAATATGTTGAAATGTTTTTGAGATTCCTTACGGTTTTTAGTTAATTTGGAAAATCGTGCGGCTGGCGACGAGAGACAGCGGCAGTTTTTTGTGAAATTTTTACAAACCGCTGGTCAAAATGATTCATATTATACGCCGTTGGAAAGATATCGACGAGACACAACTTTTCCGTGTAGAACAATCTCTCTAATTCTTTACGGTTTAAAAGCAGTTTTAAAATTAGCGAAATGCGGACACTGTTTTTTCGCGACACCAAAATCGTCATGTTTATTACATGAGACACATCAACGCACTGCTTCAGACCAAAAACCGCACTGCATCAGACTGAAAACCGCACTGCAATGTCTACAAAAGAAACTTTATTATCGCAATTTTTGCTAACTTTTCATTTTATAATTTCTTCTAAACTACGTGGCCGAGTGAAGTGAACCACAGACAATGATGAAGTGCACTACAACTCCCGGTGCATTTTACTTGTTTTAGGCCTTCCTCAAACAAAGGGGCGGGATGAGTGCAGCTCACTTCACGAAAAATTTAAGTGTGGCATGAAGTTAATGTGAAGTACATGCTTCTCCTATTGTCTTTCTCTATTTTTGTTTTATAGAAACACGCGTGTACTCCATAGTCAAGGCTAGTGAGCTGCATTCGACATGACCTATAAACTGCATCTAAATAAAAGAACTCCCGAAAAGAAAACCATAAAACTTCTCAAACAAGTGCAATTGTAATGCACGGTGAAGTCGAGAGAGCTACAATGTTCTTTTTTATAGTTACACAAATTTACTGTCGAAGTTTCCATAAAAACTCCTCAAACAAAAATGGAATCAAATTCCTAGGTTCTGGGTCTAGTTCCATTGACCCAGCCAGAGCCAAACGAGCTGCGAGGCAGAGGCTAGTGAGCTGCACGCCCGCCCGCCCGCTCGAACCACATTTTTTTTGCAAATCCTAGATGCAATCCAAACGCCGCCCAAGTGTACTGCATGTGAGATCCCCGTCGGAGTGACAAACTGTAGCAAACATGTCCATACAAAACCTTTTTTATTCAGTGCACTACAACACACATCTAGAGAACTGCAAACAAAGACATCGTCACGAAGCGAAACTGTTACTCTGGAGTACGCCGGCGAACAGCATCACCGGAACCAGTGTACCACACGCGCCGTGCCGCCAAACTGCACGCCCGCACGGATGCACTGTTATCCCATCTCACTACTACAATTCATGCCCTCCGTATTGGTTCTCAGCCCCATTTTTTCACCCACCAATCCATATACGGGGAGATTTGTTTTTCCTATTTTGTTCGCACAGGTACCTCATCGTGATTTTTCTTTGAGAACAAACGGACAACACCAGTGCAGGCTCTCTCTAGGATGGTGGAAGACACTGACACATGGACATTAGCAGGGAGGAATAAGATCACCTGCTTGATCTTCAGGCCATTAGAACCTGCTTAGGCGTTTCAGTCGTAGTTTACTTTTTTCGCCCCCATCCAGCGTCATCCCACACACTGGCGGCTAGCATAGGATGCGGCAGCGGAGGATGGGTGAACTACAAAATAAAATTCAGTGAGCTTCAAAAAGATTCAAATGAACTGCAACAGTTCTGCACATCCAAAATCCAAAAGGAAAAGAAAAAAAGCCTTTGCTGCTTGTGGGATGCAGTCCACTCCCAGCCACACGGGCGCGCACGTACGATGTGGGATGCAATACTGCACGCCGTAATACGCCGTACTGTACGCCGTCGTACGCCGAACTGTACTCGAGCCGCCGGGGATGAACATATACTGGACCTCGGCGAAGGGAGTTTGCAGGGAGAGGAGGCCGTCAGACAGGGTGACGGGAGAGCTCCTGGAGGGATGGGAGGAGGTGAGCATAGGTTGGTGTCACCAACCATGTCACTGGAGGAGGCTGGGAAGGGACGGCGGCACCCGGATCCATATGCGGACAACAGAAGGCGAGCGCTCGGCATGGAGAAATCGTCGGGTCCGGCAAGCTTTGAGCAACGACGGCCATGGCTGTATCCCTTCTGCGGCACAAAGAAAGACAGAGGAAAGGGTTGAGCAGGAGAGGAGGGAGCAGGGGAAGAAGGGAGAGGCGTGGGCTGACGTTGCTGGTCTCACCGGCGCATGGATCTGGCGTCACCGTGGGCCGTGGTGTGCGGCATGGGAGGCCGGTAGGCAGTGGAACGGGGGCGAGCGGCCAGATCTCGCGTCTGGATGGGGGTGAGTGGAAGTGCGGGATGCGGGAGTTGGCGGGCATCAGTGGGTGGTGCAGCAGGAGGTGGTCGACGCGCACAGTGGTCGCGGCAGGGGCAGCGCAGCGGCGGCCTGGGGAGGGCCGACCGCGGCAGATCGGCTGCCGGCGCAGTGGGAGGGAGGTGGCGGTGCGGCGCAATGGAGGGAGGTGGCGTGGCTGCGCGGGGAGGGAGGTGGGGTGGGCTCCCCGGTGGCTGAGGGAGCACCG
>NC_041385.1:179181452-179229315 GCF_002162155.2 Triticum dicoccoides | reverse complement strand
TGAGGGATTTGGGGGGGGGGGGCTCGTGCGCGGTAGGAGGAAGAAGCAGTCGTGGGTGTTAGCAGAATAAGCTACTATTAGCAGAATAAGGCTCTTAAGGCGTGCTATCATAATAGACCCACCCTATATATATATATATGGAAAATCCATCCTACCACTCGGTGGTAGTTACCCCACATGTCTCATATACTAGCATCTGGTACTATATATACTATTTTATTATTTTAAATATGTTCGTATACTATATCTAAGATATTTCAAAACAAGTTACATGAAAAAATTGCATATGAGCCCATAGTTTTTGTTATATTTGTGAAATACGTACATATTTATATGTAAAAAAAAGCATACTCAAAAAATGATACATACTACCTAAAAATTTGTATATATACTACCTAATCATTGTTATATACTACATGCTACACGTACATACTCTCGGTTTCGACAGATACTACATACAACATACAAAACGCAAGTGGTGGTAACTACCACTTCTTGATATATATATGAGTTTTCAGTCCTCTACAACATTCACTTATTGCTAATTCTTCAAGTTGACTTTTTCTGCTAAGTGAATGTGATCGGACCCTTCCCCCTCTATGCTAAACTCAACCCAGTCTGTTCACAAATTATTCATGTGCGTTCTATTTGAAACCCGTTCAAGATCATTCACTGTGTCCTTGTTAGTTGATGAAATTGCAAACAAAAACTTTAAAATATTCTTATCTGAATTTTTGGCTTTTGCCGATCAAACCGTTTCGCATCCCATGATAAGATTAAAATACTCACCCATGATCTAACATGATCTCCACTTCTCAGTACGTGGATGACACATGTCGCTAGGATGAGAACGGTCAGGGGGCCGCTCGTCCATTTTCCTCGAACAAGCGGTTTTTCACCTCAACTATAAATACCCCTCACCCTCCTCTTACCTCATTTACCCCGCTCGACCTCACTCCCCTCGCTCGAGCTCTCTGACCTAGCGCTGCTGCTACCTTTCATCGTTGTTAGTGAGGAAGAGCTTCACTGCCTCGACCTCGTTGCTGTCGTACTCGCGCCGGCTGCAGAAATCTTCACTTCGCCGTCGTCGTAGCTATCTTCTGCCGCCAAGTTAGGGCGTGGAAGATCTGAACGGACAAGCTTCTCAACTTCAACTCCCAGTTTGTCGTGTTCTTCGTCAAGGGTAAATGAAATCTAATTTTACTGCCTGTGTTGATTCTGATGATTTCCACAAAATCTTCAAAAGGTGTTTATTCTTCAACAATCTTCATCATCCCGACGGCCACCATGATGAGGAGGGAGTAGTCCACCCTCGGGGCCGAGGGTTTGTACCAGTAGCTACGTGTTTAATCTCTCTCTCTCTCTCTCGTGTTCTTGATTTGACACGATCTTGATGTATCACGACCTTTATTAATATAGTTGGATCTTATGATGTTTCTCCCTCTCTATCTTGTTTTGATGAATTGAGTTTTCCCTTTGAGATTTCATTATTATCGGATTGAATACTTCTATGGATTTGAGAGCACTTGATGTATGTCTTGCTATGAATACCCGTGGTGACAATGGGGTATCATATTTATTCACTTGATATATGTTTTCGCACTCAACTCTCGGATTCCCGAGGTGACATTGGGGTAATCTATGCATAGGGGTTGATGCACGTTTTCGTCCTTGTTTCTCCGGCAGAAATCTTGGGGCACTCTTTGAGATTATTTGTGTTGGATCGAGTATTATGAATCTGAAATTGTTTGATGCATATTGTATAATCAACTCGCGGATACTCGCGGTAACATTGGAGTATCTAGGTGACATTAGAGTTGGTTGATGTGTATCATATATGGTGTTATTTTGGTACGAACTCTTAGATAGATCGATCGGAAAGGATAACTTGGTGTTATTTTAGTATGAACTCTTGGATAGATCGATCGGGAAGGATAATTTTCAGGTGGTTCCGTACCCTGCAAACAATTTCGTCTTTTGTTCTCCACTAGATAAGAACTTTGGAGTGATTCTTCATCGCATGTTGAGGGATGGTTATATGATCCAATTATATTAGCATTATTGAGAGATTGCACTAGCGAAAGTACAAAGCCTAGGCCTCATTTTTAAGCATTGCAATACCGTTTGTGCTCACTTTTGTTACTTGCTACCTTGTTGTTTTTTATTGTTCCTATTACAAAAATCAATATCTACTATCATTACTACACTTGTAACCATTTCTTCGCTAAACTAGTGCACCTATACAATTTACCATTGTATTTGGTGTGTTGCGGACAAGAGACATTTTGTTATTTGGTTGCAGGGTTGTTTGAGAGAGACCATCTTCATCCTACGCCTGCCACAAATTGATAAACCTTAGGTCATCCACTTGAGGGAAAATTGATACTGTCCTACAAAACTCTGTGCTTGGAGGCCCAACATGAGTCTACAACAATAAAGTTGCATAGTGGACATCACTCGCCTCGTTGGAGTGGAGCTAGCCAATGCTACCAATCATTGCTTGCTGGTAGTCGTTCTTCATCCACAATTTAGGTTCCACATCTTTGCCCTCGCGATCTTCTTCCCCCAGTTTTGTTACTTCATTATTGGATTTTGATTTCTTGATTTATGTTTTTTTCTAAACGAGATATGTGCAGATCGGACGAAGAAGAGAAGAGGAAGGTTCTTGAGGAAGAGTAAAGAATGAGGTGATCTCACTCTTATTTATAGGTTATTTTCCTGTGTCAATGATTGAGTTGGCATGATCATGGCACTGAAACAATTCCTCAGTGCACCCCATTTCCTTGCTTGCAAAGGTATATCCTACGACCTTACATGGCTAATTGAATTTATGCTGCAGATTTTCTCTTTTGATTAGATGCGTGCTTCAAGTAAACCTGGACATTAATGGTTTATGTGTTGGGAAATGTAGCATGCAATTTCAAAAAAAAAATCCTACGCTCACGCAAGATCTATCTAGGAGATGCATAGCAACAAGAGGGGGAGAGTGTGTCCACGTACCCTCATAGACCAAAAGCGGAAGCATTTGACAACGCGGTTGATGTAGTTGAACTTCTTCTAGCTCCGACCGATCAAGTACCGAACGTACAACACCTCCGAGTTCTGCACATGTTCAGCGCAATGACGTCCCTCGCCTTCTAGATCCAGCAAGGTGTCGAGGAAGTAGATGAGTTGTGCTAGCATGACAGCGTGGTGACGGTGATGGTGAAGTGATCCGCGCAGGGCTTCGCCTAAGCACTATGAAGATATGACCGGAGGCGTAAACTGTGGAGGGGGGCACCGCACACGGCTAACGATTGTTGTTGTATGTGCTAGGGGCGCCCCCCACATATATATAGGTGGGGGGATAAGAGGCAGCCAAGGAGGCGCCCAAGTAGGCCGAATCCTACTTGGGGCCTTCCTATGGCTGGCGCCCCCCCTTTCCTCATCTGCCGGAGGGGGAAGGAAAGAGAGGGGGAGAGGAAGGAAGGGGGAATCATATTCCCTCCTTTTCCTTTCCCTTCCCCTCTTTCCTTCTCCTTCTTGGACAGCCCATATGGGGGGCGCACAAGCCCCTTATGGCTGGTGCGTTTCCCCTCTTGGCCCATAAGGCCCATATCTTTTGTCGGGGGTGTCCGGAACCCCTTCCGATGACCCGATATGTACCCGGTATCCTCCGAAACACTTCCGGTGTCCAAATACCATCCTACTATATATCAATCTTTACCTCTCGACCATTTTGAGAGTCCTCATCAGGTCCAAGATCTCACCCAGGACTCCGAATGTAACATCTTGGTTTTTGGCCCCTTCTTTTTCTTTTGATTTTCTAAGGTTTTTGCCTGAGTTTTCTTTCTTCATGGTTGTGTGGTCTGGAAAATGAAGAAGATGACCTCTTCTTTCCTTCCAGAGTGGATTTTCATCCTCATATCCATCCCTAGACCTTGCCATTTCCATCTTGGACCAACTTCAATAATCTTTTCCTTGAGAATATTCCTTTTTCTATTAAAGGAATAACTCAATTTGCCCTAGGTTGTGAAGCAACCTATATTTCCATCACTCCTAAAATTCCCAAATAATTCTCATAAATTGGTTGGGTCATATCTTCCTCAAATAAGGCAAAATATTTCACTTGCCATGTTTTCCATCATGTTCAAATAATTCATCCCCTATTCGGTCCTAAATAGCGCATTGTGAAGCAAGTGCTATTTATCTTTGCCCAATTGACTCCAAACTTCTTGTACATCTTTTCATGTCCATATCATTGCCACATGCCAAAATTCAACTTCATTTGCCTAGTGATTATTTATCAATGATTTTCCAAAGTTTCTATCCAGAAAGAAATTTTGTGAAGGAGGTACAAGCTAGGCATATCCAAATGAGTTCAAATTTGGCATGGTCCTTCGTATCATCATATTATAGCCCTCCACAAAAGTAGAGCTCATGTCATTCCTCCATATGAGCTCATCTTCAATTCTTTTATTCTGCCCAAATTTTTAGTTTGTGAAGCAAGTGTATTTTATCTTGCTCCATTATGGCTGTAAATGTTTCTAGACCTTCTCCTATCCATATAACCTATCTCCACCCAATTTGGGAATATTTCATCTAGCCAATTTTCCTCTAGAATTTTTGCAAGTTTCTGGTTAGTGGAAATGTTTGTGAAGGAAGTACCATTTTGGTTTATCCAGATGGTATGAAACCTATTTCAGCATCTTCACATGACGAAATAACTCTGCCCTGCCCAAGTTGAGCTTAAGTTGATACTCCATGTGAGAGCATCATCATGATCTTCATTCTGGACCCTTTTAGTCAGTTGCAAAGCAACTATATTAATCTTTGACCCTTTTGCCTTCAAAATCCCCAGGATTCTTATCTTTCCGTATTCAATCATCCCAGACAACTCCATTTGACCCAATCAATTTCCTGTTGATTAGCAGTGCTCTGCCATGTTTCATGTAGTAAACTTCAGAGGAAGAATCCCATCGATCCAGTGCACCTCTTCTTGATCTATCGCTTCTCCCAGCCTGATGCAGGGGCTTGTCACTAGATATCTCACGGCAGCCGCTCGTGTCCTCATCTAGCCAGTACTGGTGGCGACCACCGTTTTGGCATGCTATGGCTGCATCGTCGTTTTGCCTCGGCCCTGCTCGTGCTCGTCGTCTTCACGCGCGTGAACCTGTCCAACGTGTTTCCCACGTTGTCGCCGTCCCCCTGGACCTCTCTCCCCCTCCCGTAGCCTCCTCGCTGGTGCTCGTCGCCATGCGCCCATGGGCGAACTATAGCCGACCGGCTCTGTTCGTGCCACGGCGGCTTCCCTCTCTTGTCCCCGAGTTCTCCACGACTCCGTGATCTCTGCCGCTCGTCTGTTCCCTCCCTCGTCGCCTTCCTGTGCCCTATAGTGACCGTTCCCGTGCCAGAGCACCGGCGACACGTCGCCGTGGCAGTACCCAAGCCCAACCACCTTGCCCCGCCTATATAATCTCACCCCGAGCCCCTCACAAGCATCCAGCAGCCTCCCCTCACTCCTCTAGCCCTCCCCGACCATCTAACCGAGCTCCGGAGCCCCTCCTCGTCTCTCCCTATCGCCATGGCCGCCGGCCTGCTCCTCCTAAATTGGAGCAAGCCGAGCCCTCCCCCTCCATTCTACCACCACCAGTAGACCCCCACCACTCCGGCGCTCCTCCCCATCCCTTCAGCGAGTCGTCGGAGCACCATTTACCGCGATCCCCATCTTCGGCCGAAGGCCACCTCCGCTGGAGCCCAAGCCGTCATCGCCTCGATCCTCCCCAACATGCGCTAAGCTCCTGGATGGAAGCGCCTCTCCACGCAGCGCGTTCTGTTGGGTTGGGCGCCGCCAGAGATGGCCGGAGCCGGCCGGACGAGCCCCGCGCCGGCGACCTCCCTCTGCCTCTGTCGGGCGGTGTCGGGAAGAAGATGAAGCCGTCGACCCCTCCCTGCCAGCTGGCCATGGGCCCCGCCTGTCAGCTGCACGGCGTTGACCCCGCCTGGCCAGCGTGGATAAGTGACGGGTCCCACCACATGGGACCCGCACGTCAGCGAGACAAGCCCCGGCCCCGTCATTGCCTATCTAGATAAGTGGAAGTGTAGTTTGGATTATACGCTTTCGTTTTAGTGAAAGTGTAAGGTGTTGCGGCTTCAGCCAAAAGTATGCTTTCACTATCCCGAAAACGTAGTTCCTGGAATGCGCTTTGAGTTTTTCTGTTTAGGCGCAGGCTGAAAAATAGTTCTTTACAGATGGGTCCCTGGCAAAGAACCCCTCGTAACTTTTTGCTCGAGACCCCGATTGAGGTGAGACCAATGCCCACGTCTTTGTCTCATCAACACCGTTCCATTCCCACCATTTTCACTATGGTTTGACATACTAGAAATGACCATTTTTCCCTTGCCCCTACTCAGCCCCCTCCGAGAGAGAACCCTTTCCGGCGATTCTTTCCGCGGCTTCACCGCACATCTTCCCGGAGCCTTGTTCATCCCCAGGCAAGCCATAACACCCACTTGCATGATAGCCATGTAGTAGCCATGGTTTTCAACTTGAACCTTCAATAACTGTCTGTTTGTTTACCTGCTTCTGTTATCGTTGTTTTGGTACTGCTTATGGATTCATGTTCACCTTCGTGTTATGTTTCGATGCATCTGGTTATCATTTGTCTTGCTAGTATTACTTTCATGCTTGGTAGTAGTACGTGTTGATGTTCATGATGGTCTTCGGTGCATGACTATCGTCTGCTCCAAGTGTCGTTGCTATGCATGTTCCTTTGCATCCAGTTGGTTAAATGCTTGCATGTAGTGTCGTCGTTATGTTCTTGCATGATAGATGTTGTTGATGCTAGTAGTTATGCCATGAGTAGTGTTATGCTCGTGATGCTCGTCAGTATGCCATGCTCATCTGGATAAATGATTCACTGTTATTATGCTTAAGGCTTATGTTGCATCCATGTTTATGTTGGTATCATGCATTATTGTTGCATCATGTTATTTTCATATGACTCAGCTTATTGCATTCAAGTTTAACCGGACTTATTGGAACTTGAACAACTGTTGGCTGAGTCATGGTGCCACTAAATCGAGCTGACCAGTGAAACCACATTTGCCTTTATGGGAAGGACCTAACTGGGTCTATTGTCATGCCTCTCGCCGGTGCCTCCAATGAGGGAAGGTTATGCACGGGCGCTACCCTGATCAGGTAGGACGGCATAAGCCTTGTGTGCCCGTTGTTGTTATATCCGGATTGTCCCATTTGGGACATTTTGCTTTGCCACGAAGGTGGTTGTTGATGCCTTTGGTTGGCACGGGGCCACCTATGACTTAACCCAAAGGGGAGTTGGTCGGAGTGGCCGGGAGAGTGTCATGGCAGTAGGTCGGTTTTGTCGGAACGCTGTTGGTCCACCCTAATGGGAGTGCGAGGCCATGGGTTCCGTGATGTGGGTATAGTGTGCTAACCTCTGCAGAGTGTGTGTTTAAATCTATCGATAGCCGCGCCCGCGAATATGGGCCCAGTTCGTAGTCGGTCACACTGTGGGTCAACAGTAATAATAATAATGTGCTAAATAACAACCCTGGTTCGATGATGAAAGAAGTTGGTTCATATTTATTGTGATTGTGAGAGGATCACCGTGGTATCGTGGATACCGAGTTGATGGATATTTGTGATGTTGTGCGAGAATCGCGGGTAAAGGTCAAGCTCCTTGTGGTCATGTATTGATTACTATGGTATTGTTTATACCAAGCTTGATTTGATCCTGAGATGATCGTGTGATGTCTGAGGATGGTAAGTGATGCATGTGATGGTTACGATGTAACCCCGAGCAGAGTAAGTTGATGCATGATAGTGTCATCATGTTGCATGTTAGTATCATCAGGTTTATATGTTGATGCCATGCTTATATTGTGCTATCAGTATCATGTTGCTCATGCCATGTTGTTTTGATGATATCATGTTAATCCATGTTTAAACTATAATTGCCATGATGTTGCTTGTCTTGAATGCTTTTGCTTGTTGTGAGCTTACAAGTACATTCAATGTACTGACCTGGCGTGTCATACCAATATGTAGGTCATGCCGGAGTTGATTGCTTGTTTGTCGTGGATTCCTTGTTTGCAAGCTAGGATAAGCGTTCTAGCCAGAATCCCTGCGGAGTGGAGTCCATCACCGTTGTCGATGTTCTGCTGCTAGAAGTTATTCCACTGCTTCGAGTTGTTCTACATCTTGCATAGAGCAACAATGGCAGCCGTAGTGTCGCCGTGCCGATCTGATTCCCCGTTATATCGGAACCTCTTGTACCCAATATAGATTGTAATAAAGAGCCGATTTGTTCTATGCTAAGAAGTGTCGTATTCCAGAAGACTTCTCCTCGATCTCTGGGCTAGAATATGGGGCGTTTCGGTTTCTCTGAGCCGGGGTGCCACACCGAACAACATTCGGTCACCAAATCACAAAACTCATATAATACAATATCGTCATCGAACGTTAAGCATGCGGACCCTACAGGTTCGAGAACTATGTAGACATGAACGAGACACCTCTCCGGTCAATAACCAATAGCGGAACCTACATGCTCATATTGGCTCCTGCATATTCTATGAAGATCTTTATCGGTCGAACCATTATGACAACATACGTTATTCCCTTTTGTCATCGGTATGTTACTTGCCCGAGATTCGATCGTCGGTATCCACATACCTAGTTCAATCTCGTTATCGGCAAGTCTCTTTACTCATTCCGTAATACATCATCCTGCAACTAACTCGTTAGTTACTTTGCTTGCAAGGCTTCTTATGATGTGTATTACCGAGAGGGCCCAGAGATATCTATCCGATACTCGGAGTGACAAATCCTAATCTTGATCTATGCCAACCCAACAAACACATTTGGAGATACTTGTAGAGCATCTTTATAATCACCCAGTTATGTTGTGACGTTTGATGGCACACAAGGTATTCCTCCGGTATCCAGGAGTTGCATAATCTCATAGTCGAAGGAATATGTATTTAACATGAAGAAAGCAATAGCAATAAAACTGAACGATCAATATGCTAAGCTAACAGATGGGTCTTGTTCATCACATCATTCTCCTAATGATGTGATCCCGTTCAACAAATGACAACACATGTCTATTGTTAGGAAACTTGACCATCTTTGATTAACGAGCTAGTCTAGTAGAGGCTTACTAGGGACACGGTGTTTTGTCTATGTATCCACACATGTATCAAGTTTCCGGTTAATACAATTCTAGCATGAATAATAAACATTTATCATGACATAAGGACATATAAAATAACAACTTTATTATTGCCTCTAGGGCATATTTCCTTCATTATGTGTGCAGATACAAGAAGAAGATTTATGTTCTTAACAGGAGCATGTTGAGAGGTCTGAAGGAGGATGGACATGGTTGGAAGCTATGAATGTAATATAAATAATTGCCTACACTATATGACTTTTCATGTGCAAAATAGAATCACCCACATTGTAGCTTTTGATTTATTTAGGTCCAGATAGGTAGCTGCAAATTCATTGGTTCACCAATCTAAACTATTTACTGATTCACTGAACTAAATCTTTCTACCCAGGTTCATTTGTGTATCCACTTTGTTTTTTAAGCCAAGCTTTATCATGTTTGTCATTAATTGATCAATGAAGCAACAAAATATTAGTTGGACCAATTGTCGATAGCCTCTTCTTTAACCTGCTTCAAAATCAGGAAGGCTAGTTCCTAATATGTGATGTTTTCTTTTTAATGGGCCGGGGAATCAGGAAAATTCATGATATCTATGCAGGCAAGAATTACTTTGTATTCTTCCCTGGAAAGCCGCTATCCCAGTGACAAATAGTGCCTTAAGTTTTTTTCCGAAAATCTATCTCCAGATAAAGCTTCTTTTCTGGACCGGCTTCGACGAGGTGGAACACAAGGGCTATACGGCAGTCATCGATGTCAGTGTGTACCAAACAATCAAAGTATGCCAATACTGCAACAAGTGTGTTTTAATATAGTTTTTTTCTCCTAGTTCTTAGTGAGGATCATGTAGGCAGCTTTATGTTGTTCTTTTGGGAGTGTTTTTGCAAGTTTTTTTCCTGAGTAATGAGCTTAATTTGCAATTTAATGTATGATGGAGCTAAAGAGCTTGCCGAAGTGGAACCCGAGTACTCAAAATATGCTATTTTACCTGATAATCAGGTTCGTACATACTATTTTGTTCATTATGTAGAGTTACATTTGGGCTGGGCATAGACACCAATATATTGCAACATCAACAACTTATTATAGTTGAGTAAACCAGTTAACACTCAATAATCGAACTTGTTCAGACCTTGCACCTACTTAAAGCTTTGTTGCAGTATTGTGTTTTGCTGCTTTTCCACCCTTCATTCTCGGATATGCATTCAACTGTAGATGATTCAGCAAAATGAAGTATATAATGTTTGGTCTCTAACCTGTCCTTTCTATGTACCGTCCTTTGATTTCCCACAAATCATTGTTCTTCTCATAGCTTAGGAATACATACTCTTTGATTGTTGTTACACTTGATTTCTTCGAAGAAAGAATACTAACATTATATAATGTTCTTCTGATAACTAAGAAATATATTGTGGCTCATGTCATGGCAAGGCTACTACAATACTGACTTTGTCACGTATAAAGTATTATTGAGATTATGAAGTTTGTTTATTTATAGTGTACTGCTTGATGTCGCTTGAAGCTATGTCGGTATTTCCCCAAAGAGGAAGGGATGCACAGCGGCGGTAGGTATTTCCCTCAGATATGAAACCATGGTTATCGAACCAGTAGGAGAACCAAGCAACACGACATAAACATCACCTGCACACAAATAACAACTTCTCGCAACCCGACGTGTTAAAGGAGTTATCAATCCCTTCCGGGGTACGGCGCCTCAAGATAGGCAAACAGACTTGAGGTAAATTTGTAGTAGATTGATAGATCGAACGCCAAATAAAACAAATAAGAATAAATTGCAACAAGGTATTTTTGGGTTTTTTGTTTAGTAGATCTGAAAATAAATGCAAAGGAAAAGTAGATCGCAAAGACAAATAATATGAGAAAGAGACCCGGGGGTCGTAGTTTTCACTAGTGGCTTCTGTCGAGAAAAATAGCAAATGGTAGGTGAACAAATTACTGTTGGGCAATTGATAGAAATTCAAATACTCATGACGATATCCAGGCAATGATCATTACATAGGCATCATGTCCAAGATAAGTAGACCGACTCCTACCTGCATCTACTACTATTACTCCACACATCGACCGCTATCCAGCATGCATCTAGTGTATTAAGTTCATGGAGAAACGGAGTAATGCAATAAGAATGATGACATCATGTAGACAAGATCAATCTATGTAAAAATAGACCCCATCATTTTATCCTTAGTAGTAACGATACATACGTGTCGGTTCCCCTTCTGTCACTGGGATCAAGCACCGCAAGATCGAACCCACTACAAAGCACCTCTTCCCATTGCAAGATAAATAGATCAAGTTGGCCCAACAAAACCCAAATATCGGAGAATAAATACGAGGCTATAAGCAATCATGCATAAAAGAGATCAAAGAAACTGAAATACTTTCATGGATATAAAAAGAGATAGATCTGATCATAAACTCAAAGTTCATCGGATCCCAGCAAACACACCGCAAAAGAGTTACATCATATGGATCTCCAGGAGACCATTGTATTGAGAATCAAGAGAGAGAGAGAGAGGAAGCCATCTAGCTACTAACTACGGCCCCGAAGGTCTACAAAGAACTACTCACGCATCATCGGAGAGGCACCAATGGAGGTGGTGAACCCCATCCGAGATGGTGTCTAGATTGGATCTGGTGGTTCTAGACTCTGCGCCGGCTGGATCAATATTTCGTCGACCCCCCTAGGGTTTTGGGAATATTGGGCTATTTATAGAGAAAACAGGCTGACCGGGGGTACCCGAGGTGGGCACAACCCACCAGGGCGCGCCTGGGCCTCTTGGCGCGCCCTGGTGGGTTGTGCTCCCCTCGGGGCACCCCCAGGCGCAGCCAAGGCCCATTGTGTTCCTTCTGGCCCATAAAAAATCTCCGTAAAGTTTTGTGGCATTTGGACTCCATTTGATATTATTGATTTTCCGCGATGTAAAAAACATGGAAAATACAACAACTGGCTCTTGGCACTATGTCAATAGGTTAGTACCAAAAAATGATATAAAATGATTATAAAACATCCAATATTGATAATACAACAACATGGAACAATAAAAAATTATAGATATGTTGGAGACGTATCAGCATCCCCAAGCTTAACTCCTACTCGTCCTCGAGTAGGGAAGTGATAAAAACAGAATTTCGATGTGGAATGTTGCCTATCATGTCATATCATATTCTTTTCTTTATAGCATGGACATTTGGACTTTTATATTTTTCAAAGCAATAGTCTAGTTTTGACATGATAACTTAAATACTCAAGCATATCAACACGCAACCATGTCTTTCAAAATATCAATGCTAAAATAAGTTATCCCTATCCCATCATGCTCAATCATTGATCCATTCGTGAAACACACTCACATATTAGCTACACCCAATACTCAAGTATGATCATATTGCCTCCTAGTTGGTGCTTTTATAAGAGAAGACGGAGACTCAAATTCAAAAATAAAAATTGCATAAGGTAAAAAAGAAAGACCCTTCGCAGAGGGAAGTAGGGATTTGTAGAGGAGCCAGAGTTCAAAGCAAAAAAACTTAGAGATAAACACATTTTGGGAGGTGTATCAATCCCACCAACGAAAACAACTTAGAGTTCCCAACACTTTCCATGCTAGATATATCATAGGCGGTTCCCAAACAAAAAATAAAGTTTATTCCTTTTTCCACCATACTTTCACTTTCCATGGCTAACCGTATCCACGGGTGCCCTCCATACCAACACTTTCCAAGGAATTTATTATTTGACAACATAAAGTAAATTCATTTTTTCATTTCGGGACTGGGAACCCTAATACCTTTGCCTTACTCTCATGCAATGACAAGTGAATAAACAGTCATCTTGAGAATAACACATCTAGCATGGAAAATATTAGCCACCCCTCACCGCTCTGCAAGCGAAACAAACACACAAAAGAGAAGTTTATTTTTGAAAATTAGAGATGGCACATGCAAATTTGCTTAGAACAACAAAAGAATACCGCATATAGGCAGATATAGTGGACTCATGTGGCAAAACTGGTTTAAAGGATTTTGGATGCACAAGTAGAGATCATACTTAATGCAAAATGAAGGCTAGCAAAAGATTGAGAAGCGACCAACCAAGAAATGAATAATCTCATAAGCGAGCATTAAGCATAACTAACACCAAATAATGCACCACAAGTAGGATATAATTTCATTGCATAATTATTGACTTTCGTGCTTGCATAGGGAATCACAAACCTTAACACCAATATTCTTACTAAAGCATAATTACTCATCAAGATGACTCACATATCACATCATCATATCTCAAAACCATTACTAAGAATCCAGTTTATTTGTCCAATGATCTTCATGAAAGTTTTTATTATATCCTTCTTGGATATCTATCACTTTGGAACAAATTTTCAT
The DNA here is from genome assembly GCF_002162155.2 of Triticum dicoccoides. NCBI lineage: Eukaryota > Viridiplantae > Streptophyta > Magnoliopsida > Poales > Poaceae > Triticum > Triticum dicoccoides. Next base: position 179,215,735 of record NC_041385.1, on the reverse strand, counting down.
GTGTTGCTTTTGACAAGCTCAAACAAATATAAGTGAAGACCATGAGCACAATATTTCTTTCCCTCAAATTAATTTAAGTGAAGCAAGAGAGAATTTCTTGAAAATTTTATTAACTCTCAAATAAACCTAAGTGAATCAAGAGAGCATTTCTTCAAAAATACTAAAGCACACTGTGCTCAAAAAGATATAAGTGAAGCACTAGAGTAAGTCCATAGCTGAGAAAAATTTATGTGAAGCAAAGAGAGCAATTCTAACAAGTCATGACATAATTTTGGCTCTCTCAAATATGTGTGTCCAACAAGGGATCAAGACTTAAAACACAAAAAAACAAGTGAAGACTCATATCATACAAGATGCTCCATGCAACATACATAGTATGTGATGAATAAAAATATAGCTTTGAGCAAAATACCGATGGTCGTTAGAGGAAAGAGGGGATGCCACTCGGGGGCATCCGCAAGCTTAGTTGGTTGCTCATTTTTGGATAATAGCTTGGGATGTCGGGGCATCCCCAAGCTTAGGCTCTTCTACTCCTTATTCCTTCATCCATCATAAGATAACTCAAAACTTGAAAACTTCAATCACACAAAACTCAACAAAACCTTCGTGAGATCTATTAGTATAAGAAATAATTAATCACTACTATAAGTGTTGTATGAAACCAATTCATATTTTGTTATTGCATTATATCTACTGTATTCCAACTTTTATATAGCAAAAACTCATCAAAGAAAACCATAGAGCCATCAAAATAAGCACACAACACAAAGAAAACAGAATCTGTCAAAGCAGAACAGTTTGTAGAAATCTGCCTATTTCGAATACTTCTGTAAATCCAAAAATTCTGAAACATTAGGACGACCTGAGAAATTTGTATATTGATCTACTGCAAGTGTAATATGTATTTTATCGCTCTCTGGTAAAAACATAATTATTTTTGTGAGCGCAAAAGTTTCTATTTTTTTCAGCAAGATCAAACAACTATCACCCAAGAAGATCCTAAAGGCTTTAGTTGGCACAAACACTAATTAAAGCATAAAAACACAATCATAACAGTAGCATAATTATGCTAACACTCAAAAATAGGAAGCAAAAAGTAAAAATAATTTTTATTCATTGGGTTGCCTTCCAACAAGCGCTATAGTTTTACGCCCTTAGCTAGGCATAAAGCAAGGATCTAAGTTTTGTCATCTTTGGTTCGAGATCCATAAGATGCCCTCATGATTGATTCATAAGGTGACCTAATTCTTGTTCTAGGAAAGTGTTACATACCCTTCCTCAAAGGAAATTAGAACTTAATATTGCCTTCTTTCATACCAATCACGGCACCAATAGTGCGTAAAAAGCGGTCTACAAGAATAATTGGACAAGACAGATTGCAATCAATATCAAGAACAATAAAATCTATGGGCACATAATTCCTATTTGCAAGAATAAGAACATCATTAATTCTTCCCATAGGCTTTTTAATAGTAGAATCCTCCAAGTGCAAATTTAAAGAACACGATTCAAGATCGGTCAGACCAAGCACATCACATAAAGATTTCGGAATAGTAGAAACAGTAGCACCCAAGTCACACAAAGCAAAACACTCATAATTTTTAATCTTGACTTTGATAGTAGGTTCCCATTCATCATGCAATTTTCTAGTAACTAAAACTTCTAATTCCAACTTTTCTTCAAAAGCTTTCTTCATAACATCAACAATATGTTTAGTAAAAGCTTTATTTTGTTCATAAGCATGGGGTGCAACAAAGAAATACAATCAATCAAAGAGAAACTATCATAATTAAAGTCTTGGTAATCCAAAAGAGTGGGCACATCACTAGCTAAAGTTTTGACCTCTTCAAACCCACTTTTATCAATTTTCTCAACAAGATTTAACCCTCCGAAATATTGGGACGCCCTCTACCTAAAGTTGACACTTCTCCAGTCCCTTTTTTTCATCAATCTTAACTTTACTAAACAAGGAATAAATAGAAGAAACACCAATAATTTTAATATCTTCCTCACTTTTATCTTCTAAAGATATTGGTTTGGCGGCCATTTGATTTACTAAGGTAGCTTGTGCATCGGATATTTTTCCTAGCAAACTTTCAGCAAAAGCTTACTTAGATTGGAGATTGAAAACTTCTCTACTAATATCATCAAGTTGTTTTGTTATAGCATCAAGCACAATGGAGTGTTCCTTAAGTTCTTCAGTAAAATAGTTATTATGCTCAAATTGTGTAGTCATATATTCCTTAGTACTTTTCTCAATTTCAGGAAAAATATTGGGGTAAGGAACATCATAATATTTTCTCTGAGGCATCATGACTACGCAAACAAGAATGCACACAAACACAGATCCGGCTAGAAAACGGCGAATGAAAAAAAAGAGGCGAATGAAATGGCAAATTTTTGTGAAGTGGGGGAGAGGAAAACGAGGCAAATGCCAAATAATGTAAATTGCAAGGAGATGAGATTTGTGATTAGGAACCTGGTATATGTTGAAGGTCCTCCCCGGCAACGGCGCCAAAAATTCCTTTTGATGTCGCTTGAAGCTACGTCGGTATTTCCCCAAAGAGGAAGGGATGATGCAGCACAGCAGCAGTAGGTATTTCCCTCAGATACGAAACCAAGGTTATCGAACCAGCAGGAGAACCAAGCAAAACAACGTAAACAACACCTTCACACATATAACAACTTCTCGCAACCCGACATGTTAAAGGGGTTGTCAATCCCTTCCGGGGTACGGCGCCTCAAGATAGGCAAACGGACATGAGGTAAATTTGTAGTAGATTGATAGATCGAACGCCAAATAAAATAAATAAGAATAAATTGCAGCAAGGTATTTTTTGGGTTTTTGGTTTAGTAGATCTGAAAATAAATGCAAAGGAAAAGTAAATCGCAAAGGCAAACAATATGAGAAAGAGACCCGGGGGCCGTAGGTTTCACTAGTGGCTTCTCTCGAGAAAAAAAGCAAATGGTGGGTGAACAAATTACTGTTGGGCAATTGATAGAACATAAAATACTCATGAGGATATCCAGGCAATGATCATTACATAGGCATCATGTCCAAGATTAGTAGACCGACTCCTGCCTGCATCTACTACTATTACTCCACACATCGACCGCTATCAAACATGCGTCTAGTGTATTAAGTTCATGGAGAAACGGAGTAATGCAATAAGAACGATGACATGATGTAGACAATATGTATCTATGTTGAGATAGACCCCATTGTTTTATCCTCAGTAGCAATGATACATACATGTCAGTCCCCCTTTGTCACTGGGATCAAGCACCGTAAGATCGAACCCACTACAAAGCACCTCTTCCCATTGCAAGATAAACAGATCAAGTTGGCCAACCAAAACCAAAATATCGGAGAATAAATACGAGGCTATAAGCAATCATGCATAAAAGAGATCAAAGAAACTCAAAGACTTTCATGGATATAAAAAGAGATAGATCTGATCATAAACTCAAAGTTCATTGGATCCCAACAAACACACCGCAAAAGAGTTACATCATATGGATCTCCAAGAGACCGTTGTATTGAGAATCAAGAGAGAGAGAGAGAGAGAGAGAGAGAGAGAGAGAGGAAGCCATCTAGCTACTAACTACAGACCTGAAGGTCTACAAAGAAGTACTCACGCATCATCGGTGAGGCACCAATGGAGGTGGTGAACCCCATCCGAGATGGTGTCTAGATTGGATCTGGTGGTTCTAGACTCTGCGGCGGCTGGATCAATATTTCGTCGACTCCCCTAGGGTTTTGGGAATATTGGGGTATTTATAGAGCAAAGAGGCGGTCCGGGGGGCACCCAAGGTGGGCACAACCCACTAGGGCGTGTCTGGGCCTCCTAGGATGCCCTGGTAGGTTGTGCTCCCCTCGGGGCACCCCCCAGGCGCAGCTAGGGCCCATTGTGTTCCTTCTGGCCCATAAAAATCTCCATAAAGTTTCGTGGCATTTGGACTCTGTTTGATATTGATTTTCTGTGATGTAAAAAACATGGGAAAAAGAGCAACTAGCACTTGGCACTATGTTAATAGGTTAGTACCAAAAATGATATAAAATGACTATAAAATGATTATAAAACATCCAAGATTGGTAATATAACATTGGAGACGTATCACTGCTCTCCTATCTTTAGGAGATTGGAGAAAAACTATCAGAAATAAGTGTCAGATTTGATTACCCACCCCTTAACAAAGAAGTCATACAGGGTGTAAGAAATCTATTGGAAGATCCATCCATCTAGGTGAAAAGAAGTTCATATTTCTGTAAATGTGTATATTGTCAAACAACCAGCTTTATTATAGAAATGCATCTGTAAGAAACTTACTTGTGTGGAATTGTGTTGCAAGTCCCTACAACACCTTCATCAGGTAGATATAATGATGGTCATATATAAGTGACATGTGATCATATCTTTTGCTTTGAGGTCTAGAGAAATTGTTGAATGATAAGTTATAGCTTCAAAATTGTTTTAGCACATCCGTTGAGCATTAGAATAAATAGAGCAAGTTGTATGCTAGTTCAATTCTATTAGCCCAGACTTTTATGTGCTCATTGTGTCTTCTATTGTTCCCACATGATTTAGTTTTTAGCACAAGTAGTAGTTCAGATCGTCTACTATCACTTCTCTACTTAGAATCCCATGTCCCTGAGCCTTTCACCATAAGCTGGTACTTCCAGCGTTTTGTCAACTGAAATCGTGTGCCTGCCTGTTATATCCCGTTCACAAGCAGAACGAGCTCCTGTTGAATTATCTTTTTTTTCCTCGCTTGGATGCTATTTTGGAAAGGCTTAAACCTCACTCATTCATCAACGAATTTATTCCACCTATCAAAGAGATGATGACATCTATGTATATTGTCTCCTGATAAAATCTTTAAGGTATGTCATGCCCTTTTTATTCCACTTATTGCTTTGCTCCAAGGTTTATGTAAAAAGTTAGTATTCTTTCTCTGAAGAAATCAAGTGTAATAACAATCAAAGAGTGTGTATTCCTAAGCTATGATAAGAACAATGATTTGTTGGAAATCAAAGGAGCAGTACATAGAAAGGGCAGGTTAGAGACCAAACATTGTATACTTCATTTTGCTAAATCATCTACAGTTGAATGCATATCCGAGAATGAAGGTGGAAAAGCAGCAAACCACAATACTGCAATAGAGCTTGAAGTAGGTGCAAGGTCTGAACAAGTTCGATTATAGTCTAGTTCTGAGTGTTAACTATAATGTTTCCTCAACTATAATAAGTTGTTCATGTTGCAAAATATTGGTTTTTATGCCCAGCCCAAATGTAACTCTATGTAATGAACAAAATAGGATGTACGAACCTGATTATCAGGTAAAATAGCATATTTTGAGTACTCAGGTTCCACTTCGGCAAGCTCTTTAGCTCCATCATACATTAACTTGCAAATTAAGCTCATTACTCAGGAAAAAAAACTTGCAAAAACATTCCCAAAAGAACAACATATAGCTGCGTACATGATCCGCACTAAGAACTAAGAGGAAAAATACTATATTAAAACACACTCGTTGCAGTATTGGCATACTATGATTGTTTGGTACACACTGACATCAATAACTGCCGTATAGCCCTTGTGTTCCACCTCATCGAAGCTAGTCCAGAAAAGAAGCTTTATCTAGAAATAGATTTTTTGAAAAAAAATCTTAAGGCACTATTTGTCACTAGGATAGCGGCTTTCCAGGGCAGAATACAAAGTAATTCTTGCCTGCATAGATATCATTAATTTTCCTGATTCCCCGGCCCCTTAAAAAGAAAACATCACATATTAGGAACTAGCCTTCCTGATTTTGAAGCAGGTTAAAGAAGACGGCTATCGACAATTGGTCCAACTAATATTTTGTTGCTTCATTGATCGATTAATGACAAACATGATAAAGCGTGGCTTAAAAAACAAAGTGGATACACAAATGAACCTGGGTAGAAAGATTTAGTTCATTGAATCAGTAAATAGTTTAGATCGGTGAACCAGTGAATTTGCAGCTGCCTATCTGGACCTGAATAAATCAAAAGCTATGATGTGGGTGCTTCTATTTTGCACATGAAAAGTCATATAGTGTAGGCAATTATTTATATTACATTCATAGCTTCCAACCATGTCCATCCTCCTTCAGACCTCTCAACATGCTCCTGTTAAGAACATAAATCTTCTTCTTGTATCTGCACACATAATGAAGGAAATATGCCCTAGAGGCAATAATAAAGTTGTTATTTTATATTTCCTTATATCATGATAAATGTTTATTATTCATGCTAGAATTGTATTAACCGGAAACTTGATACATGTGTGGATACATAGACAAAACACCGTGTCCCTTGTAGGACTCTACTAGACTAGCTCGGTAATCAAAGATGGTTAAGTTTCTTAACCATAGACATGTGTTGTCATTTGATGAATGGGATCACATCATTAGGAGAATGATGTGATGGACAAGACCCATCCGGTAGCTTAGCATAATGATCGTTAAGTTTTATTGTTGTTGCTTTCTTCATGTCATATACATATTCGTTTGACTATGAGATTATGCAACTCCCGGATACCGGAGGAATACCTTGTGTGCTATCAAACGTCACAACGTAACTGGGTGATTATAAAGATGCTCTATAGGTATCTCCGAAGGTGTTGTTGGGTTGGCATAGATCGATATTAGGATTTGTCACTCCGAGTATTGGAGAGGTATCTCTGGGCCCTCTCGGTAATGCACATCATAATAAGCCTTGCAAGCAATGTGACTAATGAGTTAGTTACGGGATGATGCATTACAGAACGAGTAAAGAGACTTGCCGGTAACGAGATTGAACTAGGTATGGCGATACCGACGATCGAATCTCGGGAAAGTAACATACAGATGACAAAGGGAATAACGTATATTGTCATTACGGTACGACCGATAAAGATCTTTGTAGAATATGTGGGAACCAATATGAGCATCCAGGTTCCGCTGTTGGTTATTGACCGGTGAGGTGTCTCGGTCATGTCTACATATAGTTCTCGAACCCGTAGGATCCGCACGCTTAATGTTCGATGATGATTTTGTATTACATGAGTTATGTGATTTGGTGACCAAATGTTGTTCAGAGTCCCGGATGAGATCACGGACATGACGAGGAGTGTCGAAATGGTCGAGAGGTAAATATTCACATATAGGACGATCGTATTCGGACACCAAAAGTGTCCCAGGGGTACCGGGTACGTATCGGGTCACCGGAAGGGGTTCCGGGCAACCCCCGGCAAACTATATGGGCCTAATGGGACAAGAGAGGGATAGACCAGCCGCTAAGGGGCTTGTGTGCCCCCCCCGCCCGCATATGGGCTGTCCAAATTGGAGTAGAAAAGGGGAAGGAGGAAAGGAAAAAAGGGAATAGGATTCCCCCTTTCCCCTCTTCCTTTCCTACTCCCAATAGGAATAGGAAAGGGGGGAGGCCGAATTGGGAGGACCCCAAGTAGGATTCCTCCTACTTGGGGCGCCACCTTGGCTGCCTCTCCTCCCCTCCAACCTATATATATGAGGGTGCATCAGTAGAACACACACGAATCATTGTTAGCCATGTGCGGCGCCCTCCTCCACAGTTTACGCCTCCGGTCATATTCACGTAGTGGTTAGGCAAAGCCCTGCGTGGATCACTTCACCATCACCGTCACCACACCGCCATGCTGATGGAACTCTCCCTCGACACTTTGCTAGATCAAGAGTTCGAGGGACATCATCGAGCTGAACGTGTGCAGAACTCGTAGGTGTCATACGTCCGGTGCTTGATCGGTCGGAACAAGAAGAAGTTTGACTACATCAACCGCGTTTACAAACGTGTCCGCCTTTGGTGTACGAGGGTACGTGGACACACTCTCCCCCTCTCGTTGCTATGCATATCCTAGATAGATCTTGTGCGAGTGTAGGAATTTTTTTGAAATTGCATGATATGTTCCCCAATAGTTGAATCCGTCCTGCTTACAGCCCATCTGATAATGGCCCGTGACACTTTTGGGCCTATGGCCCGCGTGGATACTAGCCTGCTTAAAGCCCATAATTTTATTGGGCCAAACAGGCCCGAGATTTATTTTGGCCTGTTAACGACTCGTCCTATTTGGGACAAACATGGGCCTTAGGCAGTTTTGGCCTATATTGGCCCGTGAATTTTTTGGCTCAACGCTAGCCCAATCTAGTTTTTAGCCTGTTAAAATCCCATGGTATTCTCTGGCCCAGCTGGCCAGAACTTAACTCGGCCTGTTAAAGGCAGAAAACTAGTATACGTTTAGACCTGCTAATGGCCCAAGATGATTATAGGCCCACGTTTTGGCACATATGAGTAACGGGCCGGCCTGAAGACCGACAACATTGATATCCATTGAACCTTCCGGCCTAAATTACAACATACCGACCAAGAAATTGTGGCATATTATATCCACTGGGAATTAAAGTTTGCCACCAGTGATAATAAAGCGCAACGTGACCACGGATTACATACACTAGTCATCAAAGGTTGCCACCATTGCATATAAACACGCCGACAAAAGAATATACAAAACTGAGAGCACTTCAGAAGGCATTAGACCTGCCCAGGACGGGCTCCGCAAGCAGCCGAACATGCTGATGAGACCTCAGTTGTGTCAATAGTAGATGCTCCATCCCTAGCTTTATAGCACCATAGTGCGTAAGGCAGTCCTCTGAGATCTTCATTGCATCATTGAAATCAAGTCGAAGTTGAGCTGAAGCAAGCCTTTCCGCTTTAAGTTGAGACTGAAGATGTCGAACTAATTGAGGCAGCAACTGCATAGAGGTTGTCTCACAGCTGCTGGTGAGTAGCTTCATCTCACTGTCTTCATCAAGACATGACCTTGGGGTCATCTCGCTCTCTTCAAGATGGCTTTGTTCACTATCTTCCCTAAAGTTCTGCCTGGGATAAGAGATACGACTCTGAAAGAGAAACAAGGAGATACATAACAAGTTTCACAATTATATAAGCAAATAAATGGATCTAATCTGCATAAGGAACATGTTTTTACAACTACAATTTAAAAATGGTAGTTGTTGCAAACATCCAATCAGATGTAAATAGTAGTGGAGGAAATGATGCCTATCCAAATCTATACTAGAACAAAGTTTGAAGGCTTCAGAAGGATGAACTTACATTACATGTTAACACGGGATGGACAAAGCCCTTCTCCATGTCAATGGAGGGATAATTCAACAAATTCCCCAAAGAAACTTCTTTATAAGCGTTGCCATTATTCTATATTGCAAAGAGTAAATATAGATCAAATAATATTGGAAGAAACAAAGGATAATGAAGCTCAAGTGCAGACTGATGATACATAATCAAATAGCAATTAATTAAGTACAATGTTACAAGGCAAATTGTACGGACAAGAGGAATGTAGACATCAATGTGTGCAGTGGCATTGTGATGACCCACAAGTGTAGGGGATCAATCATAGTCCTTTCGATAAGTAAGAGTGTCGAACCCAACGAGGAGCAGAAGGAAATGATAAGCGGTTTTCAGTAAGGTTTTCTCTGCAAGCACTGAAATTGTAGGTGATAGATAGTTTTGTGATAAGATAAATAGTAATGAGTAACAAGTAAATAAAGTAAATAAAGTGCAGCAAGGTGGCCCAATCCTTTATGTAGCAAAGGATAAGCCTGGATAATTTCTAATACTGATAAAGGATCTCCCGAGGACACATGGGAATTATCGTCAAGCTAGTTTTCATCACGTTCGTATGATTCACGTTCGGTACTTTGATAATTTGATATGTGGGTGGACCGGTACTTGGGTACTGCCCTAACTTGGAAAAGCATCCCACTTATGATTAACCCCTATTGCAAGCGTTCGCAACTATAAAAGAAGTATTAAGGTAAACCTAACCACAACATTAAACATATGGATCCATATCAGCCCCTAACGAAGCAACGCATAAACTAGGGTTTAAGCTTCTGTCACTCTAGCAACCCATCATCTACTTATTACTTCCCCATGCCTTCCTCTAGGCCCAAATAATGGTGAAGTGTCATGTAGTCCACGTTCACATAACACCACTAGAGGAAAAGACAACATACATCGCATCAAAATATCGAACGAATACCAAATTCACATGACTACTAATAGCAAGACTTCACCCATGTCCTCAGGAACAAACGTAACTACTCACAAAGCATATTAATGTTCATAATCAGAGGAGTAATAATATGCATAAAGGATCTGAACATATGATCTTCCACCAAGTAAACCAATTAGCATCAACTACAAGAAGTAATCAACACTACTAGCAACCCACATGTACCAATTTGTGGTTTTGATACAAGATTGGATACAAGAGATGAACTAGGGTTTTGAGAGGAGATGGTGCTGGAGAAGATGTTGATGGAGATTGACCTCCTCCCAATGAGAGGATTGTTGGTGATGACGTTGGTGATGATTTCCCCCTCCCGGAGGGAAGTGTCCCCGGTAGAACAGCTCCGCCGGAGCCCAAGATTGATTCCGCCAAGGTTCCACCTCGTGGCGGCGGAGTTTCATCCCGTAAGCTTGCCCACGATTTTTTCCAGGGGTAAAAGCAATGATATAACAGAAGATGGACGCTGGAGGCCCACCAGGGGGCCCAGGAGATTGGGGGCGCGCCCTATAGGGGGGGGGGCGTGCCCCCTATCTCCTGGATAGGGTGTGGGCCCCCTGGCGTATTTCTTTCGCTCAGAAATTCTTATTAATTCCAAAAAGTTGTTTCATGGAGTTTCAGGACTTTTGAAGCTGTGCAGAATAGGCTTCCAACGTTTGCTCCTTTTCCAGCCAGAATTCCAGCTGCCGGCATTCCCCCTCTTCATGGTAAACCTTGTAAAATAAGAGAGAATAGTCATAAGTATTGAGATATAATGTGTAATAACAGCCCATAATGCAATAAATATTGATATAAAAGCATGATGCAAAATGGACGTATCAACTCCCCCAAGCTTAGACCTCGCTTGTCCTCAAGCGGAAGCGAGGAAATCGAAAAATATGTCCACATGTTTAGAGATAGAGGTGTCGATAAAAATAAAATATGGACATGAGGGCATCATGATCATTCTAATAACAGCAACATATATAGATTTTGTCATATGATTTCCTATGCTCAAGTAACAATCAATTCACAATGTCAAGTATGGTTCAAAAACTTCATTGGGAACTAACAAACTATAATCTCAGTCATTGAAGCAATCGCAATTTATCATAACATCAGAAAGAGTCAACAATAGAGCTTTTCAGCAAGTTCACACACTCAACTATCATGTAGTCTTCTATAATTGCTAACACTCACGCAATACTAGTGGTTATGGAGTTTCAGCCGGACACTGAGAAAGATAGGGGCTTATTGTGTAGCCTCCCAACATATTCACCTTTAGGTGATGTCAAAAATAATAGCCCATGCTAACTTACATCCAATTGCATATATATATATCATGATCTTTCAAACACAAAGAGCTTGCCAAAGGATAAAACAAAAAAGGGAAAGGTGAGGATTGATGTCTACTACGCAACCTTCTTCTTGTAGACGTTGTTGGGCCTGCAAGTGCACAGGTTTGTAGGACAGTAGCAAATTTCCCTCAAGTGGATGACCTAAGGTTTATCAATCCGTGGGAGGCGTAGGATGAAGATGGTCTCTCTCAAACAACCCTGCAACCAAATAACAAAAAGTCTCTTGCCCAATACAATGGTAAATTGTATAGGTGCACTAGTTCGGCGAAGAGATGGTGATACAAGTGCAATATGGAAGGTAGATATAGGTTTTCGTAATCTGAAAATATAAAAACAGCAAGGTAACTAAAGGTAAAAGTGAGCGTAAACGGTATTGCAATGATAGGAAACAAGGCCTAGGGTTCATACTTTCACTAGTGCAAGTTCTCTCAACAATAATAACATAGATAGATAATATAACAAGCCCTCAACTTGCAACGAAGAGTCACTCCAAAGCTACTAATAGCGGAAAACAAACGTAGAGATTATGGTAGGGTACGAAACCACCTCAAAGTTATTCTTTCGGATCGATCTATAAAAGAGTTTGTAGTAGAATAACACCTTAAGACACAAATCAACCAAAACCCTAATGTCACCTAGATACTCCATTGTCACCTCAAGTATCCATGGGCATGATTATACGATATGCATCACACAATCTCAGATTCATCCAACCAACACAAAGTACTTCCAAGAGCGCCCCAAAGTTTCTATCGGAGAGTCAAGAACGTGTGCCAACCCCTATGCATAGGTTCCCAATGTCACGAAACCCACAAGTTGATCACCAAAACATACATCAAGTGGCACATGGTATCCCATTGTCACCACAGATAATCACGGCAAGACATACATCAAGTGTTCTCATAAAAGACTCAATCCGATAAGATAACTTCAAAGGGGAAACTCAATTCATCACAAGAGAGTAGAGGGGGAGAAACATCATAAGATCCAACTACAATAGCAAAGCTCGGGATACATCAAGATTGTGCCATAGAGGGAACACGAGAGAGAGAGAGAGAGAGATCAAACACATAGCTACTGGTACATACCCTCAACCCCGAGGGTGAACTACTCCCTCCTCGTCATGGATAGCGTCGGGATGATGAAGATGGACACCGGTGATGGGTTCCCCCTCCGAGAGGGTGCAGGAACGGGTTCCCGAGAGGTTTTCGGTGGCTACAGAGGCTTGCAGCGGGCAGAACTCCCGATCTATCTTCTGTTCTGGAAGTTCTACGATATGTAGGTATATATGGGTGCAGGGGGTACGTCGGTGGACCGAAGGGGGGGCCACGAGGTAGGGGCGCGCCCCAGGGGGTGGGTGCACCCCCCACCCTCGTGAGCACCTCCCTTCTTTCCTGACGTGCACTCCAAGTCCATCGGGTGGCTTTCCTTCCAAAAATAACTTCTCCAGTTGATTTCGTTCCGTTTTGACTCCGTCTGATATTCCTTTTCCTCGAAACACCGAAATAGGCATAAAACAGCAAATCTGGGTTGGGCCTTCGGTTAATAGGTTAGTCCCAAAAATAATATAAAAGTGGATAATAAAGCCAAATATTGCCCAAAATAGTAGATAATATAGCATGGAGCAATCAAAAATTATAGATACATTGGAGACGTATCAAGCATCCCCAAGCTTAATTCCTGCTCGTCCTCGAGAAGGTAAATGATAAAAAAAGAATTTTTGATGCGGAGTGCTACTTGGCATAATTTCAATGTAATTCTTCTTACTTGTGATATGAATATTCAGATCCGAATGATTCAAAATAAAAGTTCATATTGATAAAAGAAATAGTAACACTTCAAGCATACTAATCAAAGTAATCATGTCTTCTCAAAATAACATGGCAAAAGAAATTTCATCCCTACAAAATCATATAGTTAGGCTATGCTTCATTTTCGTCACACAAAGATGTTCCCAACTTCTATACCCCCGATGACAAGCCAAGCAATTGTTTCATACTTAAATAATCTCAAACTTTTCAACCTTCACGCAATACATGAGCATGAGCCATGGATATAGCACTATGGGTGGAATAGAATATGATGATGGGGATTGTGTGGAGAAGACAAAAAAGGAGAAAGTCTCACATTGACGAGGATAATCAATGGGCTATGGAGATGCCCATCAATTGATGTCAACATGAGGAGTAGGGATTGCCATGCAATGGATGCACTAGAGCTATAAATGCTCAACAAAATAAAACTAGTGGGCGTGCATCCAACTTGCTTGCTCACGAAGACCTAGGGCATTTGAGGAAGCCCGTCGTAGGAATATACAAGCCAAGTTCTATAATGAAAAATTCCCACTAGTATGAAAAGACAACTTATGAGACTCACTACATGAAGAACAAGGTCCTACTTTGAAGCACAATATATGAGACTCACTACGTGAAGAACAAGGTGCTACTTTGAAGCACAAGTGTGGAAAAAGAGATAGTAGCATTGCCCTTTTTATTTATTTATTTTTCTTTTTTTGGGCCTTTCTTTTCTTTTGGCCTTTCTTTTTGGGCAATGCTCTAATAATGATGATCATCACACTTCCATTGATTACAACTTATGAATTACAACTCGAAACTAGAACAAGATATGACTCTATATGAATGCCTCCGGCGGTGTACCGAGATGGTGCAATGAATCAAGAGTGACATGTATGAAAAATAATGCATGGTGGCTTTGCCACAAATACGATGTCAACTACATGATCATGCAATGGCAATATGACAAAAGTGTATGTCATGAATATGATGATGAAAGTTGCATGGCAATATATCTTGGAATGGCTATGGAAATGCCATAATAGGTAGGTATGGTGGCTGTTTTGAGGAAGATATAAGGAGGTCTATGTGTGATAGAGCGCATCGTATCACGGGGTTTGGATGCACTGGCGAAGTTTGCACCAACTCTCAAGGTGAGAAAGGGCAATGCATGGTACCGAAGAGGCTGGCAATGGCGGAAAGGTAAAAGTGCGTATAATCCATGGACTCAACATTATTCAAAAGAACTGATATACTTATTGCAAAAATTTAGAAGTCATCAAAAACCAAGTACTACGTGCATGCTCCTAGGGGGATAGATTGGTAGGAAAAGACCATCGCTCGTCCCCGACCGCCACTCATAAGGATGCACAAGCCAGGTACACTTCATGTTTCAAATTTGTTACAGAACTTTAACCATACGTGCATGCTACGGTACTTGCTAACTTCAACACAAGCATTCTTTGAATTCATAATCACCCAACTAGCATGACTTTAATATCACTACCTCCATATCTCAAAACAGTTATCAAGTATCAAACTTTTCTTAGTATTCAACACACTCATAAGAAAGTTTCACATATCTTGAATACCAAGTATATTAACATTAAGCAAATTACCATGATATTAACGACTCTCAAAATAATCTAGGTGAAGCATGAGAATTCATATATTTCTCCAAAATAAAACTACCATTGTGCTCTAAAAGATATAAATGAGGAACTAGAGCAAACAACAAAATACTCCAAAAGATGTAAGTGAAGATCAATGAGTAGTCGAATAATTATGCAACTATGTGAAGACTCCCCCATTTAATAATTTCAGATCTTGATACTTTATTCAAAAAGCAAGCAAAGCTAAAGAAAACTACAATGCAAGGATAGCACAACTCAAGTGAAGAAGCAAAAACTTAGGCTCAACCGATACCAACCGATAGTTGTTGAAGAAGAAAGGTGGGATGCCTACCGGGGCATCCCCAAGATTAGATGCTTGAGAGTTCTTGAAATATTATCTTGGGGTGCCTTGGGCATCCCCAAGCTTGAGATTTTGTGTCTCCTTAATTCCTCTCATATCATGGTTTCTCTTTTTATCAAAAGCTTCATTCACAACAAACTCAACAAGAACTCGTGAGATAGGTTAGTATAAACCAATGCAAAACCTTATCATTTTATACTGTAACAAATCACTAAAATAATTATTCAACATTGCATACTAAATTCCTCTGCATATTTAATACTCCTATCCTCAAATAGAATCATTAAACAAGCAAACATATGCAAACAATGCAAACATAACAGCAATCTGCCTAAACAGTACAGTCTATAAAGAATGCAAGATTCATCAAACTTCCCTAACTCCAAAAATTATGAACTAAAATTCCCACTGTAATAAATTTATCAGATCTCAATATGAAAAAATATTCAACATTATACCACTCTCTGACTTTTCTAGGGAATCTTTGCAACAGTGGTAAACTTTCTGTTTTTCAAACAGCAACATGTATACTAGCAAAATAAGCATGGCAAAGGCTATCCTTGACTTCTTTATTGAAACTAAAGATGCAAAACATTATTCTAACAAACATCAAGCAAAAAGTAACAAAAGGAAATGACACTCCAAGCAAAACACATATCATGTGGTGAATAAAAATATAGCTCTAAGTAAAGTTACCGATGAACTAAGACGAAAGAGGGGATGCCTTCCGGGGCATCCCCAAGCTTAGGCTCTTGGTTATCCTTGAATATTACCTTGGGGTGCATTGGTCATCCCCAAGCTTAGGCTCTTGCCACTCCTTATTCCATAGTCCATCGAATCTTTACCCAAAACTTGAAAACTCCACAACACAAAACTCAACAGAAAACTCGTAAGCTCCGTTAGTATAAGAAAATAAAACAACCACTTAGGTACTGTAATGGTCTCATTATAAATTAATATTGGTGTAATATCTACTGTATTCCAACTTTTCTATGGTTCATACCACTTAATGCTAGCCATAGATTCATCAAAATAAGCAAACAACACATAGAAAATAGAATTTGTCAAAAACAGAACAGTCTGTAGTAATCTGTATCAAACGTATACTTATGGAACTCCAAAACTCCTACAAAATTAGGAAGTCGTAAGAAATTCATGTACCAACCCATAGCAAAAAGAATAAGATCATAAGCATATTTACGTGAATTAACAAAACTAATTTACTGGGTGCAAAAGTTTCTGATTTTCAGCAGGATCAACACAACTATCACCGTAAGCTATCCTAAAGGTCTTACTTGGCACTTTATTAAAACAAAACCTATAAAACATGATTACTACAGTATCATAATCATATGGACACACAAAAACAGTAAGGATAAATATTGGGGTGTCTCCCAACAAGCGCTTTTCTTTAATGCCTTTCTAGCTAGGCATGATGATGACAATGATGCTCACATACAAGATAAGAATTGAAACATAACGGGAGCATCATGAAGCATATGACTAGCACTTTTAAGTCTAACACACTTCCTATGCATAGGGATTTTGTGAGCAAACAACTTATGGGAACGATAATCAACTAGCATAGGAAGGTAAAACAAGCATAGCTTCAAAACTTGAAGCACATAGAGAGGAAACTTGATATTATTGCAATTGCTACAAGCATATATTCCTCCCTCATAATAATTATCAGTAGCATCATGAATGAATTCAACAATATAAGCAGCACCTAAAGCATTCTTTTCATGATCTAATAGCATAGAAATTTTATTACTCTCCACATAAGCAAAATTCTTCTCATTCGGAATAGTGGGAGTATCATAAGAGACTTGAACACTAAAAATTGTTTCCACATTAAAAGAGTAATTTTAAGGAAAAGGGTAATCATAATCATGACAAGATTTGTAAATATAATCATCACTACTTTTTATAGCATAAGTTTCATCACAATAATCATCATAAGTAGCAACTTCGTTCTCATCATAATCGATTGAAACCTCTCCCAAGATAGTGGAATCACTAAATAAAGTTGACACTCTTACAAATCCACTTTCATGTTCATCACAATAAGATTCAACATCCTCCAAAATAGTGGGATCACTACTTCCTAAAGTTGACACTCTTCCAAATCCACATTCATCAATATAATCATCATAAGTAGAAGGCATGCTATCATCGTAACTACTTTGCATATCAAAACTTGAGAGGCTAAAAATATCTTCATTATTAAGCATAGCATCCCCAAGCTTGGGACAAACATTAATTTCAGCAAATATATTCTCAAATATGTCCTCCTTATTAAACATAGCTTCCCCAAGCTTGGGCCTTTTCATATCATAAGCATAATCACTCTCATCATTAATAGTATAGATAGCACCAATAGTATAGCAAACATTATTATCATATTCTTCCAAGCAAGTGCCAAAAAGATTTTCAAGATCATAAGGAGTATCATTATCTTCCCAATCATAATCATCACAACAAGCAATAGGCATAACGATATCATCATCAAGTGTATCATCTTCATTTTCATGAGGCACGGCAATAATAGGAGCAACTTTATTTGGGAGAGATATCTTTTTACCTCTGTTCCTTTTTCTTTTCTTCTTCTTCACCTCATGTGTGGGTTCAATCCTCTTTTTTGAGCTCCTTATTAATGAGATTGGTTGGATAGAAGGCTCCTCCTCGTTACCTGATTCATCATAAGAAACAATAGGAGGATATTGGGAAGTCTCTTCCCTTTCGTTAGCATTCTCTTCATCTTCTATTTGTTTTCTTTTCTTTATGTAATTGGCAATATAAGGATTTTCAATGCAATTCACCGCACAATACATATAAACCTTCTCTAGATCAAAATCAAGAAATCTATCAAGATTAAATTTTGGAATACCCTTAGTTATACATTTCATTTCTTCATAACCCAAAAGAAGGCTAATTTATTTATGATGCTCAAGGGTAATCCAATTATCACAATATTTGGACACGACTTGATCATGAAACAAATAGCATTGGAGCTTTAAATGACCATGTTCATTGCAAAGTTCACAAGGAGCGCAAAAAATATTGAATCTTTCAGCACATTTATCTAGTTCTTCTTGCAACAATTTGGTTTCTAAGTACTTATGCCTCTTGCAATAAATATCTTCTCTATTTGGTGTGTTCATGCAAACATGCACTCCACAAAAGTTGACATGCTCATAAGAGATATTTTCATCATAATTAGTGCAATCATCATTAGCATCATGGATATTCAAAGAATTCATACCAACAACATTGCAATCATGCTCATCATTCAAAGATTTAGTGCCAAACAATTTAATGCATTCTTCTTCTAACACTTTGGCACAATTTTCCTTTCCATCATACTCATGAAAGATATTAAAAAGATGAAGCGTATGAGACAAACTCAATTCCATTTTTTGTAGTTTTCTTTTATAAGCTAGACTAGTGATAAAACAAGAAACAAAAAAGATTTAATTGCAAGATCTAAAGATATACCTTCAAGCACTCACCTCCCCGGCAACGGTGCCAGAAAAGAGCTTGATGTCTACTGCGCAACCTTCTTCTTGTAGACATTGTTCGGCCTGCAAGTGCATAGGTTTGTAGGACAGTAGCAAATTTCCCTCAAGTGGATGACCTAAGGTTTATCAATCCGTGGGAGGCGTAGGATGAAGATGGTCTCTCTCAAACAACCCTGCAACCAAATAACAAAAAGTCTGTTGTGTCCCCAACACACCCAATACAATGGTAAATTGTATAGGTGCACTAGTTCGGCGAAGAGGTGGTGATACAAGTGCAATATGGAAGGTATATATAGGTTTTTGTAATCTGAAAATATAAAAATAGAAAGTTAACTAAAGGTAAAAGTGAGTGTAAACGGTATTGCAATGATAGGAAACAAGGCCTAGGGTTCATACTTTCACTAGTGCAAGTTCTCTCAACAATAATAACATAGATAGATAATATAACAAGCCCTCAACATGCAACGAAGAGTCACTCCAAAGCTACTAATAGCGGAGAACAAACATAGAGATTATGGTAGGGTACGAAACCACCTCAATGTTATTCTTTCGGATCGATCTATAAAAGAGTTCATACTAGAATAAAACCTTAAGACACAAATCAACCAAAATGCTAATGTCACCTAGATACTCCATTGTCACCTCAAGTATCTGTGGGCATGATTATACGATATGCATCACACAATCTCAGATTCATCCAACCAACACAAAGTACTTCAAAGAGCGCCCCAAAGTTTCTATCGGAGAGTCAAGAACGTGTGCCAACCCCTATGCATAGGTTCCCAATGTCACGAATCCCGCAAGTTGATCACCAAAACATACATCAAGTGGCACATGATATCCCATTGTCACCACAGATAGTCACGGCAAGACATACATCAAGTGTTCTCATAAAAGACTCAATCCGATAAGATAACTTGAAAGGGGAAACTCAATTCATCACAAGAGAGTAGAGGGGGAGAACCATCATAAGATCCAACTACAATAGCAAAGCTCGGGATACATCAAGATCGTGCCATAGAGGGAACACGAGAGAGAGAGAGATCAGACACATAGCTACTGGTACATACCCTCAGCCCCGAGGGTGAACTACTCCCTCCTCGTCATGGATAGCGCCGGGATGATGAAGATGGCCATCGGTGATGGGATCCCCCTCCGGCAGGGTGCCGGAACGGGCTCCTGAGAGGTTTTTGGTGGCTACAGAGGCTTGCGGTGGCGGAACTCCCGATCTATCTTCTGTTCTGGAAGTTTTAGGGTACGTAGGTATATATGGGTGAAAGAAGTACGTTGGTGGACCGAAGGGGGGTCCACGAGGCAGGGGGGCGCGCCCCAGGGGGGTGGGCGCGCCCCCCACCCTCGTGGGCACCTCCCTTCTTCCCTGACGTGCACTCCAAGTCCATCGGGTGGCTTTCCTTCCAAAAATAACTTCTCCAGTTGATTTCGTTCCGTTTTGACTCCGTCTGATATTCCTTTTCCTCGAAACACTAAAATAGGCATAAAACAACAAATCTAGGTTGGGCCTTCGGTTAATAGGTTAGTCCCAAAAATAATATAAAAGTGGATAATAAAGCCCACTATTGCCCAAAACAGTAGATAATATAGCATGGAGCAATCAAAAATTATAGATACATTGGAGACGTATCAAGGATCACCTTGACTCAAGCATAAAGTAAAAACATAAAGTAAAAGATAGGCCCTTCGCAGAGGGAAGCAGAGGTTGTCATGCGCGTTTAGGGTTGATGCACAAAATCTTAATGCAAAAGAATGTCACTTTATATTGCCCCTTGTATGTGGACCTTTATTATGCAGTCTGTCGCTTTTATTACTTCCACAACAAGATTGTACAAAGCTTATTTTCTCTGCACTAATAAGTCATACATATTTAGAGAGCAATTTTTATTGCTTGCACCGATGACAACTTACTTGAAGGATCTTACTCAATCCATAGGTAGGTATGGTGGACTCTCATGGCAAAACTGGGTTTAGGGATAATTGGAAGCACAAGTAGTATCTCTACTTGGTGCAAGGAATTTGGCTAGCATGAGGGGGAAAGGCAAGCTCAACATGTTTGGAAGGTCAATGACAATATACTTTAACTGAGATGTCGGAAAACATAAACAATTACGTTGTCTTCCTTGTCCAACGTCAACTCTTTTAGCATGCCATACTTAATGAGTTCTCCCAATTATAAAAGGTGTCCAAGATAATATATTTATATGTGAACCCCTCTTTCCTTATCACTTCCTATTAATTGCAACAATGACCAAGGCTAAGTTTATCAACTCTCAACAATTTTTATGCCTCATACTTTCTATGTGTGAAGTCATCACTATCCATAAGATCAATATGAACTCTTTTATCCTTTCTACTTTCTCAAGATCATAGCAACATAGCAAAGCCCTTGACTCAACACTAATATTTATTATAGATAGCTCACAGACTCGATTACAAGAAGAGATCACAAAGCAAAACTCGAAACTACTTGATATGGAAACTTTAATCTACTAGATCAAGATACTACTAAAAGGATCGAACTAAATAAAGCGGTAAAGATAGGAGTGTGATGGTGATACGATATCGGGGCACCTCCCCAAGCTTGGCAGTTGCCAAGGGGAGTGCCCATACCCATGTGATTATGTCCTCGGAGGTGGTGAAGTAAGAGTTGTTGATGATGTAGGCTTGTCGTCCATATTCCAAGGCATAGGCTCTCCATCATAGAAGGATGATCGAGTCTCCGGGATCCTTAAATCTGCAGCCAAACTCATCCACTTGAATATATATTCATACTCACAGTTCTAATTTTGCAGGTCATAGATCTGGGCTTGGAGGTGCTCGATTTTCTCTTGAAGCTTGAAGATGGTCTCCCCAATGACTTTGGCATCTAGCTTGTGGTTGTTGGTGAACCCCGTGATCATCATCTGGTTGGCGTTGAGTCCACGCTCCACCATCCCTTGACACTTGAAACTTCCTGCTCCACGGCTTCGAGCTTTGTCTCCACGCTCCCGGTACGCCTTGGTCCCTCCACATCGCCGATGTGCAGCACCCCCTCACGCATCTCAATGGTTTGAGGGTGTTGCAGCACCTCCGCAAGATAGGGGTTGATAACCCTCTCAAAAAACTTGTCCTTGGGAGCGCTTGGAGACGACATGATGCTCTTAGATCTGAAGCAGAAACAGCTCGAAACGAAAACAGAGGATATTTGCGTGATACGGTTGTCAAAACCTTTGGAAGTATATATAATGAATTTTTACCGACCAAAATACATAACGTGCAAGAAAACGGAGTCCGGGAGGCACACGAGGTGCCCACGAGATAGGGGGCGCGCCCTATAGGGGGGCGCCCTCCACTCTCGTGGGAGCCTCGTGTCCCTTTCGGACTACTTCTTTCTTCCTAAAATTCTTAAATAATACAAAACTGATAAAAATTGCCATTGGAGTTGTTTTGGAGACAATTTACTTACTGTACCACATACCTATACCTTTTCGGAGTCTGGAACGTTCTGGAAAGTGTACCTTATGTATTCCTCAGGGGTTACGGTTTCAATAATATTAGTTTCAACATTGATAGGATTACCTGAAATATAATGTTTAATTCTTTGACCGTTTACCACCCTTGGATTTGTGCCTTCGAAGTTGTGGATTTTTATGGCACCAGAACGATAGACCTCCTCGATAACGTAGGGACCTTCCCATTTTGAGAGAAGTTTTCCTGCAAAAAATCTTAAACGAGAGTTGAATAATAAAACATAATCTCCTATGTTAAACTCACGCTTTTGTATCCTCTTATCATGCCAGCGTTTGACTTTCTCTTTGAAAAGCTTGGCATTCTCATAGGCTTGGGTTCTCCATTCATCAAGTGAGCTAATATCGAACAACCTCTTCTCACCGGCAAGTTTGGAATCATAGTTGAGCTCTTTAATAGCCCAATATGCCTTATTTTCAAGTTTAAGAGGTAAATGACATGCTTTTCCATAAACCATCTTATATGGAGACATACCCATAGGATTTTTGTATGCAGTTCTATAGGCCCATAATGCATCATCAAGTTTTTTGGACCAATTCTTTCTAGATATATTCACAGTCTTTTGCAAAATTAATTTGAGCTCTCTATTGCTCAACTCTACTTGACCACTAGACTGCGGATGACAAGGAGATGCGATTCTATGATTGACATCATAATTAGCAAGCATCTTATGAAAATCACCATGAATAAAATGTGAACCACCATCAGTCATAAGATATCTAGGGACTCCAAACCTCGGAAAAATAACTTCTTTAAGCATTTTAATAGAAGTGTTATGATCAGCACCACTAGTTGGAATAGCTTCTACCCACTTAGTAACGTAATCAACAACAACTAAAATATGTGTATAACCATTAGAGACAGGAAAAGGTCCCATATAATCAAAGCCCCAAACATCAAACTGTTCAATAACAAGAGAATAATTCATAGGCATTTCTTGACGTCTACTAATGTTACCTATTCTTTGACATTCATCACAAGATAAGACAAACTTACGAGCATCTTCGAAGAGAGTAGGCCAATAAAAACCAGATTGTAGTACCTTGTGTGTAGTTCTGTCTCCGGCGTGGTGTCCTCCATAAGATTCAGAGTGGCACTTATGTAGAATCTGTTCCTGTTCATGCTCAGGCACACAACGTCTAATAACACCATCTACTCCTTCTTTATAAAGGTGTGGATCATCCCAGAAGTAATGTCTTAAATCATAAAAGAACTTTCTCTTTTGCTGGTATGCGAAACTAGGCGGTATATATTTAGCAACAATGTAATTATCATAATCAGCATACCAAGGAGCAGTACGAGAAGCATTGACGACCGCTAATTGTTCATCAGGAAAGCTATCATTAATAGGCAGTGGGTCATCAAGAACATTCTCTAACCTAGACAAGTTGTCTGCAACGGGGTTCTCAGCTCCCTTTCTATCAATAATATGTAAGTCAAATTCTTGGAGCAAGAAAACCCATCTAATGAGTCTAGGCTTAGCATCTTTCTTTTCCATAAGATATTTAATAGCAGCATGATTAGTGTGAAATGTAACTTTGGAATCAACAATATAAGGTCTAAACTTACCACATGCAAACACAACTGCTAAGAACTCTTTTTCAGTAGTAGCATAATTTCTCTGGGCAGTATCAAGAGTCTTACTAGCATACTGGATAACATTCAATTTCTTATCGACTCTTTGCCCTAGAACAACACCTAAAGCATAATCACTAGCATCGCACATAATTTCAAAAGGTAAATTCCAATCAGGCGGCTGAACAATAGGTGTAGTGATAAAAGCTTTCTTAAGTAATTCAAATGCTTCTACGCAATCATCATCAAAGACAAAAGGAATATCTTTTTGCAATAAATTAGTCAGAGGCCTAGAGATTTTAGAAAAGTCCTTAATGAACCTCCTATAAAAACCGGCATGACCAAGGAAACTTCTTATACCTTTTATGTCCTTGGGACACGACATCTTTTCAATAGCATCAACCTTGGCTTTATAAAATTCAATACCTCTCTCGGAGATCTTGTGCCCCAAGACAATACCTTCATTAACCATAAAGTGACACTTTTCCCAATTCAGGACGAGACTTTGTCTTTGGATCTCTGCAAAACTCGATCAAGGTTGCTCAAACAATCATCAAAAGAGGATCCATAGATGGAGAAGTCATCCATGAATACCTCACAAATCTTTTCACAAAAATCAGAAAATATAGCCATCATCCATCTTTAAAAGGTAGCAAGTGCATTACATAAACCAAAAGGCATACGTCTCTAAGCAAAAGTACCAAAAGGGCAAGTAAAAGTAGTTTTAGATTGATCCTTCGCTGATACAGGTATCTGAGAGAAGCCAGAATAACCATCTAGAAAGCAAAAATTTGTGTGTTTGGATAGTCTTTCTAGCATTTGATCAATAAAAGGTAAAGGGCAATGATCTTTCTTAGTAGCTTTATTTAACTTACAGAAATCAATTACCATCCTATAACCTGTAATAATTCTTTGCGGGATCAATTCATCTTTATCATTAGGAACAACGGTAATACCTCCCTTTTTAGGAACACAATGAACAGGGCTTACCCATTCACTATCAGCAACGGGATAAATAATACATGCCTCAAGGAGCTTTAGTATCTCCTTTCTTACCACTTCCTTCATCTTGGGATTTAGTTGTCTTTGAGGATCTCTAACTGGTTTGGCATCTTTCTCCACTGAAATATTGTGTTGGCATAA
Source organism: Triticum dicoccoides (assembly GCF_002162155.2). Lineage (NCBI taxonomy): Eukaryota > Viridiplantae > Streptophyta > Magnoliopsida > Poales > Poaceae > Triticum > Triticum dicoccoides. Next base: position 179,190,740 of record NC_041385.1, on the reverse strand, counting down.
TGTGGGACTAACACCCTTAAGATCATCCAGAGTATATCCAATAGTAGCTCGGTGCTTCTTTAGAGTTTTCAATAATCTTTCTTCTTCCTTCTCTGACAGGTTAGCACTAATAATAATAGGATATATTTCTTTTTCATCAAGATAAGCATACTTAAGATTATCAGGTAATGGTTTGAGTTCAAACACGGGATCACCCTTGGGTGGAGGGGGATCCCCAAGAATTTCAATGGGAAGGTTATGTTTCAGCATAGGTTCCTGTTTAAGGAACACTTCATCTATTTCCCCCCTTTCTTTCATAAACATATCGTTTTCATGGTCTAGCAAATATTGTTCTAGTGGATCAGTTGGAGGAACAGAAATGGAAGCAAGACCAATAATTTCATCCTTGCAAGGTGGTTCCCTATCACGAGATTGTCTACTAAACTTAGCGAAATTAAACTCATGAGACATACCATCTATGCCAACAGTGACAATATTCTTTTCACAATTAATCTTAGCACTAGCCGTATTCAATAAGGGTCTACCAAAAATAATGGGACAAAAATCATCTTGTGGGGAAGCAAGAACAAGAAAATCAGCAGGGTATTTAACCTTCCCACACAAAACTTCAACATCTCTAACAATCCCGAAGGGTTTAATGGTATCCCTATTGGCAAGCTTAATAGTAACATCAATGTCTTGTAATTCAATGGGTGCAATGTCATGCATAATTTCTTGATACAAGGTATAAGGTATCGCACTAGCACTAGCACCCATATCACATAAGCCATGATAACAATGATCTCCTATTTTAACAGAAATAACAGGCATGCCTACAACAGGTCTACGTGTCTTAGTATCAGGTCTAGTAATATTGGCAGGCTCACCCAAGAAAGAAATAACATGCCCATCTAAATCCTCATCCAAGAGATCTTTAACCATAGCAATACTAGGTTCAACATTAATTTGGTCAGGAGGTGTATAAGTCCTAGTATTACTCTTGTGAACAATAGTCGAAGCTTTAGCATGATCCTTTATCCTAACAGGAAAAGGAGGTTTCTCAACATAAGCAGTAGGAACAATAGGATCACTATAGGTAATAGTCTTTTCTTCGACTGTAATAGGTCCAACTACTTTCACTTCAACAGGAGGATTATATTTAAATCACTTCTCTTTAGGGAGATCAACGTGAGTAGCAAAAGATACACAGAAAGAAGCTACTATCTCAGAGTCAAGTCCATACTTAGAGCTAAATCCACGGAAAGCATCGGTATCCATAAAAGATTTAACACAATCGAACTTAGGTGTCATACCTGACTCCTTACCATCGTTGGAACCCCAATCTTCAGAGTTGCATTTAATTCTTTCCAATAAGTCCCATATGAAATCAATAGTCTTCAGTATATCAGAACCAGCACAGGAAGTATCGAGCAGGTTGCGATTATCAAGAGAAAGCCGAGCATAAAAATTCGGAATAATCATTTCCCGAGAGAGCTCATGATAACATTGACTTAAGCCTACCCCAAGCTTGAGCGATGTTTTCTCCTTCGCGAGGCTAGAAATTATATATGTAATTGCGATCACGATGAACAAGATGCATAGGATAGAACTTCTGGTGAAATTCCAACTTCAATCGCTTATAATTCCAAGATCTCGTATCATCACATAGCCTATACCATGTCAATGCATCTCCCTTCAAAGATAAAGGTAAGACCTTCCTTTTGACAACATCATCGGGAATACCTGCAAGCTTAAATAATCCACAAACTTCATCCACAAAGATAAGGTGTAAATTGGGATGCAATGTTCCGTCTCCTGCAAATGGATTAGCTAGCAGTTTCTCTATCATACCCGAAGGAATCTTAAAGTGAATATTTTCATAAAGTTCAGTAAATTGAGGAGCAACTCTTTGCTCTTCTGGTTGGGCTGAATATACCCCAAACAAGCCCCTCAAAGGATTAGTTTCCATAGTGACAAGTAACAGAAAATTTCAGCACCCTATATAAATTTTTCCTTACCAAGTTCCACTCACCAAAAGTGCTACACTCCCCGGCAACGGTGCCAGAAAAGAGTCTTGATGACCCACAAGTGTAGGGGATCAATCTTAGTCCTTTCGATAAGTAAGAGTGTCGAACCCAATGAGGAGCAGAAGGAAATGATAAGCGGTTTTCAGTAAGGTTTTCTCTGCAAGCAATGAAATTGTAGGTGATAGATAGTTTTGTGATAAGATAAATAGTAACGAGTAACAAGTAAATAAAGTAAATAAAGTGCAGCAAGGTGGCCCAATTAATCCTTTATGTAGCAAAGGATAAGCCTGGACAATTACTAATAATGATAAAGGAGCTCCCGAGGACACATGGGAATTATCGTCAAGCTAGTTTTCATCACGTTCGTATGATTCACGTTCGGTACTTTGATAATTTGATATGTGGGTGGACCGGTACTTGGGTACTGCCCTAACTTGGACAAGCATCCCACTTATGACTAACCCCTATTGCAAGCGTCCGCAACTACAAAAGAAGTATTAAGGTAAACCTAACCACAACATTAAGTATATGGATCCATATCAGCCCCTAACGAAGCAACACATAAACTAGGGTTTAAGCTTCTGTCACTCTAGCAACCCATCATCTACTTATTACTTCCCCATGCCTTCCTCTAGGCGCAAATAATGGTGAAGTGTCATGTAGTCGACGTTCACATAACACCACTAGAGGAAAAGACAACATACATCTCGTCAAAATTCGAACGAATACCAAATTCACATGACTACTAATAGCAAGACTTCACCCATGTCCTCGGGAACAAACGTAACTACTCACAAAGCATATTAATGTTCATAATCAGAGGAGTAATAATATGCATAAAGGATCTGAACATATGATCTTTCACCAAGTAAACCAATTAACATCAACTACAAGGAGTAATCAACACTACTAGCAACCCACATGTACCAATTTGTTGTTTTGATACAAGATTGGATACAAGAGATGAACTAGGGTTTTGAGAGGAGATGGTGCTAGTGAAGATGTTGATGGAGATTGACCCCCTCCTGATGAGAGGATCGTTGGTGATGACGTTGTTGATGATTTCCCCCTCCCGGGGGGAAGTGTCCCCGACAGAACAACTCGTCCCGTAAGCTTGCCCATGAATTTTTCCAGGGTAAAAGCAATGATATAGCAGAAGATGGATGCCGGAGGCCCACCAGGGGGCCCAGGAGATAGGGGGCGCGCCCTATTGGGGGGTGCGCCCCTGTCTCCTGGACTGGGTGTGGGCCCCCTGGCGTATTTCTTTCGCTTAGAAATTCTTATTAATTCCAAAAGGTTGTTTTGTGGAGTTTCAAGACTTTTGAAGCTGTGCAGAATAGGTTTCCAACGTTTGCTCCTTTTCCAGCCAGAATTCCAGCTGCCGGCATTCCCCCTCTTCATGGTAAACCTTGTAAAATAAGAGAGAATAGCCATAAGTATTGAGATATAATGTGTAATAACAGCCCATAATGCAACTAATATCGATATAAAAGCATGATGCATAATGGACGTATCACATTGGCTTTATTCAACATTTTGGTAAGAGTAAATGTAGATATGATAATTTGGAGAAAGTGGAGGGCAGGGTAGATAAGATGCAGAGTAATGCTAGACAATCAACTATCTCGCGATGCAAGTATAGTAATACTGCCACCGTTCGTTATTACTTGTCGCTCAAATGGATGTATCTAGCACTATTAAGTTCTAAATACATCCATTTGATCAACAATTAATTCGATATAGAGGGAGTACATGACAAGAGGTACTTACATGAGCAATGCAAAACTTCATAACCATTGCGTTAATTCTACATTTATCCAATAGTAAATATAGATCTTATAATTTCGAGCAAAGGGAGGATAAAGAAGCGAACATTTACAGTGATGTTATATAATCAAACAGCAATGAGTGTAAGTATGCTGACAAAGGGCAAGAGGTACTGACAAGAGCAATGTAGTGCCCAGTATTGTTTTGAGATCCTATGATCCTTTGAGCAAGGAGATTCATCTTAAATTAGTTTTCATACAAGAGAGAAGGTAAGGCACATGCAGAAATTTAGGAGTTCAAATTTTGAATTGATATCATAGACAATACCTGACGCTGGGCTCTCAGCAGTTCTAATAGGGGTTTGGCTAGTGGAGTAGGGGTAAAGTGTCGTACAATTGGGCCTGTGTTTTCTGTGGCTGCTGATCTATCTGATTTAACAGGTATCACTACATTTTCCAAATACCTAGTTTGTACTCCTCGAGGATCTGCACTCAGCCTCTTCCTTTTGGACATATATTACAAAAGAACAACATTTGACTGGAAAAACATAGTATGATGACACATGGAATAGGTACAACAAATGGATAGGTATGGCATATACTCATATATGATGCTTAAACTAAGCAGATGGTGGTGTAACAAAGTAGAAGTAATGCAAGAGGTCATATGCAACATATGTGCGACCAATACAACCTTACCAAGTTAGAGCAAGCACCTTGATGGGTGAATAAGATAGGCCATCCTCCACCATGCCAAGTTTGTTAGCTAGTGGATTGTTTCGCAATATTCCTCTCGTGCACCCATTCTCATATTCATTTGGATCATGTTCAATACATGACATGCATGAAAACATAAAAACAAGTGAGATTATCTTTGTAATGCAGAAGTGATTCTAATCCAATACTGCCTGCTTGTAAACCCCTTTGTGCTATCTCTGCAATTCTTCTGAGAGATGCCATGCATGCTATAATTTGGTGTGTGCATTATTATAATGTGGCCTACTTCTCAAAATATGAGAGCTCCAAAAGTGATGATACTTCGCAGATGACATCTTCACCATATAGTGAAGAAGAACAAGTTGACATGATCTGACGAATTCAAAATAGTAAGGGAGAACAACTCGACCTGACTAGTCGACCGCAAATGTCTATGCTACTCTTCCCCACAAGGAACATACTTATTAATAAAGAAGAGAAGAGGATCATGTTAAAGAAGAGCAGAAGAGCAAGCAGATTGAAGATTTTACAAGTCTTTATATACAATGTCTGTTGCACGCCCATGATGAACCAGAGCGCACAGAGAAATAATATTCCTTCTGGTCTCTCCATATGTGGCTCACATGCATTTCAAAACTAAAGTAGGAACATTTAGCTGACCAATTAAACATGTCTCAGTTTTACTAATATCAGCATAATATCATATTTGAATTTGTACAACTAAGCTTGCTTAGCTCGATGGGTGGAGCAGTATTATTACGACATGAACCACGTAGGCTGATCATGGTCATCATAAAATGGGGAAACCGTAAGCATGATGAGTATAGTATTGAGCGTGGCAATGGGATGGCAAATCTAAAGCTGCAAACCGCGCAAAGGGTAGTTAGCAACCGATGTTTGCTTTGAAATAACAACTAAGATTTGGTAAGGACAAGAAAGTGCAGTCAACAAGTGACAAAGAAATGCAATTCTACTGTCTCTCTATATGTCACGACATGCATTTGGAAACTCAAGTGGGACCTTTAGCTAACCAATTAAATGTGTCTGGTAACTAATATCAGTATCATATCACAATCATATTTGAACAACTAAGCTTTGGAATTATGAGTGTTGTGATGTTTAGCCTGAAGGGTGGAGTACTGCTAGTACGACAAAAAACACCTACGCAGATCATAGTAGAGTAGATAAAAGGGGAAACCCTAAGCATCAAGAGTAAAATCAGGAAAGTGGAACTAGATGGACCAGTGGGTGGCACACATGATTTTTGAAATGAATATAGGAACATTAGGTGACCAATTAAACATTCTCTATTTTAGTAATATGAGCATCATATCAGATTCGTATTTCAACAACTAAGCTTTGGAATTTTGAGAGGCATGTTGTTTTGCTTGATGGGTCGAGGTCTTGAGGAGCAGTGCTAGCACGACACGAAGCACCTACGATGATGGTAGTGAATATAAAGGGGGTAAACCATAAGCTTTACGAGTATAGTGACCGTGCCATGGCGGATCTAGAGGTGAAAACCGGACAAAGCTATTTCGCAACCAATGTTTGCTTTCAACTAGCCACTACGATTTGGTACGGACAATAAAAGTACAGTAAATAATTTATGATCTATTTTCCGGGTGAGATCAATAACTTAAGTAGATATGAAAGAGTACCACCACTCTTGCGATGCCGTGTAGGCCCCTGCTGATACATTGAGGGTGTTGTGGGTGCGATGGCTGTCGGTGGCGCGGAAGAAGACTTTAGATGGCAGATGGCCGGGTCGAGGGATAAGTCCTGTTACCGTGGACAGGGCGGTCGTAGGAGCGACAACGGCAAGGTGGACGACGGTGCCGATGAAGCAAGAGGACGCGGTGAAAGGATCCTGGTCTGGCACCATGGATGAGAGACGTCCATCTCTTGCAGTGGACGATGGGTAGGGGTTGCGGCTCCGGCAAGGTGGAGGATGGGGTGGCGTACGGAGGAGGTTGGCCACAGTGGGGAGGTTGTTGTGGCGCCGATGGTGTATGAATGGGGAAATGCAGGGGGAGGGGGATCTCAAAATTTGGGACACGCTTGTCTGAAATGTGGGAAAGTTACGAACTTATCCCCCGTATAAAATTTCGAACATCACATCGGTTGGGGATAGGACGGTAATCTCGCATCTCCCCAATATTTGCCGGTAGCGATTTCGGGCGAGGAGAGGGTGTTTTGCCACCCACGGTTGGCGCCCACGGTGTATGAACGGGGCTGACTGGTAGGGCGGTTGTGTCACGTCTGAGGGAAGTTACACATCTGCCCCTATTTAAAATATTTCCCTACATCAATTTCGGATGAGGAGAGTTTGTTTTTCCGCCCACCGTGTATGAATGGGGAAATGGAGTGAGAGACACATGTCTTTCGGATGATCTTGAATCAAATGTGTTTTGCCGCCCATGTTTGGCGCCCACCGTGTCTGAATGGGCTCAGAGGCGGTCATGTCACGTGTGATTGAAGTTACTAGTCTACCCCTATCGACAGCAGTGTAAATCCGGTCGATTAGGATGTCAAGTGTCAGGGGTAGACAGTAATTTCCATCTCGCAAACACCTGCTTCGGGCAGCCCACAAATGATAGTGGGTGTTTAGCCACTTCATTCAAAACTTGGGAGAATTAGCATTCACGTTTACCTGGGCCCTGGCAACTAAATTCAAATCCAAGTTTTATTCGATTACGAATACCCATACATAATTCTACGTTTTGTTATTTATTTTTTCTAAACCACGACAAATATTTATTCCACCTTTATATATGATTATGATTTAGAAATGTCGTGATCTTCGAATTCAGTAGGTTGGATACACTTTGAGTCAAATAGTTATTTCATCCAATAAAATATGCTCACATGAAAAACAGTTCACCTTATGTCAATCATACAAGTACTAAGGATTACCTCGCCTAAAAAATTCGGATCATTACAACACATGGACAACATAGGGGGTCTTACAACATAATTCATTTAGAGAAGTGACACAACATGCAAGTACAATAATCTAATAACAATTTCAACTGGTATCTAAAGAAGAACTGGGATTACCATGGGCTTCACATAGCAAAAGCAGCAGGACCTCCTCCGTCTTCAAATGAAACATTCTTACTTCCTCCAATTCTTGGGTTGCTTGCATAATGCGTGAAGCTAATTGCATAATTTCCAGCCTCAAGATCGAGATTACCTCATTCATGTCAGCCACACCATCTCTTTCTGCCTCTAGTAGAGCCTCAAGAACTATAATATATGTGCTCAGACTGCTCTCCGGGGGTGTTGCCTCTGAACTACTACCATCTGGTAACATGGTGTTGGAAATCTGCCCTAGAGGCAATAATAAAATGGTTATTACTATTTTTCCTTGTTCATGATAATTGTCTATTGTTCATGCACTATAATTGTATTAACCAGAAACCGGAATACTTGTGTGAATACATAGATCACAACATGTCCCTAGTGAGCCTCTAGTTGACTAGCTCGTTGATCAATAGATGGTTGTGGTTTCCTAACCATGGACATTGGATGTCGTTGATAACGGGATCACATCATTAGGAGAATGATGTGATGGACAAGACCCAATCCTAAGCATTGCACAAGATCGTGTAGTTCGTTTGTTAGAGCTTTTCTAATGTCAAGTATCATTTCCTTAGACCATGAGATTATGAAACTCCAGGATACCGTAGGAGTTCTTTAGGTGTATCAAATGTCACAACTTAACTGGGTGATTATAAACATGCACTACAGGTATCTCCGAAAGTGTTTGTTGGGTTGGCACAAATCGAGATTGGGACTTGTCACTCCGTATGACGGAGAGGTATCTCTGGTCCCATTCGGTAATGAGTCATCATAACGAGCTCAATGTGACTAAGGAGTTAGCCACGGGATCATGCGTGACGGAACGAGTAAAGAGACTTGCCGGTAACGAGATTGAACGAGGTATGGGGATACCGACGATCGAATCTCGGGCAAGTAACATACCGATGGACAAAGGGAATTGTATACGGGATTGATTGAATCCCCGACATCGTGGTTCCTCCAATGAGATCATTGTGGAACATGTGGGAGCCAACATGGGTATCCAGATCCCGCTGTTGGTTATTGGCCGGAAAGATGTCTCGGACATGTCTGCATGGTTCCTGAACCCATAGGGTCTACACACTTAAGGTTCGGTGACGCTAGAGTTGTTATGGGAAATTGTATTTGGTTAATGAAGGTTGTTCGGAGTCCCAGATGAGATCCCGGACGTCACGAGGAGTTCCTGAATGGTCCGGAGGTGAATATTTATATATGGGAAGTCCAGTTTCAGTCGCCGGAATGGTTTCGGGGGTTATCGCACTACAAAAAAAAGACACATCCGTGCATTTTGGGCCGAATGAAACTTTTTTCTATCATACATATGACACTTCTGTGAAGATAATTGTGACAAAACCAGGTATCATCATAGATGTGGTGGGCTCCTACTTCTATGACAAAAAGTCATGACAGAAAATGGGCTTTTCGTTCTGGGCGGGCCGGAGACGCAGCTGCATGGCATTCTTTGGGCCGTCCATGACGGAAAAAACCATGGTAGAAGCGAGGGCGAGGAAAATTTCGGGGAGTTCCGGGTTATGGTGGGTGGTCGAGGGCCTAGTGATGCGCATTCCTCTCGTACACATACGCGCCTGTGTGCGAGGCGTTGGCTCTAACTGAACTGCAGGCTACGCATTAATGAACCCGATCGATCGATCGATGGCTGTTAACTGAACCCGATCGAGCGATTCCTTCGCTACTGCTGCTAACTGAAGCCGATC